>NC_034190.2:18771223-19108723 GCF_002021735.2 Oncorhynchus kisutch
TCATCTACTTTGTCCTGTAATCACAGCCAGTTTGGAAGCCTTTGCTTGGGCTTCTAGAAGTGGAAGTAATATAAAACCCTTAGTGTTTAATAATGTGCAGTAATATACCAACTCCTAGCAGCCAACCTGTCTGGTATATGGATTATCTTGGCAAAGGAGAAATGCTCACTAACAGGGACATAAACACATTTGAGAGAAATAAGCTTTTTTTTAATATGGAACATTTCTGGAATCTTTTATTTCAGCTCATGAAACATGGGACCAACACTTTACATGTGACGTTTATATTTTTGTTCAGTAAACGACAACATTTTCAGTAACTGTTACAGAATTATTTTTACTTGCTGTAACTGTGATATATTTCTGTTTTTTTGCTACGTTGAATGAACCGACTGTACGTTTGTAAGGACAAGAGAGCCCGCTAAATGACCAAAATGTGAATGTGAATGTAAATATGAAAACTGCAAAGAACACTGGGTAAAATGTAACTGGATAATTACAGTAATAATCTGTAATTGTAATTGGTACTCTAAATTAGATTACAGTAACTACAGTGCATTAAATTAAATTAGAGTAAAATTGTGGGTACCATGAAATTGATTACAGTAGCTGGACTGTAAAATAAATTACTTAGTTGTCAATTACTGCCAGTAAGTTACGGTGTATTTTACAGGAAATGGTTACAGTGTATTCATGTTTTCAATGTGACTGACCCCTCTGTTTCCCGAAGAGTTTATGAAAGATAAACCCTTGATTGACAGCTGAAGTGATAATAGATTGTTGCCGTGACAACACACACTTTTGTGCCTGATTACAGAGTGACCTCTGATAAACCGTTGATATAGTTCTGTTTATTTTGTTTAATTCGATGAGAATCAACCAGTCATCAATTGGTAGGTTTTTCCCTTCTGCAATATAATTAATAGAATTATGGAGATAACTAAATCCAATCAACTATGGACGTTTTCATTATACAGATATCTATAGACCACCTGAAACGTCCAGTGAGAAATCACTGTTTTGGCATTCAGCTACAAAGGCCTACAGCACAAACGGTAAGATTACATTAGTACAACATAGACATCTAGCAAATACTGATTTCCGATGTAGTTTGCGCCATTTTTTTGGTATCTTTTTTTGTTTTTGTGTGGATTAAAATATAGCCTTTCTCTCAAAAAGGACACTGGTCAAATAAGTGCACTATATAAGGAATAGGTTGCAAAGATAGAGGCCATAAAACACTATAAAGTCAATTAGTTGGTAGCTGACAAAGAATGTTCTTCCAGTGAAATTTTTGCATTCTGCATACACAAAATGCATTATGCAAGTGTGCAAGACATCAATTTCATTGGCTGGATGTAAATCCACAAAGGAAATCAATGACAAATGTAGGCAACATAATAAATATGCCTCACACTGTCAGATAGTCAGCCATCTAAGGATGAATTTTGCTGTCCTTCCCTCTCTCTATCGGTTTCACTCGGCTTCTATCCATTCATCTCTCTCTGTCTCTCTGTTGTTGTTCCTTTCTCCTTCTCTCTATCTCTCCCCTATTTCTTTCTTTCTCTCGTTTTCTCTCTTCCTCTCTCTTTCTCTGTACTTTTCTGTATTTCTCTCATGTTTTCTTTTCACATTCAAATGTTATCTCTCTCTCTCTCGCTCTCTCTCTCTCTCTCTCTCTCTCTCTCCTGCTTCCCTCTTGTCCATCTCTGGAATGGCTGATTACTTTAGGACATGCAGATGTCTGCTGAACTGGAAGCCTGTGCTGGCAGCAGCTGCCAAACTGACGCAGCAGACCAAAGACTGGCAATAAAACTATTAACTTTTACACACATCACTCCATCCCTCCATCTCTGCCTCCCTTTTTCCCCATCCTCCCTGCCCCCTCCCTCCTGCTTCTCCATTCCTCCCTCCCTACATCCCTTCTTTCCATGGTGGGATTTTTAAACCTGTCTGCGTTGCCGGGTGTTGAACACAGGTGTTGTATGACCAACAGAAGGTAGCCAAGGGAATCCTGGGCTAAAAGCTGGAAGTGATTGGCTGGGTTTGTGTGAGGAATGTTTGCATTTTTGGACATTCTCCATGTTTGCATATTTTATGTTGATACATGATGTTGGCTTAGTCCAGATTCTGTGGATTCCAACACTTTACTTTGCTCTCATCATCTCCTCTATTACTGAAGAAGGAGATATAATTGTATAATAGACAATAGAGAGGAATTGACTTACCACCTACCTCTCTGTTGGAAAAATACAACTTATTGAATAGAGTAGAAATGAGATATACACTGAGTGTACAAAACATTAAGAACACCTGCTCTTTCCATGACATCCACATAAAAGCTATCATTCCTTGTTGATGTTACCTCTTAAATCCTCATCAATCAGTGTAGATGAAGGGGAGGAGACAGGTTAAATAAGGATTTTTAAGCCTTGAGACAATTGAGACATGTATTGTGTATGTGTGTATAAGTGCCTTTAAAGGGGTATGGTAGTAGGTGCTAGGCGCACCTATTTGAGTGTGTCAAGAACTGCAACGCTGATGTTTTTTTACTCTCAACAGTTTCCAGTGTGTATCAAGAATGGTCCACCACCCAAAGGACATGCAACTTGATAGAACTGTGGGAAGCATTGGAGTCGACATGGGCCAGCATCCCTGTGGAATGCTTTTGACACCTTGTAATCAATGCCCTGATTAATTGAGTCTGTTCTGAAGGAAACGGGGGGTTCAACTCAATACTAGGAAGGTGTTCCTAATGTATTGTACGCTCAGTTTATCCTGTAGGACTTATATTCAATCTCTCTCTCTCTCTCTCTCTCTCTATTATCCTCTATATCCTCTGGCTAACCAGTAGAGTCATGACAAATCCCCAATCCCCAACCCCCCCCCCCCCCCCCCCCCCTCCTACGAAACCTCAGTAATTTTACTCTGCTGTTGTATTTAGCCATGATATTTTCTAAGTTATCTTCCAGAGTACTTGTACATTGAACTCTCACCCCGATGGACCTCTCTCTGTACACGGAACTCATCTGCAGTAATGCGTTGTCAACTGGCCCACCCCTATTTGGAAACATGTCAATACCGATCCAGCGAGCTAGGGGAGAAATGGCCTGGCAAGAAACAGAATCCATTTGGAGCACTTAGACGGCCAAGAATCCTTAACGACAAAAAAGGAAGTGAAACAGAATGGAGAAATGCCCAGAAGGCAGGAGGGCAGAAAGCAGCAGCCACTAGTGCAGTTATTTGGATACATAAGGAGAAATTTAAGTAAAAATGATCCTATGCTAGAAATAACAATGTTATTGTTATGTCTGTTTGGATCAGGGTATGCCTGCTGCTTCCTGTCAGTACACCCCTGCCATTTCACTAACACGCAAGCAGTGATTATGCTCTATGTCACCCTTTCTGTTAAATTGTGTTACATGGGCGCTGCGATACCACTCATTATCACACAACTCTGAAAATACTGCAAACTGTCGCATTAACTGAAAATGTCTCTAGAGTATTACATTATAAGTTGGAAACAAGAAGGTTGAACACAACTTCCAAAACACAGATGCAAATGAGCTTGCCAGATAACTAGAAGGCAACAGGCCAGTTGGCCAGCATGGTCCTGAACAAAAATACATGTGAATACAACATATCAAATCAAATGATATTTGTCACATGCACCGAATACAACAGGTGTAGACTTTACCGTGAAATACTTACTTACGAGCCCTTTCCCAACAATGCAGTTAAAAAGTAAGACAATTAACAAATATATTAAAAGAAAATAGCAACTCAATAAAATAAGAATAAAGAGGCTATATACAACATGTACCAGAACCAAGTCAGTGTACTGAGATACAAGATGGTTGGGGTGATTTTTTATTTATTTTTACCTTTATTTAACTAGGAAGGTCAATTAAGAACAAATTCTTATTTTCAATGATGGCCTAGGAAAGGTGGGTTAACTGCCTGTTCAGGGGCAGAATAACATATTTGTACCTTGTCAGCTCGGGGGTTTGAACTTGCAAACTCCCAGTTATTAGTCCAATGCTGTAACCACTAGTCTACCCTGCCACCCCAATAATAGTTGACGTAATCTGTACAAGTATGTTTGGTTAGGTGATTGATTGAAGTACTGTGTACATGTAGGTGGGTGTGAAAAGAAGAATGTCCAGGTAGCTGTTTCATTAGCTGTTCAGCAGTCTTATGCTTCTACACCTGCATTGCTTGCTGTTTGGGGTTTTAGGCTGGATTTCTGTACTGCACTTTGTGACATCAGCTGATGTAAGAAGGGCTTTATAAATACATTTGATGGCAATTGATTGGGTAGAAGCTGTATGGGAGCATTTTGGTCCCAGACACACGCCTAAAACAAACAATAAACAAAATAAAATAAAATAAGAAAGTTATTATCACTGATATACACCCCATACAACTCTCTAATTTCTTTCCCTCCCACTACCCTGGGCTTGTATGCACTAGCTTGTTTGCACTTGCTCAGTCATCCATTTTGTTTTCTGCCTGTGGTGTTAATCCCATTCTCTGTGGGTGTGAAGTGGGCAGTGGGCCACAAAATGTCCACTGGCTCAGTCTGCTATAGTGCTTATCAGGCTGGACAAAGGCAAGAGGCAGCAACATTATCCTTCATATGTCTCTGAGCCAGGACCACACAGTTATGATCTCCTCTCACTCACAGTAGCCTTGAGACACTGTCCTTACTGGGAGGGAGAGGGGAGAGGGGAGAGGGGAGAGGGGAGAGGGGAGAGGGGAGAGGGGAGAGGGAGAGGGAGAGGGAGAGAGAGAGAGAGAGAGAGAGAGAGAGAGAGAGAGAGAGAGAGAGAGAGAGAGAGAGAGAGAGAGAGAGAGAGAGAGAGAGAGAGAGAGAGAGAGAGAGAGAGAGAGAGAGAGAGAGAGAGAGAGAGAGAGAGGAGAGAGAGAGAGAGAGAGAGAGGAGAGAGAGGAGAGAGAGAGAGAGGAGAGGAGAGAGAGAGAGAGAGAGAGAGAGAGATAAAGTGTGTGAGAGGGAGAGAGAGAGAGACATTAGGAGATTACCAGGCTAGGACTTCCTCATCGATCCTCTGCTCGGACGTGTGCTGGAATGTTTATATGTGATTTTGAGAGTGGGCCACGATCCAAATGCTAGAGCCAGCCACCAGCAGCCAGACAGAGGGACGAAGGGTAATTTCAAGGATTTTTCAACATCGAAAGAAGCAAATGCTTTCCTAAAGCGGGGAGGCACTGAGAAGGAGAGAGAGAGAAAGAGAGAGAGAGAGAGAGAGAGAGAGATGAGAGAGAGAGAGAGAGAGAGAGAGAGAGAGAGAAAGAAAACGAAAGAAAGAAAGTGAGAGAAAGAAAGAGAGAGTTTAGACATACACACATACATACACCCGCTCAGCGGTGATTGGAGGAAAAGGTGGATCATTTGTTGGGATCAATAGGAATAAAGCTAAGGGAGGAAACATAACGTATCCACTGCAACTCTGCTTGGAGGTCAGAAACACAGCACACACCTGCAGCTGCCAGCTGGACAGCTGGACTAACATCATATTTCTGTATGTGTGTGTGTTTATGTGTGTTTGTCAGTGTGTGCATACATGTACGATTGCATGTATGTGGTGTGTGTTCATGTTGAATGCATGCACGCACTACTGTGTGTTTGTGTGTGTACCGATGGACTTATGTGTGCATGTGGGTTTCTACATGGGCTTGCGTCCATGCATGTGCGTGTGTGAGTGAGTTGTCCCTTTCAGACTGAATACATACCATGCTGGTTCCTAACGCTCGGCTAGTTATCCAGATCTTCTGCGGTCGCAGTGACTGTCTCTGACTTCATGACTAATGGCGCTGTGGTGAGTCACCTGGTATGAGACCAATACTTAGGTTGATTAATGATCATTAAGGACCAATCGGAATAAACAAACTCGTTGTAGCCCAGGTGATCCCCAAAGTGTTCCATTACCATGTCATGTTTTTCTGTAGGAACAACAGCCGGAAAGCAATTTGAGAGTTCCGTTCAATTTGGCTCGACGTTTGTCGCTAATTAATCTAAATAGGGCCTGTCTAGGGTTTTGGTGACTGGTGTTCTGTTTTTTCAACAATACAATTCAAAACAAGCAGACCTGGATTCAGATATTATACCAGATATATTTGCTCCTGCCTGATCGAGCCAGGTAAGCCAGGCAATTTCAATCAAGCAAAAGTATTTTAAATTATTTCAAATAGTATTTGACCCTAGGTCAGCTATTTAGCAGGGCTCTGAGTGATAAAAAGCATTGCATTTACATAGCAGTGGTACTTTTCAGCTCTCTCGACTTTGGTAAGTAATGGTAATGTTTAAAACATAAGACAACACATTCTCACATCAGTTGTTGTTCATTGTACTAATATCCCTCTCTTCCTCTCTGCCTTTTTCATATCCTCTCTTTCCTCATCTGTAATTTCTTGGTCTGTACTTTCCTGGTCTGTTCTTTCCTCATCTGTAATTTCCTGGTCTGTTCTTTCCTCGTCTGTAATTTCCTGGTCTGTTCTTTCCTGGTCTGTTCTTTCCTGGTCTGTTCTTTCCTCATCTGTTCTCTCCTGGTCTGTTCTTTCATGGTCTGTTCTTTCCTGGTCTGTTATTTCCTGGTCTGTTATTTCCCCGTCTGTACTTTCCTGGTCTGTTCTTTCCTGGTCTGTTCTTTCCTGGTCTGTTCTTTCCCCGTCTGTACTTTCCTGGTCTGTTCTTTCCCCGTCTGTACTTTCCCGGTCTGTTCTTTCCTGGTCTGTACTTTCCTGGTCTGTTCTTTCCCCGTCTGTACTTTCCTGGTCTGTTTTTTCCTGGTCTGTTTTTCCTGGTCTGTTATTTCCTGGTCTGTTATTTCCTGGTCTGTTCTTTCCTGGTCTGTTCTTTCCTCGTCTGTAATTTCCTGTTCTGTTCTTTCCTGGTCTGTTCTTTCCTGGTCTGTATATTCCTGGTCTGTTCTTTCCTGGTCTGTACTTTCCTGGTCTGTTCTTTCCTGGTCTGTACTTTCCTGGTCTGTACTTTCCTGGTCTGTACTTTCCCCGTCTGTACTTTCCTCGTCTGTTCTTTCCTGGTCTGTACTTTCCCCGTCTGTACTTTCCTCGTCTGTTCTTTCCTGGTCTGTACTTTCCACGTCTGTACTTTCCTGGTCTGTTCTTTCCTGGTCTGTACTTTCCCCGTCTGTACTTTCCTGGTCTGTTCTTTCCTGGTCTGTTCTTTCCTGGTCTGTTATGTCCTGGTCTGTTATGTCCTGGTCTGTTATTTCCTGGTCTGTTCTTTCCTGGTCTGTTCTTTCCTGGTCTGTACTTTCCTGGTCTGTTCTTTCCTGGTCTGTTCTTTCCTGGTCTGTTATATCCTGGTCTGTTCTTTCCCCGTCTGTACTTTCCTGGTCTGTTCTTTCCTGGTCTGTTCTTTCCTGGTCTGTTCTTTCCTGGTCTGTTCTTTCCTGGTCTGTTCTTTCCTGGTCCGTTCTTTCCCCGTCTGTTCTTTCCCCGTCTGTTCTTTCCCCGTCTGTACTTTCCCGGTCTGTTCTTTCCTGGTCTGTACTTTCCTGGTCTGTTCTTTCCACGTCTGTACTTTCCTGGTCTGTTTTTTCCTGGTCTGTTATTTCCTGGTCTGTTATTTCCTGGTCTGTTCTTTCCTGGTCTGTTATTTCCTGGTCTGTTATTTCCTGGTCTGTTCTTTCCTGGTCTGTTCTTTCCTCGTCTGAAATTTCCTGTTCTGTTCTTTCCTGGTCTGTTCTTTCCTGGTCTGTTCTTTCCTGGTCTGTACTTTCCTGGTCTGTACTTTCCTCGTCTGTTCTTTCCTTGTCTGTTCTTTCCTGGTCTGTACTTTCCCCGTCTGTACTTTCCTCGTCTGTTCTTTCCTGGTCTGTACTTTCCCCGTCTGTACTTTCCCGGTCTGTTCTTTCCTGGTCTGTTCTTTCCTGGTCTGTACTTTCCACGTCTGTACTTTCCTGGTCTGTTCTTTCCTGGTCTGTACTTTCCTGGTCTGTTATTTCCTGGTCTGTTATTTCCTGGTCTGTTATGTCCTGGTCTGTTATTTCCTGGTCTGTTCTTTCCTGGTCTGTTCTTTCCTGGTCTGTACTTTCCTGGTCTGTTCTTTCCTGGTCTGTTCTTTCCTGGTCTGTTATATCCTGGTCTGTTCTTTCCCCGTCTGTACTTTCCTGGTCTGTTCTTTCCTGGTCTGTACTTTCCTGGTCCGTTCTTTCCCCGTCTGTTCTTTCCCCGTCTGTACTTTCCCGGTCTGTTCTTTCCTGGTCTGTTCTTTCCTGGTCTGTTCTTTCCTGGTCTGTACTTTCCTGGTCCGTTCTTTCATCGTCCGTTCTTTCCTCGTCTGTTCTTTCATCGTCTGTTCTTTCATCGTCTGTTCTTTCCTCATCTGATCTTTCATCGTCTGTTCTTTCATCGTCTGTTCTTTCCTTAACTGTTCTTTCATCGTCTGTTCTTTCCTTAACTGTTCTTTCATCGTCTGTTCTTTCATCGTCTGTTCTTTCATCATCTGTTCTTTCATCGTCTGTTCTTTCCTCATCTGTTCTTTCATCGTCTGTTCTTTCATCGTCTGTTCTTTCCTCATCTGTTCTTTCATTGTCTCTTTCATTGTCTGTTCTTTCATCATCTGTACTTTCCTGGTCTGTACTTTCCTGGTCTGTTCTTTCCTGGTCTGTTCTTTTATCATCTGTTCTTTCATCATCTGTTCTTTCCTGGTCTGTTCTTTCCTGGTCTGTACTTTCCCCGTCTGTACTTTCCTCGTCTGTTCTTTCCTGGTCTGTACTTTCCACGTCTGT
Organism: Oncorhynchus kisutch; assembly: GCF_002021735.2. Classification (NCBI taxonomy): domain Eukaryota; kingdom Metazoa; phylum Chordata; class Actinopteri; order Salmoniformes; family Salmonidae; genus Oncorhynchus; species Oncorhynchus kisutch. The sequence goes on from NC_034190.2 coordinate 18,780,001, forward strand.
ACTTTCCTGGTCTGTTCTTTCCTGGTCTGTACTTTCCCCGTCTGTACTTTCCTGGTCTGTTCTTTCCTGGTCTGTTCTTTCCTGGTCTGTTATTTCCTGGTCTGTTATGTCCTGGTCTGTTATTTCCTGGTCTGTTCTTTCCTGGTCTGTTTTTTCCTGGTCTGTACTTTCCTGGTCTGTACTTTCCTGGTCTGTTCTTTCCTGGTCTGTTCTTTCCTGGTCTGTACTTTCCTGGTCCGTTCTTTCCCCGTCTGTTCTTTCCCCGTCTGTACTTTCCCGGTCTGTTCTTTCCTGGTCTGTACTTTCCTGGTCTGTACTTTCCTGGTCTGTTCTTTCCCCGTCTGTACTTTCCTGGTCTATTTTTTCCTGGTCTGTTATTTCCTGGTCTGTTATTTCCTGGTCTGTTCTTTCCTGGTCTGTTCTTTCCTCGTCTGTAATTTCCTGTTCTTTTCTTTCCTGGTCTGTTCTTTCCTGGTCTGTACTTTCCTGGTCTGTTCTTTCCTGGTCTGTTCTTTCCTGGTCTGTACTTTCCTGGTCTGTACTTTCCTCGTCTGTTCTTTCCTGGTCTGTTCTTTCCTGGTCTGTACTTTCCTGGTCTGTTCTTTCCTGGTCTGTTCTTTCCTGGTCTGTACTTTACCCGTCTGTACTTTCCTCGTCTGTTCTTTCCTGGTCTGTACTTTCCCCGTCTGTACTTTCCCGGTCTGTTCTTTCCTGGTCTGTTCTTTCCTGGTCTGTACTTTCCACGTCTGTACTTTCCTGGTCTGTTCTTTCCTGGTCTGTACTTTCCCCGTCTGTACTTTCCCCGTCTGTACTTTCCTGGTCTGTTCTTTCCTGGTCTGTTATTTCCTGGTCTGTTATTCCCTGGTCTGTTATGTCCTGGTCTGTTATTTCCTGGTCTGTTCTTTCCTGGTCTGTTCTTTCCTGGTCTGTTCTTTCCTGGTCTGTACTTTCCTGGTCTGTTCTTTCCTGGTCTGTTCTTTCCTGGTCTGTTATATCCTGGTCTGTTCTTTCCCCGTCTGTACTTTCCTGGTCTGTTCTTTCCTGGTCTGTTCTTTCCTGGTCTGTTCTTTCCTGGTCTGTACTTTCCTGGTCCGTTCTTTCCCCGTCTGTTCTTTCCCCATCTGTACTTTCCTGGTCTGTTCTTTCCTGGTCTGTTCTTTCCTGGTCTGTTCTTTCCTGGTCTGTACTTTCCTGGTCCGTTCTTTCATAGTCTGTTCTTTCATCGTCCGTTCTTTCATCGTCTGTTCTTTCCTCATCTGTTCTTTCATCGTCTCTTTCATTGTCTGTTCTTTCATCGTCTGTTCTTTCATCGTCTGTTCTTTCCTCATCTGTTCTTTCATTGTCTTTTCTTTCATCGTCTGTTCTTTCCTCATCTGTTTTTTCATTGTCTCTTTCATTGTCTGTTCTTTCATCATCTGTTCTTTCATTGTCTGTTCTTTCATCATCTGTTCTTTCCTTGTCTGTTCTTTCCTCATCTGTTCTTTCATTGTCTCTTTCATTGTCTGTTCTTTCATCATCTGTTCTTTCCTTGTCTGTTCTTTCCTCGTCTGTTCTTTCATCGTCTGTTCTTTCATCGTCTGTTCTTTCCTCATCTGGTCTTTCATTGTCTCTTTCATTGTCTGTTCTTTCATCATCTGTTCTTTCCTTGTCTGTTCTTTCCTTAACTGTTCTTTCATCGTCTGTTCTTTCATCGTCTGTTCTTTCATCATCTGTTCTTTCATCGTCTGTTCTTTCCTCATCTGTTCTTTCCTCATCTGTTCTTTCATCGTCTGTTCTTTCATCGTCTGTTCTTTCATCGTCTGTTCTTTCATTGTCTGTTCTTTCATCGTCTGTTCTTTCATCGTCTGTTCTTTCATCGTCTGTTCTTTCATTGTCTGTTCTTTCATCATCTGTTCTTTCCTTGTCTGTTCTTTCCTTGTCTGTATTTTCCTTGTCTGTTCTTTTATCATCTGTTCTTTCATCATCTGTTCTTTCCTCGTCTGTTCTTTCCTAAACTTGTTGGGGATCGACTGTTCTTTCCTCATCTGTTCTTTCCTCATCTGTTCTTTCATCGTCTGTTCTTTCATCGTCTGTTCTTTCCTCATCTGCTCTTTCATCGTCTGTTCTTTCCTTAACTGTTCTTTCATCGTCTGTTCTTTCATCGTCTGTTCTTTCATCATCTGTTCTTTCATCGTCTGTTCTTTCCTCATCTGTTCTTTCATCATCTGTTCTTTCATCGTCTGTTCTTTCCTCATCTGTTCTTTCATCGTCTCTTTCATTGTCTGTTCTTTCATCATCTGTTCTTTCCTTGTCTGTTCTTTCCTCGTCTGTTCTTTCATCGTCTGTTCTTTCATCGTCTGTTCTTTCCTCATCTGGTCTTTCATTGTCTCTTTCATTGTCTGTTCTTTCATCATCTGTTCTTTCCTTGTCTGTTCTTTCCTTAACTGTTCTTTCATCGTCTGTTCTTTCATCGTCTGTTCTTTCATCATCTGTTCTTTCATCGTCTGTTCTTTCCTCATCTGTTCTTTCATCGTCTGTTCTTTCATCGTCTGTTCTTTCCTCATCTGTTCTTTCATTGTCTCTTTCATTGTCTGTTCTTTCATCATCTGTTCTTTCCTTGTCTGTTCTTTCCTTGTCTGTTCTTTTATCATCTGTTTTTTCATCATCTGTTCTTTCCTCGTCTGTTCTTTCCTAAACTTGTTGGGGATCGACTGTTCTTTCCTCATCTGTTCTTTCCTCATCTGTTCTTTCATCGTCTGTTCTTTCCTCATCTGTTCTTTCATCGACTGTTCTTTCCTCATCTGTTCTTTCCTCATCTGTTCTTTCATTGTCTGTTCTTTCCTTGTCTGTTCTTTCCTTGTCTGTTCTATCATCATCTGTTCTTTCATCGCCTGTTCTTTCATCATCTGTTCTTTCATTGTCTGTTTTTTCATCGTCTGTTCTTTCCTTGTCTGTTCTTTCATTGTCTGTTCTTTTATCATCTGTTCTTTCATCATCTGTTCTTTCCTCGTCTGTTCTTTCCGAAACTTGTTGGGGATCGACTGTTCTTTCCTCATCTGTTCTTTCATCGTCTGTTCTTTCCTCATCTGTTCTTTCATCGTCTCTTTCATTGTCTGTTCTTTCCTTGTCTGTTCTTTCCTTGTCTGTTCTTTCATCATCTGTTCTTTCATCGCCTGTTCTTTCATCATCTGTTCTTTCATTGTCTGTTTTTTCATCGTCTGTTCTTTCATCATCTGTTCTTTCATCGTCTGTTTTTTCATCGTCTGTTCTTTCATCATCTGATCTTTCATCATCTGTTCTTTCCTTGTCTGTTATTTCATCATCTTTTCTTTCCTTGTCTGTTCTTTCCTTGTCTGTTCTTTCAACATCTGTTCTTTCCTCATCTGTTCTTTCATTGTCTGTTCTTTCATCGTCTGTTCTTTCATCATCTGTTCTTTCCTCGTCTGTTCTTTCATTGTCTGTTCTTACATCGTCTGGTCTTTCCTCATCTGTTTTTTCATCGTCTGTTCTTTCCTCATCTGTTCTTTCATCGTCTGTTCTTTCCTCATCTGTTCTTTCATCGTCTCTTCCATCGTCTGTTCTTTCCTCATCTGTTCTTTCATCGTCTGTTCTTTCATCGTCTGGTCTTTCCTCGTCTCTTCTTTCATCATCTGTGCTTTCATCGTCTGTTCTTTCCTCATCTGTTCTTTCATCGTCTCTTTCATCGTCTGTTCTTTCATCGTCTGTTCTTTCATCGTCTGTTCTTTCCTCGTCTGTTCTTTCCTCGTCTGTTCTTTCATTGTCTCTTTCAACGTCTGTTCTTTCCTTGTCTGTTCTTTCATCTTCTGTTCTTTCATCGTCTGTTCTTTCATCGTCTGTTCTTTCATCGTCTGTTCTTTCATCGTCTGTTCTTTCCTCGTCTGTTCTTTCCTCGTCTGTTCTTTCCTCATCTGTTCTTTCATCGTCTCTTCCATCGTCTGTTCTTTCCTCATCTGTTCTTTCATCGTCTGTTCTTTCATCGTCTGTTCTTTCATCGTCTGTTCTTTCCTCATCTGTTCTTTCATCGTCTGTTCTTTCATCGTCTGTTCTTTCATCGTCTGTTCTTTCCTCGTCTGTTCTTTCCTCGTCTCTTTCATTGTCTGTTCTTTCATCATCTGTTCTTTCCTTAACTGTTCTTTCATCGTCTGTTCTTTCCTCATCTGTTCTTTCATCGTCTGTTCTTTCATCGTCTGTTCTTTCCTCATCTGTTCTTTCATTGTCTCTTTCCTTGTCTGTTCTTTCCTTGTCTGTTCTTTCCTTGTCTGTTCTTTTATCATCTGTTCTTTCATCATCTGTTCTTTCCTCGTCTGTTCTTTCCTAAACTTGTTGGGGATCGACTGTTCTTTCCTCATCTGTTCTTTCATCGTCTGTTCTTTCATCGTCTGTTCTTTCCTCATCTGTTCTTTCATCGTCTCTTTCATTGTCTGTTCTTTCCTTGTCTGTTCTTTCCTTGTCTGTTCTTTCATCATCTGTTCTTTCATCGCCTGTTCTTTCATCATCTGTTCTGTCATTGTCTTTTTTTTCATCGTCTGTTCTTTCATCATCTGTTCTTTCATCGTCTGTTTTTTCATCGTCTGTTCTTTCATCATCTATTCTTTCATCATCTGTTCTTTCATCATCTGTTCTTTCCTTGTCTGTTATTTCATCATCTGTTATTTCATCATCTGTTCTTTCCTCATCTGTTCTTTCATTGTCTGTTCTTTCATCGTCTGTTCTTTCCTCGTCTGTTCTTTCCTCGTCTGTTCTTTCATCGTCTCTTTCAACGTCTGTTCTTTCCTTGTCTGTTCTTTCCTTGTCTGTTCTTTCATCTTCTGTTCTTTCATCATCTGTTCTTTCCTTGTCTGTTATTTAATCATCTTTTCTTTCCTTGTCTGTTCTTTCCTTGTCTGTTCTTTCATCATCTGTTCTTTCCTCATCTGTTCTTTCATTGTCTGTTCTTTCATCGTCTGTTCTTTCATCGTCTGTTCTTTCTTCATCTGTTCTTTCCTCATCTGTTCTTTCATCGTCTCTTTCATCGTCTGTTCTTTCATCGTCTGTTCTTTCCTCGTCTCTTCTTTCATCGTCTGTGCTTTCATCGTCTGTTCTTTCAACGTCTGTTCTTTCATCGTCTCTTCTTTCATCGTCTGTTCTTTCAACGTCTGTTCTTTCATCGTCTGTTCTTTCCTCATCTGTTCTTTCATCGTCTCTTTCCTCGTCTGTTCTTTCATCGTCTGTTCTTTCCTCGTCTGTTCTTTCATCGTCTGTTCTTTCATCGTCTGTTCTTTCATCGTCTGGTCTTTCATCGTCTGTTCTTTACTAAACTGGCTGGGGATCGACTGTTCTTTCCTCATCTGTTCTTTCATCGTCTGTTCTTTCAACGTCTGTTCTTTCATCGTCTCTTCTTTCATCGTCTGTGCTTTCATCGTCTGTTCTTTCAACGTCTGTTCTTTCATCGTCTGTTCTTTCCTCATCTGTTCTTTCATCGTCTCTTTCCTCGTCTGTTCTTTCATCGTCTGTTCTTTCCTCGTCTGTTCTTTCATCGTCTATTCTTTCATCATCTGTTCTTTCATCATCTGTTCTTTCCTTGTCTGTTATTTCATCATCTGTTATTTCATCATCTGTTCTTTCCTCATCTGTTCTTTCATTGTCTGTTCTTTCATCGTCTGTTCTTTCCTCGTCTGTTCTTTCCTCGTCTGTTCTTTCATCGTCTCTTTCAACGTCTGTTCTTTCCTGTCTGTTCTTTCCTTGTCTGTTCTTTCATCTTCTGTTCTTTCATCATCTGTTCTTTCCTTGTCTGTTATTTAATCATCTTTTCTTTCCTTGTCTGTTCTTTCCTTGTCTGTTCTTTCATCATCTGTTCTTTCCTCATCTGTTCTTTCATTGTCTGTTCTTTCATCGTCTGTTCTTTCATCGTCTGTTCTTTCTTCATCTGTTCTTTCCTCATCTGTTCTTTCATCGTCTCTTTCATCGTCTGTTCTTTCATCGTCTGTTCTTTCCTCGTCTCTTCTTTCATCGTCTGTGCTTTCATCGTCTGTTCTTTCAACGTCTGTTCTTTCATCGTCTCTTCTTTCATCGTCTGTGCTTTCATCGTCTGTTCTTTCAACGTCTGTTCTTTCATCGTCTGTTCTTTCCTCATCTGTTCTTTCATCGTCTCTTTCCTCGTCTGTTCTTTCATCGTCTGTTCTTTCCTCGTCTGTTCTTTCATCGTCTGTTCTTTCATCGTCTGTTCTTTCATCGTCTGGTCTTTCATCGTCTGTTCTTTACTAAACTGGCTGGGGATCGACTGTTCTTTCCTCATCTGTTCTTTCATCGTCTGTTCTTTCAACGTCTGTTCTTTCATCGTCTCTTCTTTCATCGTCTGTGCTTTCATCGTCTGTTCTTTCAACGTCTGTTCTTTCATCGTCTGTTCTTTCCTCATCTGTTCTTTCATCGTCTCTTTCCTCGTCTGTTCTTTCATCGTCTGTTCTTTCCTCGTCTGTTCTTTCATCGTCTGTTCTTTCATCGTCTGTTCTTTCATCGTCTGTTCTTTCATCGTCTGGTCTTTCATCGTCTGTTCTTTACTAAACTGGCTGGGGATCGACTGTTCTTTCCTCATCTGTTCTTTCATCGTCTGTTCTTTCATCATCTGTTCTTTCCTCGTCTGTTCTTTCATCGTCTGTTCTTTCTTCATCTGGTCTTTCATCGTCTTCTTTCCTCATCTGTTCTTTCATCGTCTCTTTCATCGTCTGTTCTTTCATCATCTGTTCTTTCCTCGTCTGTTCTTTCATCGTTTGTTCTTTCATCGTCTGTTCTTTCATCGTCTGTTCTTTCTTCATCTGTTCTTTCAACATCTCTTTTAACGTCTGTTCTTTCCTTGTCTGTTCTTTCATCATCTGTTCTTTCATCGTCTGTTCTTTCCTCGTCTGTTCTTCCTCGTCTGCTCTTTCCTTGTCTGGTCTTTCTTGTCTGTTCTTTACTCGTCTGTTCTTTCTTCGTCTGTTCTTTCCTCATCTGTTCTTTCATCGTCTCTTTCATCGTCTGTTCTTTCCTCGTCTGTTCTTTCATCGTTTGTTCTTTCATCGTCTGTTCTTTCATCGTCTGTTCTTTCTTCATCTGTTCTTTCATCGTCTGTTCTTTCCTCATCTGTTCTTTCATCGTCTCTTTCATTGTCTGTTCTTTCATCGTCTGTTCTTTCCTCATCTGTTCTTTCATCGTCTCTTCCATCGTCTGTTCTTTCCTCATCTGTTCTTTCATCGTCTGTTCTTTCATCGTCTGGTCTTTCATCGTCTGTTCTTTCCTAAACTGGCTGGGGATCGACTGTTCTTTCCTCATCTGTTCTTTCATCGTCTGTTCTTTCATCGTCTGTTCTTTCTTCATCTGTTCTTTCATCGTCTGTTCTTTCCTCATCTGTTCTTTCATCGTCTCTTTCAATGTCTGTTCCTTCCTTGTCTGTTCTTTCATCTTCTGTTCTTTCATCGTCTGTTCTTTCATCATCTGTTCTTTCCTCGTCTGTTCTTTCATCGTTTGTTCTTTCATCGTCTGTTCTTTCATCGTCTGTTCTTTCTTCATCTGTTCTTTCAACATCTCTTTTAACGTCTGTTCTTCCTTGTCTGTTCTTTCATCATCTGTTCTTTCATCGTCTGTTCTTTCCTCGTCTGTTCTTTCCTCGTCTGCTCTTTCCTTGTCTGGTCTTTCGTTGTCTGTTCTTTACTCGTCTGTTCTTTCTTCGTCTGTTCTTTCCTCATCTGTTCTTTCATCGTCTCTTTCATCGTCTGTTCTTTCCTCGTCTGTTCTTTCATCGTCTGTTCTTTCATCGTCTGTTCTTTCATCGTCTGGTCTTTCATCGTCTGTTCATTCCTAAACTGGCTGGGGATCGACTGTTCTTTCTCATCTGTTCTTTCATCGTCTGTTCTTTCATCGTCTGTTCTTTCTTCATCTGTTCTTCATCGTCTGTCTTTCCTCATCTGTTCTTTCATCGTCTCTTTCAATGTCTGTTCTTTCCTTGTCTGTTCTTTCATCTTCTGTTCTTTCATCGTCTGTTCTTTCATCGTCTGTTCTTTCTTCATCTGTTCTTTCAACATCTCTTTTAACGTCTGTTCTTTCCTTGTCTGTTCTTTCATCATCTGTTCTTTCATCGTCTGTTCTTTCCTCGTCTGTTCTTTTCTCGTCTGCTCTTTCCTTGTCTGGTCTTTCGTTGTCTGTTCTTTACTCGTCTGTTCTTCTTCGTCTGTTCTTTCCTCATCTGTTCTTTCATCGTCTCTTTCATCCTCTGTTCTTTCCTCATCTGTTCTTTCATCGTCTGTTCTTTCATCGTCTGTTCTTTCCTCGTCTGTTCTTTCCTCGTCTGCTCTTTCCTTGTCTGGTCTTTCGTTGTCTGTTCTTTACTCGTCTGTTCTTTCTTCGTCTGTTCTTTCCTCATCTGTTCTTTCATCGTCTCTTTCATCGTCTGTTCTTTCCTCGTCTGTTCTTTCATCGTCTGTTCTTTCATCGTCTGTTCTTTCATCGTCTGGTCTTTCATCGTCTGTTCATTCCTAAACTGGCTGGGGATCGACTGTTCTTTCCTCATCTGTTCTTTCATCGTCTGTTCTTTCATCGTCTGTTCTTTCTTCATCTGTTCTTTCATCGTCTGTTCTTTCCTCATTTGTTCTTTCATCGTCTCTTTCAATGTCTGTTCTTTCCTTGTCTGTTCTTTCATCTTCTGTTCTTTCATCGTCTGTTCTTTCATCGTCTGTTCTTTCTTCATCTGTTCTTTCAACATCTCTTTTAACGTCTGTTCTTTCCTTGTCTGTTCTTTCATCATCTGTTCTTTCATCGTCTGTTCTTTCCTCGTCTGTTCTTTTCTCGTCTGCTCTTTCCTTGTCTGGTCTTTCGTTGTCCGTTCTTACTCGCTGTTCTTTCTTCGTCTGTTCTTTCCTCATCTGTTCTTTCATCGTCTCTTTCATCCTCTGTTCTTTCCTCGTCTGTTCTTTCATCGTCTGTTCTTTCATCGTCTGTTCTTTCATCGTCTGTTCTTTCATCGTCTGGTCTTTCATCGTCTGTTCTTTCCTAAACTGGCTGGGGATCGACTGTTCTTCCTCATCTGTTCTTTCATCGTCTGTTCTTTCATCGTCTGTTCTTTCTTCATCTGTTCTTTCATCGTCTGTTAATTCTTCATATGTTCTTTCATCGTCTGTTAATTCCTCATATGTTCTTTCATCGTCTCTTTCAATGTCTGTTCTTTCCTTGTCTGTTCTTTCATCTTCTGTTCTTTCATCGTCTGTTCTTTCATCATCTGTTCTTTCATCGTCTGTTCTTCATCGTCTGTTCTTTCCTCGTCTGTTCTTTCCTCGTCTGTTCTTTCATCGTCTCTTTCAACGTCTGTTCTTTCCTTGTCTGTTCTTTCATCTTCTGTTCTTTCGTCGTCTCTTTCATCGTCTGTTCTTTCATCGTCTGTTCTTTCATCGTCTTTTCTTTCCTCGTCTGTTCTTTCCTCGTCTGTTCTTTCATCGTCTGTTCTTTCATCGTCTGTTCTTTCATCGTCTGGTCTTTCATCGTGTGTTCTTACCTAAACTGGCTTGGGATCGACTGTTCTTTCCTCATCTGTTCTTTCATCGTCTGTTCTTTCATCATCTGTTCTTTCCTCGTCTGTTTTTTCATCGTCTGTTCTTTCATCGTCTGTTCTTTCTTCATCTGTTCTTTCCTCATCTGTTCTTTCATCGTCTCTTTCATTGTCTGTTCTTTCATCGTCTGTTCTTTCCTCATCTGTTCTTTCATCGTCTCTTCCATCGTCTGTTCTTTCCTCATCTGTTCTTTCATCGTCTGTTCTTTCATCGTCTGGTCTTTCATCGTCTGTTCTTTCCTAAACTGGCTGGGGATCGACTGTTCTTTCCTCATCTGTTCTTTCATCGTCTGTTCTTTCATCGTCTGTTCTTTCTTCATCTGTTCTTTCATCGTCTGTTCTTTCCTCATCTGTTCTTTCATCGTCTCTTTCAATGTCTGTTCCTTCCTTGTCTGTTCTTTCATCTTCTGTTCTTTCATCGTCTGTTTCTTTCATCATCTGTTCTTCCTCGTCTGTTCTTTCATCGTTTGTTCTTTCATCGTCTGTTCTTTCATCGTCTGTTCTTTCTTCATCTGTTCTTTCAACATCTCTTTTAACGTCTGTTCTTTCCTTGTCTGTTCTTTCATCATCTGTTCTTTCATCGTCTGTTCTTTCCTCGTCTGTTCTTTCCTCGTCTGCTCTTTCCTTGTCTGGTCTTTCGTTGTCTGTTCTTTACTCGTCTGTTCTTTCTTCGTCTGTTCTTTCCTCATCTGTTCTTTCATCGTCTCTTTCATCGTCTGTTCTTTCCTCGTCTGTTCTTCATCGTCTGTTCTTTCATCGTCTGTTCTTTCATCGTCTGGTCTTTCATCGTCTGTTCATTCCTAAACTGGCTGGGGATCGACTGTTCTTTCCTCATCTGTTCTTTCATCGTCTGTTCTTTCATCGTCTGTTCTTCTTCATCTGTTCTTTCATCGTCTGTTCTTTCCTCATCTGTTCTTTCATCGTCTCTTTCAATGTCTGTTCTTTCCTTGTCTGTTCTTTCATCTTCTGTTCTTTCATCGTCTGTTCTTTCATCGTCTGTTCTTTCTTCATCTGTTCTTTCAGCATCTCTTTTAACGTCTGTTCTTTCCTTGTCTGTTCTTTCATCATCTGTTCTTTCATCGTCTGTTCTTTCCTCGTCTGTTCTTTTCTCGTCTGCTCTTTCCTTGTCTGGTCTTTCGTTGTCTGTTCTTTACTCGTCTGTTCTTTCTTCGTCTGTTCTTTCCTCATCTGTTCTTTCATCGTCTCTTTCATCCTCTGTTCTTTCCTCGTCTGTTCTTTCATCGTCTGTTCTTTCATCGTCTGTTCTTTCATCGTCTGTTCTTTCATCGTCTGGTCTTTCATCGTCTGTTCTTTCCTAAACTGGCTGGGGATCGACTGTTCTTTCCTCATCTGTTCTTTCATCGTCTGTTCTTTCATCGTCTGTTCTTTCTTCATCTGTTCTTTCATCGTCTGTTAATTCTTCATATGTTCTTTCATCGTCTGTTAATTCCTCATATGTTCTTTCATCGTCTCTTTCAATGTCTGTTCTTTCCTTGTCTGTTCTTTCATCTTCTGTTCTTTCATCGTCTGTTCTTTCATCATCTGTTCTTTCATCGTCTGTTCTTTCATCGTCTGTTCTTTCCTCGTCTGTTCTTTCCTCGTCTGTTCTTTCATCGTCTCTTTCAACGTCTGTTCTTTCCTTGTCTGTTCTTTCATCTTCTGTTCTTCGTCGTCTCTTTCATCGTCTGTTCTTTCATCGTCTGTTCTTTCATCGTCTTTTCTTTCCTCGTCTGTTCTTTCCTCGTCTGTTCTTTCATCGTCTGTTCTTTCATCGTCTGTTCTTTCATCGTCTGGTCTTTCATCGTGTGTTCTTACCTAAACTGGCTTGGGATCGACTGTTCTTTCCTCATCTGTTCTTTCATCGTCTGTTCTTTCATCATCTGTTCTTTCATCGTCTGTTCTTTCTTCATCTGTTCTTTCCTCATCTGTTCTTGTCATCGTCTCTTTCATTGTCTGTTCTTTCATCGTCTGTTCTTTCCTCATCTGTTCTTTCATCGTCTCTTCCATCGTCTGTTCTTTCCTCATCTGTTCTTTCATCGTCTGTTCTTTCATCGTCTGGTCTTTCATCGTCTGTTCTTTCCTAAACTGGCTGGGGATCGACTGTTCTTTCCTCATCTGTTCTTTCATCGTCTGTTCTTTCATCGTCTGTTCTTTCTTCATCTGTTCTTTCATCGTCTGTTCTTTCCTCATCTGTTCTTTCATCGTCTCTTTCAATGTCTGTTCCTTCCTTGTCTGTTCTTTCATCTTCTGTTCTTTCATCGTCTGTTCTTTCATCATCTGTTCTTTCCTCGTCTGTTCTTTCATCGTTTGTTCTTTCATCGTCTGTTCTTTCATCGTCTGTTCTTTCTTCATCTGTTCTTTCAACATCTCTTTTAACGTCTGTTCTTTCCTTGTCTGTTCTTTCATCATCTGTTCTTTCATCGTCTGTTCTTTCCTCGTCTGTTCTTTCCTCGTCTGCTCTTTCCTTGTCTGGTCTTTCGTTGTCTGTTCTTTACTCGTCTGTTCTTTCTTCGTCTGTTCTTTCCTCATCTGTTCTTTCATCGTCTCTTTCATCGTCTGTTCTTTCCTCGTCTGTTCTTTCATCGTCTGTTCTTTCATCGTCTGTTCTTTCATCGTCTGGTCTTTCATCGTCTGTTCATTCCTAAACTGGCTGGGGATCGACTGTTCTTTCCTCATCTGTTCTTTCATCGTCTGTTCTTTCATCGTCTGTTCTTTCTTCATCTGTTCTTTCATCGTCTGTTCTTTCCTCATCTGTTCTTTCATCGTCTCTTTCAATGTCTGTTCTTTCCTTGTCTGTTCTTTCATCTTCTGTTCTTTCATCGTCTGTTCTTTCATCGTCTGTTCTTTCTTCATCTGTTCTTTCAACATCTCTTTTAACGTCTGTTCTTTCCTTGTCTGTTCTTTCATCATCTGTTCTTTCATCGTCTGTTCTTTCCTCGTCTGTTCTTTTCTCGTCTGCTCTTTCCTTGTCTGGTCTTTCGTTGTCTGTTCTTTACTCGTCTGTTCTTTCTTCGTCTGTTCTTTCCTCATCTGTTCTTTCATCGTCTCTTTCATCCTCTGTTCTTTCCTCGTCTGTTCTTTCATCGTCTGTTCTTTCATCGTCTGTTCTTTCATCGTCTGTTCTTTCATCGTCTGGTCTTTCATCGTCTGTTCTTTCCTAAACTGGCTGGGGATCGACTGTTCTTTCCTCATCTGTTCTTTCATCGTCTGTTCTTTCATCGTCTGTTCTTTCTTCATCTGTTCTTTCATCGTCTGTTAATTCTTCATATGTTCTTTCATCGTCTGTTAATTCCTCATATGTTCTTTCATCGTCTCTTTCAATGTCTGTTCTTTCCTTGTCTGTTCTTTCATCTTCTGTTCTTTCATCGTCTGTTCTTTCATCATCTGTTCTTTCATCGTCTGTTCTTTCCTCATCTGTTCTTTCATCGTCTCTTTCAATGTCTGTTCCTTCCTTGTCTGTTCTTTCATCTTCTGTTCTTTCATCGTCTGTTCTTTCATCATCTGTTCTTTCCTCGTCTGTTCTTTCATCGTTTGTTCTTTCATCGTCTGTTCTTTCATCGTCTGTTCTTTCTTCATCTGTTCTTTCAACATCTCTTTTAACGTCTGTTCTTTCCTTGTCTGTTCTTTCATCATCTGTTCTTTCATCGTCTGTTCTTTCCTCGTCTGTTCTTTCCTCGTCTGCTCTTTCCTTGTCTGGTCTTTCGTTGTCTGTTCTTTACTCGTCTGTTCTTTCTTCGTCTGTTCTTTCCTCATCTGTTCTTTCATCGTCTCTTTCATCGTCTGTTCTTTCCTCGTCTGTTCTTTCATCGTCTGTTCTTTCATCGTCTGTTCTTTCATCGTCTGGTCTTTCATCGTCTGTTCATTCCTAAACTGGCTGGGGATCGACTGTTCTTTCCTCATCTGTTCTTTCATCGTCTGTTCTTTCATCGTCTGTTCTTTCTTCATCTGTTCTTTCATCGTCTGTTCTTTCCTCATCTGTTCTTTCATCGTCTCTTTCAATGTCTGTTCTTTCCTTGTCTGTTCTTTCATCTTCTGTTCTTTCATCGTCTGTTCTTTCATCGTCTGTTCTTTCTTCATCTGTTCTTTCAACATCTCTTTTAACGTCTGTTCTTTCCTTGTCTGTTCTTTCATCATCTGTTCTTTCATCGTCTGTTCTTTCCTCGTCTGTTCTTTTCTCGTCTGCTCTTTCCTTGTCTGGTCTTTCGTTGTCTGTTCTTTACTCGTCTGTTCTTTCTTCGTCTGTTCTTTCCTCATCTGTTCTTTCATCGTCTCTTTCATCCTCTGTTCTTTCCTCGTCTGTTCTTTCATCGTCTGTTCTTTCATCGTCTGTTCTTTCATCGTCTGTTCTTTCATCGTCTGGTCTTTCATCGTCTGTTCTTTCCTAAACTGGCTGGGGATCGACTGTTCTTTCCTCATCTGTTCTTTCATCGTCTGTTCTTTCATCGTCTGTTCTTTCTTCATCTGTTCTTTCATCGTCTGTTAATTCTTCATATGTTCTTTCATCGTCTGTTAATTCCTCATATGTTCTTTCATCGTCTCTTTCAATGTCTGTTCTTTCCTTGTCTGTTCTTTCATCTTCTGTTCTTTCATCGTCTGTTCTTTCATCATCTGTTCTTTCATCGTCTGTTCTTTCATCGTCTGTTCTTTCCTCGTCTGTTCTTTCCTCGTCTGTTCTTTCATCGTCTCTTTCAACGTCTGTTCTTTCCTTGTCTGTTCTTTCATCTTCTGTTCTTTCGTCGTCTCTTTCATCGTCTGTTCTTTCATCGTCTGTTCTTTCATCGTCTTTTCTTTCCTCGTCTGTTCTTTCCTCGTCTGTTCTTTCATCGTCTGTTCTTTCATCGTCTGTTCTTTCATCGTCTGGTCTTTCATCGTGTGTTCTTACCTAAACTGGCTTGGGATCGACTGTTCTTTCCTCATCTGTTCTTTCATCGTCTGTTCTTTCATCATCTGTTCTTTCCTCATCTGTTCTTTCATCGTCTCTTTCATCGTCTGTTCTTTCATCGTCTGTTCTTTCCTCATCTGTTCTTTCATCGTCTCTTCCATCGTCTGTTCTTTCCTCATCTGTTCTTTCATCGTCTGTTCTTTCATCGTCTGTTCTTTCATCGTCTATTCTTTCATCGTCTTGTCTTTCATCGTCTGTTCTTTCATCGTCTCTTCCATCATCTGTTCTTTCATCATCTGTTCTTTCATCGTCTGTTCTTTCCTCGTCTGTTCTTTCCTCGTCTGCTCTTTCCTTGTCTGGTCTTTCATTGTCTGTTCTTTACTCGTCTGTTCTTTCTTCGTCTGTTCTTTCCTCATCTGTTCTTTCATCGTCTCTTTCATCGTCTGTTCTTTCCTCGTCTGTTCTTTCATCGTTTGTTCTTTCATCGTCTGTTCTTTCATCGTCTGTTCTTTCTTCATCTGTTCTTTCATCGTCTGTTCTTTCCTCATCTGTTCTTTCATCGTCTCTTTCATTGTCTGTTCTTTCATCGTCTGTTCTTTCCTCATCTGTTCTTTCATCGTCTCTTCCATCGTCTGTTCTTTCCTCATCTGTTCTTTCATCGTCTGTTCTTTCATCGTCTGTTCTTTCATCGTCTGTTCTTTCCTAAACTGGCTGGGGATCGACTGTTCTTTCCTCATCTGTTCTTTCATCGTCTGTTCTTTCCTAAACTGGCTGGGGATCGACTGTTCTTTCCTCATCTGTTCTTTCATCGTCTGTTCTTTCCTCATCTGTTCTTTCATCGTCTCTTCCATCGTCGGTTCTTTCCTCGTCTGTTCTTTCATCGTCGGTTCTTTCCTCGTCTGTTCTTTCCTCGTCTGTTCTTTCATCGTCTCTTTCAACGTCTGTTCTTTCCTTGTCTGTTCTTTCATCTTCTGTTCTTTCGTCGTCTCTTTCATCGTCTGTTCTTTCATCGTCTGTTCTTTCATCGTCTGTTCTTTCCTCGTCTGTTCTTTCCTCGTCTGTTCTTTCATCGTCTGTTCTTTCATCGTCTGTTCTTTCCTCATCTGTTCTTTCATCGTCTCTTCCATCGTCTGTTCTTTCCTCATCTGTTCTTTCATCGTCTGTTCTTTCATCGTCTGTTCTTTCATCGTCTGTTCTTTCCTCGTCTGTTCTTTCCTCGTCTGCTCTTTCCTTGTCTGGTCTTTCGTTGTCTGTTCTTTACTCGTCTGTTCTTTCTTCGTCTGTTCTTTCCTCATCTGTTCTTTCATCGTCTCTTTCATCGTCTGTTCTTTCCTCGTCTGTTCTTTCATCGTCTGTTCTTTCATCGTCTGTTCTTTCATCGTCTGGTCTTTCATCGTCTGTTCATTCCTAAACTGGCTGGGGATCGACTGTTCTTTCCTCATCTGTTCTTTCATCGTCTGTTCTTTCATCGTCTGTTCTTTCTTCATCTGTTCTTTCATCGTCTGTTCTTTCCTCATCTGTTCTTTCATCGTCTCTTTCAATGTCTGTTCTTTCCTTGTCTGTTCTTTCATCTTCTGTTCTTTCATCGTCTGTTCTTTCATCGTCTGTTCTTTCTTCATCTGTTCTTTCAACATCTCTTTTAACGTCTGTTCTTTCCTTGTCTGTTCTTTCATCATCTGTTCTTTCATCGTCTGTTCTTTCCTCGTCTGTTCTTTTCTCGTCTGCTCTTTCCTTGTCTGGTCTTTCGTTGTCTGTTCTTTACTCGTCTGTTCTTTCTTCGTCTGTTCTTTCCTCATCTGTTCTTTCATCGTCTCTTTCATCCTCTGTTCTTTCCTCGTCTGTTCTTTCATCGTCTGTTCTTTCATCGTCTGTTCTTTCATCGTCTGTTCTTTCATCGTCTGGTCTTTCATCGTCTGTTCTTTCCTAAACTGGCTGGGGATCGACTGTTCTTTCCTCATCTGTTCTTTCATCGTCTGTTCTTTCTTCATCTGTTCTTTCATCGTCTGTTAATTCTTCATATGTTCTTTCATCGTCTGTTAATTCCTCATATGTTCTTTCATCGTCTCTTTCAATGTCTGTTCTTTCCTTGTCTGTTCTTTCATCTTCTGTTCTTTCATCGTCTGTTCTTTCATCATCTGTTCTTTCATCGTCTGTTCTTTCATCGTCTGTTCTTTCCTCGTCTGTTCTTTCCTCGTCTGTTCTTTCATCGTCTCTTTCAACGTCTGTTCTTTCCTTGTCTGTTCTTTCATCTTCTGTTCTTTCGTCGTCTCTTTCATCGTCTGTTCTTTCATCGTCTGTTCTTTCATCGTCTTTTCTTTCCTCGTCTGTTCTTTCCTCGTCTGTTCTTTCATCGTCTGTTCTTTCATCGTCTGTTCTTTCATCGTCTGGTCTTTCATCGTGTGTTCTTACCTAAACTGGCTTGGGATCGACTGTTCTTTCCTCATCTGTTCTTTCATCGTCTGTTCTTTCATCATCTGTTCTTTCCTCATCTGTTCTTTCATCGTCTCTTTCATCGTCTGTTCTTTCATCGTCTGTTCTTTCCTCATCTGTTCTTTCATCGTCTCTTCCATCGTCTGTTCTTTCCTCATCTGTTCTTTCATCGTCTGTTCTTTCATCGTCTGTTCTTTCATCGTCTATTCTTTCATCGTCTTGTCTTTCATCGTCTGTTCTTTCATCGTCTCTTCCATCATCTGTTCTTTCATCATCTGTTCTTTCATCGTCTGTTCTTTCCTCGTCTGTTCTTTCCTCGTCTGCTCTTTCCTTGTCTGGTCTTTCATTGTCTGTTCTTTACTCGTCTGTTCTTTCTTCGTCTGTTCTTTCCTCATCTGTTCTTTCATCGTCTCTTTCATCGTCTGTTCTTTCCTCGTCTGTTCTTTCATCGTTTGTTCTTTCATCGTCTGTTCTTTCAACGTCTGTTCTTTCTTCATCTGTTCTTTCATCGTCTGTTCTTTCCTCATCTGTTCTTTCATCGTCTCTTTCATTGTCTGTTCTTTCATCGTCTGTTCTTTCCTCATCTGTTCTTTCATCGTCTCTTCCATCGTCTGTTCTTTCCTCATCTGTTCTTTCATCGTCTGTTCTTTCATCGTCTGTTCTTTCATCGTCTGTTCTTTCCTAAACTGGCTGGGGATCGACTGTTCTTTCCTCATCTGTTCTTTCATCGTCTGTTCTTTCCTAAACTGGCTGGGGATCGACTGTTCTTTCCTCATCTGTTCTTTCATCGTCTGTTCTTTCCTCATCTGTTCTTCCATCGTCTCTTCCATCGTCGGTTCTTTCCTCGTCTGTTCTTTCATCGTCGGTTCTTTCCTCGTCTGTTCTTTCCTCGTCTGTTCTTTCATCGTCTCTTTCAACGTCTGTTCTTTCCTTGTCTGTTCTTTCATCTTCTGTTCTTTCGTCGTCTCTTTCATCGTCTGTTCTTTCATCGTCTGTTCTTTCATCGTCTGTTCTTTCCTCGTCTGTTCTTTCCTCGTCTGTTCTTTCATCGTCTGTTCTTTCATCGTCTGTTCTTTCCTCATCTGTTCTTTCATCGTCTCTTCCATCGTCTGTTCTTTCCTCATCTGTTCTTTCATCGTCTGTTCTTTCATCGTCTGTTCTTTCCTCGTCTCTTCTTTCATCGTCTGTGCTTTCATCATCTGTTCTTTCATCGTCTGTTCTTTCCTCATCTGTTCTTTCATCGTCTCTTTCAACGTCTGTTCTTTCCTTGTCTGTTCTTTCATCGTCTGTTCTTTCATCGTCTCTTTCATCGTCTGTTCTTTCATCGTCTGTTCTTTCCATGTCTGTTCTTTCCTCGTCTTCTCTTTCCTTGTCTGTTCTTTTATTGTCTGTTCTTTCCTCGTCTGTTCTTTCCTCGTCTGTTCTTTCATCGTCTGTTCTTTCCTCGTCTGTTCTTTCATCGTCTGTTCTTTCATCGTCTGTTCTTTCATCGTCTGGTCTTTCATCGTCTGTTCTTTACTAAACTGTCTGGGGATCGACTGTTCTTTCCTCATCTGTTCTTTCATCGTCTGTTCTTTCATCATCTGTTCTTTCCTCGTCTGTTCTTTCATCGTCTGGTCTTTCATCGTGTGTTCTTACCTAAACTGGCTTGGGATCGACTGTTCTTTCCTCATCTGTTCTTTCATCGTCTGTTCTTTCATCATCTGTTCTTTCCTCATCTGTTCTTTCATCGTCTCTTTCATCGTCTGTTCTTTCATCGTCTGTTCTTTCCTCATCTGTTCTTTCATCGTCTCTTCCATCGTCTGTTCTTTCCTCATCTGTTCTTTCATCGTCTGTTCTTTCATCGTCTGTTCTTTCATCGTCTATTCTTTCATCGTCTTGTCTTTCATCGTCTGTTCTTTCATCGTCTCTTCCATCATCTGTTCTTTCATCATCTGTTCTTTCATCGTCTGTTCTTTCCTCGTCTGTTCTTTCCTCGTCTGCTCTTTCCTTGTCTGGTCTTTCATTGTCTGTTCTTTACTCGTCTGTTCTTTCTTCGTCTGTTCTTTCCTCATCTGTTCTTTCATCGTCTCTTTCATCGTCTGTTCTTTCCTCGTCTGTTCTTTCATCGTTTGTTCTTTCATCGTCTGTTCTTTCATCGTCTGTTCTTTCTTCATCTGTTCTTCATCGTCTGTTCTTTCCTCATCTGTTCTTTCATCGTCTCTTTCATTGTCTGTTCTTTCATCGTCTGTTCTTTCCTCATCTGTTCTTTCATCGTCTCTTCCATCGTCTGTTCTTTCCTCATCTGTTCTTTCATCGTCTGTTCTTTCATCGTCTGTTCTTTCATCGTCTGTTCTTTCCTAAACTGGCTGGGGATCGACTGTTCTTTCCTCATCTGTTCTTTCATCGTCTGTTCTTTCCTAAACTGGCTGGGGATCGACTGTTCTTTCCTCATCTGTTCTTTCATCGTCTGTTCTTTCCTCATCTGTTCTTTCATCGTCTCTTCCATCGTCGGTTCTTTCCTCGTCTGTTCTTTCATCGTCGGTTCTTTCCTCGTCTGTTCTTTCCTCGTCTGTTCTTTCATCGTCTCTTTCAACGTCTGTTCTTTCCTTGTCTGTTCTTTCATCTTCTGTTCTTTCGTCGTCTCTTTCATCGTCTGTTCTTTCATCGTCTGTTCTTTCATCGTCTGTTCTTTCCTCGTCTGTTCTTTCCTCGTCTGTTCTTTCATCGTCTGTTCTTTCATCGTCTGTTCTTTCCTCATCTGTTCTTTCATCGTCTCTTCCATCGTCTGTTCTTTCCTCATCTGTTCTTTCATCGTCTGTTCTTTCATCGTCTGTTCTTTCCTCGTCTCTTCTTTCATCGTCTGTGCTTTCATCATCTGTTCTTTCAACGTCTGTTCTTTCATCGTCTGTTCTTTCCTCATCTGTTCTTTCATCGTCTCTTTCAACGTCTGTTCTTTCCTTGTCTGTTCTTTCATCGTCTGTTCTTTCATCGTCTCTTTCATCGTCTGTTCTTTCATCGTCTGTTCTTTCCATGTCTGTTCTTTCCTCGTCTTCTCTTTCCTTGTCTGTTCTTTTATTGTCTGTTCTTTCCTCGTCTGTTCTTTCCTCGTCTGTTCTTTCATCGTCTGTTCTTTCCTCGTCTGTTCTTTCATCGTCTGTTCTTTCATCGTCTGTTCTTTCATCGTCTGGTCTTTCATCGTCTGTTCTTTACTAAACTGTCTGGGGATCGACTGTTCTTTCCTCATCTGTTCTTTCATCGTCTGTTCTTTCATCATCTGTTCTTTCCTCGTCTGTTCTTTCATCGTCTGTTCTTTCATCGTCTGTTCTTTCTTCATCTGGTCTTTCATCGTCTGTTCTTTCCTCATCTGTTCTTTCATCGTCTCTTTCATCATCTGTTCTTTCATCATCTGTTCTTTCCTCGTCTGTTCTTTCATCGTTTGTTCTTTCATCGTCTGTTCTTTCATCGTCTGTTCTTTCTTCATCTGTTCTTTCATCGTCTGTTCTTTCCTCATCTGTTCTTTCATCGTCTCTTTCATTGTCTGTTCTTTCATCGTCTGTTCTTTCCTCATCTGTTCTTTCATCGTCTCTTCCATCGTCTGTTCTTTCCTCATCTGTTCTTTCATCGTCTGTTCTTTCATCGTCTGTTCTTTCATCGTCTATTCTTTCATCGTCTGGTCTTTCATCGTCTGTTCTTTCCTAAACTGGCTGGGGATTATCTGTTCTTTCCTCATCTGTTCTTTCATCGTCTGTTCTTTCATCGTCTGTTCTTTCTTCATCTGTTCTTTCATCGTCTGTTCTTTCCTCATCTGTTCTTTCATCGTCTCTTTCATCGTCTGTTCTTTCATCGTCTCTTTCATCGTCTGTTCTTTCATCGTCTTGTCTTTCATCGTCTGTTCTTTCCTAAACTGGCTGGGGATCGACTGTTCTTTCCTCATCTGTTCTTTCATCGTCTGTTCTTTCATCATCTGTTCTTTCCTCGTCTGTTCTTTCATCGTCTGTTCTTTCATCGTCTGTTCTTTCTTCATCTGTTCTTTCATCGTCTGTTCTTTCCTCATCTGTTCTTTCATCGTCTCTTTCATCGTCTGTTCTTTCATTGTCTGTTCTTTCCTCGTCTGTTCTTTCCTCATCTGTTCTTTCATCGTCTCTTTCATCGTCTGTTCTTTCATCGTCTGTTCTTTCATCGTCTGTTCTTTCATCGTGTCTTTCATCGTCTGTTCTTTCCTCGTCTGTTCTTTCATCGTCTGATGTTTCATCGTGTGTTCTATCCTCGTCTGTTCTTTAATCGTCTGTTCTTTCCTCATCTGTTCTTTCCTCGTCTGTTCTTTCATCGTCTGTTCTTTCATCGTATGTTCTATCCTCGTCTGTTCTTTCATTGGTGGAGATGAAGAGAAAGTGGCAATTGGAAACCAATTCCCAGTTGGAGTCCATTATATGACTATCAGTGTGTACACATATACACATGCACCCACACGAGCATGCACACACACGCTCACTAACACGCACACACATACACACACCATTATATGGCTATCAAATCACATCAGTGGAGATGAGGGAGAAAGAAAGGACTGGAAAAGGGAACACACTTTAAAGCAATGCTTTTCACATTCAAAAATAGATAGGGCCCCCAAGGTGCGTGAGTTTGTGTGTGTGTGTGTGTGTGTGTGTGTGTCTGTGTCTGTGTCTGTGTGTGTGTGTCTGTGTGTTTGTGTCTGTGGGTGTGCGGATGTATTTAACTATTCTTGTGGGGACCAATAGTCCCTACAAGAATAGTTAAAGAACAAACATTTGGTGATATTTGGGGATATGGGGATATTTGGGGATATTTTGGTAGTCCCCACAAGGTCAATGCTATTTCTAGGGCGTTTTGATTTAAGGTTAGAATTAGTGTTAGCGATAGAATTACGTTGAGGGTCAGGGTTAGGAGCTAGGGTTAGATTTATGGTTAGGGTGAGGAGCTAAGGTTAGGATTAGGGTAAGGGTTAAGGTTAAAGTTAGGGTTAGGGTAAAAGTACAGGTTAGGGTTTGGAGTTAGGGAAAATAGGATTTTGAATGGAACTGAATTGTGTGTCCCCACAAGATTAGGTGTACAAGACTGTGTGTGTGGGGGATGTGTGTGTGTGCGACTTTTTGTGTGAGTGCGGCCATCCGTGTGTGTCAACACTAACTTAACAATTAAAACGAAGAGAATGAGACAATGGATGGAATGGGAGAGGAATGAAAGAGAGAAAAATATCCATGGCGAAGACAAATTCGCAAAGAGTATCACGACGCATAATTAACCTTTTGTGACTAGGGGGCAGTATTTTCATTTTTGGAGAAAAAAAACGTTCCCGTAATAAACGGGATATTTTGTCAGGACAAGAAGCGAGAATATGCATATAATTGACAGCTTAGGATAGAAAACACTCTAAAGTTTCCAAAACTGTAAAAACATTGTCTGTGAGTATAACAGAACTGATGTTGCAGGCGGAAGCCTGAGAAAAATCCAATCTGGAAATGTCTCATGTTTTGAAAGCGCTGCGTTCCAATGCGTCCCTATCGAGCAGTGAATGGGCTATCAACCAGCTCAGTTTACCATATTTCTGTCGATATTATGGAGCTAATTTGGAATATTTTTCGCCGTTTTCATGACTACAATTTCCGGTCGATTTCTCAGCCAAACGTGCAGAACAAAGGACCTATTTCGCCTCCAAAAAAATTATATTTTTGGAAAAAAGGAACATTTGTATTCTAACTGGGAGTCTCGTGAGTGAAACATCCAAAGCTCATCAAAGGTAAACAATTTAATTTGATTGCTTTTCTGATTTCCATGACCAAGTTACCTGCTGCTAGCTGGACAAAATGCTATGCTAGGCTATTGATAAACGTACACAAATGCTTGTCTAGCTTTGGCTGTAAAGCATATTTTGAAAATCTGAGATGACAGGGTGATTAACAAAAGGCTAAGCTGTGTCTCAATATATTTCACTTGTGATTTTCATGAATAGGAATATTTTCTAGTAATATTTATGTCCGTTGCGTTATGCTAATTAGTGTCAGATGAAGACACCTCTAGTGTCACTAGAGGTTAAATAGATTGCAACCAATGCAAAAAGAGGAGGAGGGAGGTAAAGAAAGAGGGAGAGAGACTAAAGTGGTGGAGGAGGGAGAGAGAGAAGGGGAATAATGGGGAGGAGGCGAGATAGAGATGGGAAAGGGTGAAGGAGAGAGGCGGAGAGAGAAGAGCGAGGGAAGGGAGAGAGGGAGAGAGAGAGGAGGACGAGAGGAGGGAGAAAGAGAGCGATAGAAGAGAGAGAGAGGGAGGAGAGAGAGAGACTTAAGGAATGCTTTGACTATGTAGCAGCATAGCCTTGCTATTGAGAAAGGCCACCATAGGCAGACCTGGCTCTCAAGAGAAGACAGGATATGTGCACACTGCCCACAAAATGAGGTAGAAACTGAGCTGCACTTCCTAACCTCCTGCCAAATGTATGACCATTTTAGAGACACAGATTACAAAGATCCACAAAGAATTCGAAAACAAACCCGATTTCCATATCTACTGGTTGAAATACCACAGTGTGCCATCACAGGAGCAAGATTTGTGACCTGTGGCCACAAGAAAAGGGCAACCAGTGAAGAACAAACACTATTGTAAATACAACCCATATTTATGTTTATTTATCTTCCCTTTTGCACTTTAACCATTTGCTCATTGTTTTAACACAATATATATATATAATATGACATTTAAAATGTCTTTATTCTTTTGGAACTTCTGTGCGGGTAATTTGTATTGTTCATTTTTATTGTTTATTTCACTTTTGTATATTATTTACTTCACTTGCTTTGGCGATGTTTATAAATGTACCCATGCCAATAAAGTGCCTTGAATTGAAATTGAAAGGGAGTGAAACAAGGGGGAGAGAGGGAGAAGAGAAGGAGGGGGGATAAATAAGATTTAGATAGAGACGGATGGAGGCAAAGAGAGAGAGAGAAGGATGGAAGAGACAAAGAAGAGAGAGCGAGAGGGACCATGGGGGGATTTGAGAATAGAGAGAGAGCGAGAGGGACCGTGGGGGGATTTGAGAATAGAGAGAGAGCGAGAGGGACTGTGGGGGGATTTGAGAATAGAGAGAGAGAAGGATGGAAGAGACAAAGAAGAGAGAGCGAGAGAGAAGGATGGAAGAGACAAAGAAGAGAGAGCGAGAGGGACCTTGGGGGATTTGAGAATAGAGAGAGAGCGAGAACAGCTTTAAAAACTGATTGACATGAGTTTTTCACCAATTTACCCATTGCAGCTTTAACTTTTTTTCCTTGAATACAATGTACAGTATTTACTGTTGCGTCAAGTCTTGTGATCCATATCTTATTGCAAAAGCATCACAGAATGACGCTTATCAGTTGATACCAGGCTGACCTTTTTTATCAGGTGTGTTTTGTTTGTTTCTCTGGATTGCCAGGAAGGAAAAACAAAAACAACAGCAAGAGGACTTGCCAACCTCTGTGTTAGGCTACAGTCGTGATTTTCTGTCTGAAATTTACCGATTGACCCTATGATTTTTGCAACAGAGATGAATGTCTGTCAAATAATTCACAATATCTAAGCAGTTCGCCAATAAAATCCTTGTTTTATTCTATAGAGATTTGCATCTGCTACAAGAGCTGTACAAAAAAAAGATCCCACAACATAGGTGGGAAAAAGGCTACCTAAGGATGATTCCCAATCAGAGACAACGATAGACAGCTGCCTCTGATTGGAAACCACACTCGGCCAAACACAAAGAAATACAAAACATAGAATGCCCACCCCACATCACACCCTGACCTCACCAAATAGAGAAATAAAACGGCTCTCTAAGGTCAGGGTGTGACACGTGGGCTGACAAGCTAGCTAGTGGTTGCAGGTTGTGTGATAACATCTGCTTTTATAAATGAAATCTACGGAATACAAAACTAAATTGAGTCTACAGTATATATGTACTGTATATGAATTAACAAAGCTAACAGACCGAATTTCAGTATCTACCTTCTCATTGTGAATTTCTGACTCTTCCCTTATAAACTGCCATAGAAACAACCCCTCTCAACATTAATTGACCAGGTGAGAGGAATAGAAAGCCATGGATCTGGAGATGAAAATGACGAGGGTATCAAGTTGATCTTGATTGTTCCAGAATGCGGAAACATCACCTAATGTTACCACCTCCCAACACTGACATATAGACATACAACCAAGAACTGGTCTAAACTAGCCACAAACTAACGTTGTCATTTAATCGACACATTAAGGTTGTACTATTGTAGAGAACATGAATCATAATGACATTGGCTTAAGAAAACCATGTTTAAACATGAATTTACCCGTATTTCACTACATGCCAGAACAGTGAGTGAAAGCCCTACAATATGTTAGCCTTGTGTGTCTGGAACTTTTGACAGAAAAAAAACAGACATTGATGCATGCAGATGCATTTTCCTAAGTCTTCACACATCTACAGTGTGACCCTAGCTTTAGACCAAGCAGAGGCCTCCATACCATGGTTGTTACGGTCGGGAGCTGTTCTTTTTCTGGTCCTGAAATGGTTGAGCTGGATGTGGACCTATTCACATTGAGGTTCTGAAAGCATCAACATGATTTACCAGGATGTCCTGTAACTTCCAATTAAACTCCACTTGAATGTGATTCCATTTGAATATGATTCAATAAATCTTGAATGTCTTCAAATGACAAGGCACACAGTACAATGATAAATCTCCATTACATGCAAAATACCACTGTCAGCGAGTGTGGTGCTAAAGTGAAACAAGTGGACTGGTGCAGAGCTCCTCTCTGCTCCACTGCAGTGTTCACTCCTGACTGCCCGGCCAGGCATAACTCCAACACCATCATTAAGTTTGCTGATGACACAGCAGTGGTAGGCCTGATCACCGACAACGATGAGACAGCCTAGAGGGAGGTCAGAGACCTGACTGTGTGGTGCAAGGACAACAACCTCTCCCTCAACGTGATCAAGACAATGGAGATGATTGTGGACTACAGGAGACGGAGGACAGGGAACACCCCCATTCTCATCGACGGGGCTGTAGTGGAGTAGGTTGAGAGCTTCAAGTTCCTTGGCGTCCACATCACCAACAAACTATCATGGTCCAAGCACACCAAAACAGCCGTGAAGAGGGCACGACAAAACCTATTCCTACTCACGAGACTGAAAGGATTTGGCATGGGGACTTAGATCCTCAAAATGTTTTACAGCTGCCCCATCGAGAGCTTCCTAACGGGTTGCATCAACCAATTACTGAGCCTCTACACCGGTGCCCCCTCACATTGACACATTGACTCTGTACCGGTACCCCTGTATATAGCCTCCACATTGACTCTGTACCGGTACCCCTGTATATAGCCCCCACATTGACTCTGTACCGGTACCCCTGTATATAGCCTCCACATTGACTCTGTACCGGTACCCCTGTATATAGCCTCCACATTGACTCTGTACCGGTACCCCTGTATATAGCCTCCACATTGACTCTGTACCGGTACCCCCTGTATATAACCTCCACATTGACTCTGTACCGGTACCACTGTATATAGCCTCCACATTGACTCTGTACCGGTACCCCTGTATATAGCCTCCACATTGACTCTGTACCGGTACCCCTGTATATAGCCCTCCACATTGACTCTGTACCGGTACCCCCTGTATATAACCTCCACATTGACTCTGTACCGGTACCCCCTGTATGTAACCTCCACATTGACTCTGTACCGGTACCACTGTATATAGCCTCCACATTGACTCTGTACCGGTACCCCTGTATATAGCCTCCACATTGACTCTGTACCGGTACCCCCTGTATATAGCCTCCACATTGACTCTGTACCGGTACCCCCCTGTATATAACCTCCACATTGACTCTGTACCGGTACCACTGTATATAGCCTCCACATTGACACTGTACCGGTACCACTGTATATAGCCTCCACATTGACACTGTACCGGTACCACTGTATATAGCCTCCACATTGACACTGTACCGGTACCACTGTATATAGCCTCCACATTGACACTGTACCGGTACCCCTGTATATAGCCCTGCTATTGTTATTCACTGTTGCTCTTTAATCATTTGTTATTCTTATCTCTTACTTTTTTTGAGGTATTTTCTTAAAACTGCATTGTTGGTTAAGGGCTTGTAAGTAACATTTCACTGTTGTATTTGGAGCATGTCACAAATACAATTTGATTTGCTTTGATATTTTAGATGCTTTGCCTGCACCCGCACTCAGGCAGGAACAGACACACACGAGAGAAGAGAGAGAGAGAAGAGAAGAGAGAGAGAGAGAGAGAGAGAGAGAGAGAGAGAGAGAGAGAGAGAGAGAGAGAGAGAGAGAGAGAGAGAGAGAGAGAGAGAGAGAGAGAGAGAGAGAGAGAGAGAGAGAGAGAGAGAGAGAGAGAGAGAGAGAGAGAGAGAGAGAGAGAGAGAGAGAGAGAGAGAGAGAGAGAGAGAGAGAGAGAGAGAGAGAGAATATGAGGGACTGAGAAACAAAAAAAAGGAAAATCCCATTTTTCTCAAACATAGTAAGTTTACAGTGACCCTATCCACCACTTACCATGTCATCGCCTCAAACACGCACACACCACAGGAACACACACGTACACACAACAAGCTCTCACAGTCTCACTGCAGAATTAGACGTTTATCCACATTTGTCCAAAATTCAAATACACACACCACCTCCATCCACAATGCCCTGGCAAAACCCAAGCCAACTTGATGGCGTTCACTGCTGCCCCTGCGGCCAGTTTTGAAGGCATTTCCCGACATCCTCAGGACATGGATAGACGTCCAATTTCGAAGTCACACTTTAGAAATCTGCCTGCACCCAATGTGTGCCTGGTCCATAATTGAGCATGAGTTGTTGCATACAGAAGAGCAGTGCACTCCAGTGATTTGGAGGTAGACAAAATAGCCCAGAGATGAGCTGTGTATAAATTGCTCCCATGGTAGCGAGAGCAGTGGGGTGGATTAGATCTAGTTGGCTTCAGGAGTGTTTAGAACATCATTGTGAGGTTAAATGAGTATCAACTGTTAAATGGGACACACTCCCTTTTGCAACCCCCAGGTACTCATCATGCCCGGTACTACGGTGTATCAGGCAGGAACACACATGTTTGGACACACACACACACACACAAACACACACCACTGAGCCTACTCTGCCTCTGTGATAGAATAACAAATAGTCTCCGGTAATATAGGAGCTGAGGATCCAAATTAGTGTTGAAATAAAACAGTTCACCTCCGGCTCTGCTGTTGCTTCTTCTGAGACCCTCAGCCAGGAAACATTAACACTGGCTGATTGGGAAGGGTGTGTGTATGCAACTAGACCAGTAGTTGCTTCTGGGAAGCAAATATAACTCTTTACCAGGGAAAAGTATCTTACAGGAAAATCTGTCAGTGAGGCGGCAGGTATCCTAGTGGTTAGGAGTGTTGGGACAGTAACCGTAAGGTTGATGATTTGAACCCCTAGGCCGAGTAGGTTAAAAATCTATTGATGTGCCCTTGAACAAGGCATTTAAATTGCTTCTGTACGTCGCTCTGGATAAGAGCGTCTGCTAAATTACAAAAATGTAGTGATTTACATTTTTTCATTGAAAACCTTTTTTAAAAACTAATTTTTTCATGCTATTTCTTACTTCTACGAGATATAGTCTGACACAAATCTGGGGTTTCTCTCCAAGCCTGCTGGTCGTTCATTCTATTGGTTAGTTTTCCAGAGATGTGACCTATTATTTTGGTCTTTTTGTTATATCTGTGGACGCAACCCTATTTGTTTATTCTAAATGTTCTGTGTCCATGCTGGCTGGCAGCATTCTTATCCCTTGCTTGTTAGCTAGCCAACTACTGCTAACACAGTCACATCAAACAATTCAGCCAGAATATCAGTGAAGTCGCTGCATTTGTGTTTGTATAAGCTGTTTTCTATTATCATTCATTTGGATAGCTACATCCTTGACAAAGAGCAATGATCCGCGATTTTGTCTGGCAAAGACTTCAAAACTAGCTGCATTTCATTTCATTTGATCTGTTTCTCTACTGGCATTTCTTTGTATAAATCCATAAAAAGTATGCCGATTCATGATTTCGACTGGCTGAGAAAAACAATCTGTCTCGTCCTAACACGTTTATCCTCAATGGGAACAATGTCGATCGAATTTGCGTATTCAAACGATGTTGCAAATGACGGAGAGACAGACAGCCAGGTTTATACAAATCTACGTTGTTGAAAACAAAAAGCAAGGGTGAAATAATATCTAGATGCTTTTTTATAGTGGAGTTGATGAATTGCCTGGCTGGGCTGATGAGACAGCGGCATGCGCAGTGAGATGGAACAGTGAATAAACATTTCAACGTCGTAGCTTTAGCCGGTGGTAACTTGTAGAATGGACACCAGCTGGAACACGGTTTTAACCAATCAGCACACAGATCCACCTGGTGTATAAAACAAGTTATTAGGTCTTCTGTTCACCATGCACCACCATGCACTGCCATGCACCACCATGCACCACCAGGCACCACTATATGTATATCTGTGGTGTCACTTTGATCCCAGATTTTGCTCTCCTGCGATTTATATTTGTTCTCACACTTTTTTCCTTTCACAGCGTTTACTAAATCAATGTAAGTGCTTAGAAGAGAGTGAGAGAGAGAGCGAGAAGGAGAGAGTGAGAGAGGGGACAGGAATTGAGAGAGATTTTTTCAATTTTTCTAAAACATAGACAGTTCACAGTGACCCTATCCACCACTTACCCTGTCGTCACCTCACACGTGCGCGCACACACCTGCCATTGTGAGGTCAAGGGTGTGTGAAGTGTACTGTTCCAGAACTGTTCTCTTTGCAGGTTTTGTGACATGTCCAGAACAATGGCCTCCTGCAGATTCATGCAGGTTATGCTGTCAAAAGGAGAACAAAAGACAATAATACCAGAACAGGAAAATACACCCAGTGGCTCTGTTGGAAGTACCTCTAACTACAACCACCATCTGACACTGCAAACGACTAGCTGAAGGGTTGGTCTGTGAACACCTAACTGCGTCCCAAATGGCATCCTATTCCTCATTTGGTGCACTACTTTTGACCAGGCTCCAGTCAAAATAAGTACACTATATACAGTACCAGTCAAAAGTTTGGACACCCCTACTCATTCAATGTTTTTTCTTTATTTTCGAATAATCGAATAATAGTAGAATAATAGTGAAGACAACAAAACTATTAAATAACAAGTATGGAATCATGTCGTAACCTATAAGGTGTTAAACAAATCAAAATATAATTTATATTAGAGATTCTTCAAGTAACCTTTTCACATGTGATTTCCAAATAGCTCTAATAGTCGCACCAGCATGAGTTGTTTTACTCACGTGATCTCAGAATGCACTCACTGTTCCAACATGTGATTATTACGCAACAGGACAGTTAACACGCGCTGCCTGCTAATTATCCATAGGCAATGTTTCAACTTGTCAAATTGTTTTCTAACAAGTTGTATTTTCTAACAACAGTTTGAATTGAAGTGTGTTCAGCCTCATTAATTCACCCGATCAAGTATGCATATATTTGCGCAGTCTTGCAAGAATTTTAACATTTTCTTACTGGATCTCACTTTGGCTTCCTTGCAATTTTCCTTACACATAATAACTTTGGACATGTGCACATTCCAATCAAAGTCAATTCCTTATTTTCTGTATATCATGTTGTCGTTTCTACTGTAGACGCATACAGTATGTACAGTTGAAGCCGGAAGTTTACATACACTTAGGTTGGAGTCATTGAAACTCGTTTTTCAACAACTCCACAAATTTCTTGTAAACAAACTATAGTTTTGGCAAGTCGATTAGGACATCTACTTTGTGCATGACACAAGTAGCTTCTCCAACAATTGTTTACAGACAGATTATTTCACTTATAATTCACTGTATCACAATTCCAGTGGGTCAGAAGTTTTCATACACTAAGTTGACTGTGCCTTCAAACAACTTTGAAAATTCCAGAAAATGGCTTTAGAAGCTTCTGATAGGCTAATTGGTATCATTTGAGCCAATTGGAGGTGGACCTGTGTATTTATTTCAAAACCTACCTTTCAAATCAGTGCATATTTGCTTAACATCATGGGAAAATCAAAAGAAATCAGCCAAGACCTCATAAAATGGGTGAATTTTTCCTCCTGACAGAGCTGGTGTAACTGAGGGGCATTGTGATGGCCACTCCAATAACTTGACTTTTTAAGCCATTTGCCACAACTTTGGAAGTATGCTTGGTGTCATTGTCCATTTGGAAGAGCCATTTGTGACCAAGCTTTAACTTCCTGACTGATGTCTTGAGATATTGCTTCAATCTATCCACGTAATTTTCATGATGCCATCTGTTTTGTGAAGTGCACCACAAAGCATCCCCACAGCATGATGCTGCCACCCCCGTGCTTCACGGTTGGGATGGTGTTCTTCGGCTTGCAAGCCTCCCCCTTTTTCCTCCAAACAGAACGATGGTCATTATAGCCAAACAGTTCTATTTTTGTTTCATCAGACCAGAGGACATTTCTCCAAAAAGTATCATCTTTGTCCCCATGTGCAGTTGCAAACAGTAGTCTGGATTTTTTATGGCGGTTTTGGAGCAGTTGCTTCTTCCTTGCTGAGCAGGCTTTCTGGTTATGTCGATATAGGACTTGTTTTACTGTGGATATAGATATGTTGTACCAGTTTCCTCCAGCATATTCACAAGGTCCTTTGCTGTTGTTCTGGGATTGATTTGCACTTTTCGCACCAAAGTATGTTCATCTCTAGGAGACAGAATGCGTCTCCTTCCAGAGCGATATGATGGCTGCATGGTCCAATGGTGTTTATTCTTGCTTACTATTGTCTGTACAGATTAACGTGGTACCTTCAGGCATTTAGAAATTGCTCCCAAGGAAGAACCAGACTTGTGCAGGTCTACAATTTTTTTCTGAGGTCTTGACTGATTTCTTTTGATTTTCCCATGATGTCAAGCGAAGAGGCAGTGAGTTTGATGGTAGGCCTTGACATACATCCACAGGAACACCTCCAATTGATTCAAATGATGTCAATTAGACTATCAGAAGCTTCTAAAGCCAGGGTTATAAGATTAACTTCTTGTTAAAAAATTCATAACGAATGGATTGTGGAGCATTAAACAGGGGGTAATTAAATAAAATAAATACCATTCCAGCCAGGTTGGAAGGGACTCGAATTGTGGGTTTTTAAGTAAGCAAAAAGGGTCGTTAACCTATGGTTGAACCGACTCAACTTAGCTCTGGGATGTTTAGATAAGGCAGTGTGTGTTTTTTTAGGTTTTCCATTAGCTGGAACTGTCTGCTGAATGGTGATGGATGATTTAACCTCTCTAGGGTATGTGGATGCTAGCGTCCTATCTGGCCAACATCCAGTGAGCGCCAAATTCAATTACAGAAATGGTCATTATAAAAATTCTGAAAACAAAACATATTTTACATAGGTTTAAAGATGAACTTCTTGTTAAACCAACCACAGTGTCATATTTATAAAATGCTTTTCGGCGAAAGCATACCTAGCCCAGAACATACCTAGCCCAGAACATAGCCCAGTTGACAAATTATTACAAACAGTAACCAGCCAAGCAGAAGCGTTACAAAACTCAGAAATAGAGATCAAATGAATCCCTTACCTTTGATGATCTTCATATGGTGGCAATCAGAAGACATTCATTTACTCAATAAATGTTCCTTTTGTTCGATGAAGTCTCTTTATATCCAAAAACCTCTGTTTTGTTAGCGCGTTTTCTTCAGTAACTCAGTCAAAACAATCAGACAAAAAAATCCAAATTGTATCCGTAAAGTTCATAGAAACATGTCAAACGATGTTTATATTCAATCCTCTGGTTGTTTTTTTTTGCCTATAATATTTCAACCGGACAATTAACGTTGTCAATATAAAAGGTAAACAAGAAATGCACATGCGCCTGAAAAAACTTTGCGTCACGTTAGTGTCCACTCGTTCAGACTGGTCTTACTCCCTCATATATAAGAATACACGCCTGAAACGATTTCTAAAGACTGTTGACATCTAGTGGAAGGCATAGGAACTGCAAATGGAGTCGTAAGTCAATGGATACTGTAATGGCATTGAATAGAAAACAACAAAAACAAAAACAAAACTACTTCCTGAATGGATTTTTCTCAGTTTTTCGCTTGCTAAATCAGTTCTGTTATACTCACAGACACTATTTTAACAGTTTTGGAAACTTTAGAGTGTTTTCTATCCAAATCTACCAGTTATATGCATATCATATCTTCTGGGCCTGAGTAGCAGGCCGTTTAATTTGGGCATGCTTTTCATCCAAAATTCTGCCCTAGAATTCTGCCCTACCCTAGAGAGGTTAAGTCCAGTTATACAGACTGCTTAAAGTGGAACTATCCCAAAGAGTCTAGTCTCAGATGGGGTGTGCAATGATGAAATAACTACCTGTATCTAATTCTGCTTTCCAATTGATTTAGGCCCAGACCCTGCTATGCTACACTCATATCCCAGCCTCTCTGACACTGGTAACAAAGCAATTTGTCTCAGGTCTGAGTGTGCCTGTGGTGGGGGGAACAGTGTGTGTATATATGTGTGTGTGGTGGGCAACAGTATGTGTGTGTCTGACAAGGGGAGAGGAATACTGCAGGATAGTGTAATTGGTTTAAGGGTCCCTGATCTCCCAATCCCATCGAAGAGGCTATTAGTAAGACAAGGGTGTATGTGTGTGTGTGTGTGTGTGTGTGTGTGTGTGTGTGTGTGTGTGTGTGTGTGTGTGTGTGTGTGTGTGTGTGTGTGTGTGTGTGTGTGTGTGTGTGTGTGTGTGTGTGTGTGTGTGTATGTGTCTGTGAGAGAGAGAGAGTGAGAGAGCTAGGCTGCCCAGTGAGTGATTGTGTGTGGAACTAATGTACCTGTTCACCTGTGAAATGAGCAACACAAGAGAGAGGAGAACATCACAGTAACACGCAGCATCCTGAGTTTATGACATGACAACACACAATGACAAACACACACACACACACACATAAACTGTTACAGACCTATATCCATCCTGCCCTGCCATTCTAAAGTCTTAGAAAGCCAAGTGAACAAACAGATCACCGACCATTTAGTATCCCACCGTACCTTCCACGCTATGCAAGCTGGTCACAGATGCACCTCAGCCACACTCAAGGTCCTAAACAATATCATAACCGCCATCGATAAAAGACAGTACTGTGCAGCCGTCTTCATTGACCTGGCCAAGGCTTTCGACTCTGTCAATCACAGTATTCTTATCGGCAGACTCAACAACCTAGATTTCTCTAATGACTGCCTCGCCTGGTTCACTAACTACTTCTCAGATTGAGTTCAGTGCGTCAAATCGGGGGGGCCTGTTGTCTCAATGGGGGTGCCACAGGGTTCAATTCCCGGAACGACTCTTTTCTCTGTATATGTCAATGATGTCGCTCTTGCTGCTGGTGATTCTTTGATCCACCTCTACGCAGACGACACCATTCTGTATACATCTGGCCCTTCTTTGGGCACTGTGTTAACAAACCTCAGAACGAGTTTCAACGCCATACAACACTCCTCCTGTGGCCTCCAACTGCTCCTAATGCTAGTAAAACAAAATGCATGCTCTTCAACCGATCGCTGCCCGCACCCGCCCGCCCGCCTAGCATCACTACTCTGGACGGTTCTTAAACTACTCATCGTCAGATTACCTTCGATTTCTAGAAGGTTAAGTTATTTCGATCAATGGTGAGCTCACCCATGATTATTTATGAATAGTAATAGCTATTAGCTCATTCATATTATCGTCGAGAGTTATAAAAATATGACTTCTTGTGTAATGTCAATCTTTCCTCAGTTAGCGCTGGGACAAATGTAGCCTCCATTTTTCCGGTTTGGAAAACTTGGGTCAAACATTTCAGGTAGCCTTCCACATACATCCACAGGTACACCTCCAATTGACTCAAATTATGTCAATTGCCTATCAGAAGCTTCTAAAGCCATTATATAATTTTCTAGAGTTTTCCAAGCTGTTTAAAGGCACAGTCAACTTAGTGTATGTAAACTTCTGACAAACTATAGTTTGCCAAGAATTTGGTGGAGTGGTTAAAAAACGAGTTTTAATGACTCTAATCTAAGTGTATGTAAACTTCCGACTTCAACTATATATATCAATTTACACATGTAAATGTTTATCATCCTTTTCATGAAAGCAAATTAGAAATAAAAAGATGTCAAATCAACAGATTCAAGCAAAGCTCAAGTTTGTTTGCCTCTGTCTCTCTCCCTGTTCCCTTTTAACTTCTCAGTATCACACACATAGAGCTTTTCAGTGCAGTATGCTTTGGGATGGATGACCCTTAGTTCACAAATCATTGTAACCAATAACTACTTCTTTAAAGAGATGATGGATGGAGGGAACAACTCCACCATGTGTGCCCTGCCAGGTAGACCTGTGTGTGTGTGTCTCTCTCTCTCTCTTTCTCTGTCTCTCTTTCTCTCACTTTGTCTCTCTTTCTCTCTTTCTCTCTCATTCTGTCTCTCTCTCTCTGTATCACTCTCTCTCTCTGTCTCTCTCTCTTTCTCTGTCTCTCTCTCTCTCTCTCTCTCTCTCTCTCTCTCTCTCTCTGTCTCTCTCTCTGACTCTCTCTCTCACTTCAGCAGTTGTCTACATAATACTTTTAAGGGCCATCATCTCTATCTGATTATTGTGATGCAACACTGTGGTTGTCCTGTCTGTCCTGTCTCTATCGTTTGGCAGAGACACACATACCATCCTTATGTTTACAATCTGTCAGGCACACTATCAACAGAGAGAGAGAGAGAGGTAGAAGAGAGAGGTCAAAGAGATAGAAGAGAGAAGGAGAGAGAGAGAGAGGTAGAAGAGAGAGGTCGAAGAGATAGAAGAGAGAAGGAGAGAGCGAGAGAGAGAGAGAGAGAGAGAGGTAGAAGAGAGAGAGAGAGAGAGAGAGGTAGAAGAGAGAGTGAGAGTGAAAGAGATGTGGTAGAAGAGAGAAGTTGGATAAAGAGAGGAGAGCGAGAGCATTAAGTCGACATGAAAATATTTGTTTTATTTGCAACTTTTTACTCTCTCACAGTTTGTGCATATTTGTGTATATTTTCTCTATCCCTCCCTGACACTGTTCAACATTATTCACAGCGTGTTGTGGTATTTTCTGGATTTGAAACACGAGTCGGACAAACATGAGAGGCAAATTGCATAGTTATAAACTTTGTGAGGAATGGGAGCCGAATATGGGATGAGTGTAATAATTAATAAATCATATTTGTTCATACATTAGTAAAAAGAAGCACTGATGAGGTGGGTGTGAGTTCAGCTCAGCGCCTGTTGAGACAGATCCTAAACATCAATATTTAACAAGTATAAACTGATAAGCAGCAGAAGCAGCCAAAGTCTGGAAACAAATTGTTAGTTAGAGGAAGAGATTTCTGTCTCCCCTGTTTGTCTGCTAAGCATCATGTAAAAAGCATGGACTTTTTAATAAAATTACACGTCATAACACTATAATAATCAATTCTATTTCATCCTTGTTTTATGTTTCATGTTCTTTCATTAATATTGTGAGACGGAAGTATCTGTGTTGAGGAAATGGATTTGTTATTCACATATCTTGTTAACTTCTTCCTAAAATTACACATGATGACACAATAGTCATTAATCAAGCAAAGGTTTGAATTATTTGTTTCCATTCATGACTTTCACCATTTAATAATTGTCTTAATATGCTAGATTGATAACAGTGATAATAGGGAAAGAGGGATAGTCAGTTGTACAACTGAATGCATTCAACCGAAATGTGTCTTCCACATTTAACCCAACCCCTCTGAATCCGAGAGGTGTGCACACACATTTCAGGGCTGAGGGAGTGGAGCTCTTGAGACACAATTGATTCAAGGTTTAATAGTAGAAAATACACACATCTGGGAAAATGTAACATGACAAGTGTGTGTGTGTGTGTGGTAGTGTTTTACAGAATGAACAAACACCAGTAGGTCCACATCGGAGATACTGAAACATAATCGGGAATACCGAGACGTCCACAGTCCAAATACCCGGGGTGTTCCTCTGAAAATAATTGTTATTTTCCATGAGTGAGACGAAAGTAATTGACCCATTTAATTAGCATAAGCATATCATTTAGACCATGAATAATACTGAATAACATTGTAAGATCTCTGTAGTTTTGTCCCAGATAGCACCCCATTCCCAAAAGGAAACACCAACATAAAGTGCCTTAATAGGGTGTTGGGCACCACGAGACAGAACAGCTTCAATGCATCTTGCATAGATTCTAGTGTCTGGAACTCAATTGGAGGGATGCAACATCATTCTTTCATGAGAAGTTGGTGTTTTGTTGATTCTGGTGGAAATTGCTGTCCCAGGCGCCACTTCAGAATCTCCCATAAGTGTTCAGTTGGATTGAGATTTGTATTTATTAGGGATCCCCAACTCTTCCTGGGGCCCAAACATACCAAAGCACCCAGATTACATATACAAAAGCTTAAGATAAAACAGTACATCATAGAGCATCACTACACCACCACCTATCCACAACACAAAATGTTCAATACCACAATACAACAATATCACAATGTGTGCATATGCATGTGTCTGTACCTTTGTGTGTGTCTCTTGACAGTCCCTGTTGTTCAATAAGGTGTGTTTTTACTTGCTTTTTGAATCTGATTCTACTGCTTGCATCAGTTACCTGATGTGGAATAGAGTTCCATGTAGTCATGGCTCTATGTAGTACTGTGCACCTTCCATAGCCTGTTCTGGACTTGGGGAATGTGAAAAGACCTCTGGTGGCATGTCTTGTAGGGTATGCATGGGTGTCTGAGCTCTGTGCTAGTATTTTAAACAGACAGCTCGGTACATTCAGCATGTCAACGCCTCCCCTTCCACTTTGAGCCATGAGAGATTGACATGCATGTTGTTAATGTCAGCTCTCCGTATACTTTAAAGGGTCAGCCGTACTGCCCTGTTCTGAGCCAACTGCAATTTTCCCAAGTCCCTCTTTGTGGCACCTGACCACACTACTCAATAGTAGACTAGGTGCGACAAAACTAGGGCCTGTAGGACCTGCCTTTTTGATAGTGTTGTTAAGAAGGCAGAGCAGCACTTTATTATGGACAGACTTCTGCCCATCTTGGTTGTTTCAGTCGGTTTTGATCATGACAGTGTACAATCCAGGGTTACTCCAAGCAGTTTCGTCACCTCAACTTACTCAATTTCCACATTCTTCATTACGAGATGTAGTTGAGGTTTAGGTTTTTGTGAATGATATGTCCCAAATACAATGCTTTTAGTTTTGGAAATATAACTTATTCCTTGCTACCCAATCCAAAGCTAACTGCAGCTCTTTGCCTAGTGATGCAGTCATTTGAGTCGCTGTAGTAGCTGACGTGAATTGTGTTGAGTCATCCGCATATATAGACACACTGACCTTACTCAAAGCCAGTGGCATGTTGTTAGTAAAGATTGAAAAAATCAAGGGGCCTAAACAGCTACCCTGGGGAATTCCTGCTTCTACCTGGATTATGTTTGAGAGACTTCCATGAAAGAACACCCTCTGTGTTCTGTTAGACAAGTATCTCTTTATCCACATTATAGCAGGGGGTGTAAAGCCATAACACATACGTTTTTCCAGCAGCAGACTATGATCGATAATGTCAAAAGCTGCACTGAAGACTAACAAGACAGCCCCCACTATCATTTTATTATCAGTTTCTCTCAGCCAATTATCAGTCATTTGTGTAAGTGCTGTGCTTTTTGAGTGTCCTTCCCTATATGCGTGCTGAAAGTCTGCTGTCAATTTGTTTACTGTGAAATAGCATTGTATCTGGTTAAACACCATTTTTCCCAGAAGTTCACGAAGGGCTTGTAACAGGCTGATTTGGTCGGCTATTTGAGCCAGTAAAGAAGTCTTTACTATTCTTGGGTAGCGGAATGACTTTAGCTTCCCTCCAGGCCTGAGACCATGCACTTTCTAATACGCTTAAATCCATGCCATATGATTTACTTCATTTTCATGCCCATCAAACCATTCAGTGGATGGGGGTAATGTCATCCTATTGGGGCATAGCCATGGTAGCCAAAATATTGGCCTGTCCAGCATTTTTATACATGACCCTAAGCATGGGATGTTTATTGTTTAATTAACTCTGGAGCCAAACCTGTGTGGAGGCACTGCTTTCAATACACTTTGTTTCCCTCATTTACTCAAGTGTTTCCGTTATTTTGGCAGTTACCTGTACATGGAATAGGGTGCCATTTGGGACGCACGCTGTGTTTCTCTGGAGAGAGAGAGAGAGAGAGAGAGGTGTTCTACCAACACACTGCAGCCTCAGGATCAGAACATCCAATCAATCAGAATAAAGCAAATTACAGCACAGTCAAAACAAAACTACATGGATTATTGGGAAACACAAGCACAAATCAAAATGCAGTGCTATCTGGCCCTAAATCGACAGTACACCGTGGCTAACTATTTTACTGATACATTTTTTTGAAAAACCTTAACAAAGTACTGGCTCAGTGAGCACAGACTTCCCATTGAGAAGGGTAGACACAGGAAGACCTGGCTCCCTGTAGAGGAAAGGCTGTGCAACCACTGCACCACAGCAGAACCTGAGACAGAGCTCGTTATTGTTGGTACTGTTGTCCCTTTTACAATTTTGATTCTTATTATTTTAGCATTGTAAATATCCAAATGAAGCTTTGGCAATATATACATTGTTACGTCATGCCAATGAAGCAAATTAAATTGAATTGATTTGATAGAGAAAGAGAGAGGAGAGAGAAAGAGAAAGAGAGAGGAGAGAAAGAGAGATAGGAGTGAAGAGAGAGAGAGAGAAAGAGAGAAGAGAGAGAGAGAGAGATAGAGAGAGAGAGAGAGAGAGAGAGAGAGAGAGAGAGAGAGAGAGAAAGAGAGAAGAGAGAGAGAGAGAGAAAGAGAGAAGAGAGAGAGAGAGAGAGAGAGAGAAAGAGA
This sequence comes from Oncorhynchus kisutch, assembly GCF_002021735.2. NCBI lineage: Eukaryota > Metazoa > Chordata > Actinopteri > Salmoniformes > Salmonidae > Oncorhynchus > Oncorhynchus kisutch. The sequence continues at coordinate 18,819,910 of NC_034190.2, forward strand.
GAAGAGAGAGAGAGAGAGAAAGAGAGAAGAGAGAGAGAGAGAGAGAGAGAGAAAGAAAGAAAGAAAGAAAGAAAGAAAGAAAGAAAGAAAGAAAGAAAGAAAGAAAGAAAGAAAGAAAGAAAGAAAGAAAGAAAGAAAGAAGAGAGAAGAGAGAAGAGAGAAGAGAGAAGAGAGAAAGAGAAAGAGAAAGAGAAAGAGAAAGAGAAAGAGAAAGAGAAAGAGAAAGAGAGAAGAGAGAAGAGAGAGGAGAGAGAAGAGAGAGAGAGGGAGAAAGAGAGAGAGAGAGAAAGAAAGAGAAAGAGAGAAGAGAGAGAGAGGGAGATAGAGAGAGAGAGAGAGATAGACAGAGAGAGAAAGAGAGAAGAAAGAGACATCTTAATCCACTTCCCCACAGATCCATGTGGGACTCGGAAAACTGGTTGAATCAACATTGTTTGAAGGTAACTTGTCAACGCATTGTGATGTGGAATTAACTTTGAAAATACATTGGATTTGAAAAAAGTTAACGTAAGCTGTTTTGAGGGTCGAATATGATATCATGGTAACCCCATTTGAACATAGCCCGGCCTTGTGTGACATATGTTGAATTTGTACCTTTACGACAACGTCAGATCTTTGACTTTCAGGAAAAGTTGGAGAATTTATATACAGCTACCCTTTGGTCTCCCATCCAGGGTTTAAAACCAAGCTTTACTTAGCTAGGATATTTGTCACTGATTATTACCAATGTGCTATTGTGTGACAGTTGAGAAATGTCCACTTAAAAACAAAATAGATTCACTGTTGCTAACAAAGTCATTCTAAAGGGTAGGTTTAACAGAGCAAATGAAACATGATCATACGTTATCACTCATATATCATCAATGATTATATTTTAGGCCTAAATTGTTAGGCAGAGCAGAACAGGGTAACCCAAGAGCAGACTCCGACCAGGAAACAGGGATGAATGAACCAAGATATTTATTGTAACACAGGGGAACCCAAGAGCAGACTCCAACCAGGAAACAGGGATGAATGAACCAAGATATTTATTATAACACAGGGGAACCCAAGAGCAGACTCAGACCAGGAAACAGGGATGAATGAACCAAGATATTTATTGTAACACAGGGGAACCCAAAAGCAGACTCCAACCAGGGAACAGGGATGAATGAACCAAGATATTTATTGTAACACAGGGGAACCCAAGAGCAGACTCCAACCAGGAAACAGGGATGAATGAACCAATATATTTATTGTAACACAGGGGAACCCAAGAGCAGACTCCAACCAGGAAACAGGGATGAATGAACCAAGATATTTATTGTAACACAGGGGAACCCAAAAGCAGACTCCAACCAGGAAACAGGGATGAATGAACCAAGATATTTATTGTAACACAGGGGAACCCAAGAGCAGACTCCAACCAGGAAACAGGGATGAATGAACCAAGATATTTATTATAACACAGGGGAACCCAAGAGCAGACTCAGACCAGGAAACAGGGATGAATGAACCAAGATATTTATTGTAACACAGGGGAACCCAAAAGCAGACTCCAACCAGGGAACAGGGATGAATGAACCAAGATATTTATTGTAACACAGGGGAACCCAAGAGCAGACTCCAACCAGGAAACAGGGATGGATGAACCAATATATTTATTGTAACACAGGGGAACCCAAGAGCAGACTCCAACCAGGAAACAGGGATGAATGAACCAAGATATTTATTGTAACACAGGGGAACCCAAAAGCAGACTCCAACCAGGAAACAGGGATGAATGAACCAAGATATTTATTGTAACACAGGGGAACCCAAGAGCAGACTCCAACCAGGAAACTGGGATGAATGAACCAAGATATTTATTGTAACACAGGGGAACCCAAGAGCAGACTCCAACCAGGAAACAGGGATGAATTAACCAAGATATTTATTGTAACACAGGGAGAGATGAAGGGCATATCCAGGGAAGCTCTGATGAGTTGTAGGAAACCAGATGTTTATTTATTTATTTTTATTTCACCTTTATTTAACCAGCTAGACTAGTTGAGAACAAGTTCTCATTTACAACTGCGACCTGGCCAAGATCAAGTGTAGCAATTCCTTTGAAGATGTGCAGGCTGAGGTTGGAGTGAGCTGGGTTGGGACAGGGTAAACAGGTCAGGAGGGGAATCCAAGGGGGTTGTGGTGAGTTGAATCCAGAACAGGGTAGCAGGGTGGTGAGAGGTGGAACAGGAGCCAGAGTGGCAACACTGCAGTGAGAGGAGATACAGAGTCAGGCAGGGAAACAGGTACAGCAGGATACAGGATCTTAAATAATAATAAATAGCTAGAAGCATCACTGACTGAACGGAGATTACAATCTAGCAGAGTGGAAATGGCAGGACTGAGTATTTGTAGAGTTCTTGATTATGGAACGGGTTGCAGCTGGTGGGTACCTGCTCTGACTCCAGCACACCTGTATCCAACCACACAATCACACACAGAAAGAGAGGGAGAGGGAACAGGGGGAATGGCTGCAGGTCAAGGAGACACCGGATGTCCACTAGGGCGTGTGGCAGGAGCAGCTGTGACATATGTAGCATTTGTAAAGTCATCAACGGCTATTGTTTCTATTCAACCCACATTTCAACTAAACATAAGCAATACAATAGGCTTAGAGTCTCAAGAGCTGGTTGATTTCACAGTTGGATTCTGTGCCACTGATTTAGTCTGGTTTTAAATCCAGTTTGTCTACAAATTCATAAATGTTGGATTCACATCTCCATCTCAACCAAAAATATAAGTTCAAGAAAAGGGCTCAATTTAAAGTGGATTTAAAGTTTGATTTGATTTAGTAACATTTTCTTACTTAGATTGTTGGTTGAGTTGGAGAAATTATTAACTTGTAGACGAACTGGACATAAAGCCAGACTAAGTCAGTGGCACATATGGATCTACCCAAGCAAGAAGATAAATCACCTTCAAATGTTTATTTATCACATTTGAAATACAATAAATAGCCTATTAACTTGTTGACAAGTTTAACATTTGATTTGTTGGATTCACGTCTCCGACTCAATCAAAAATCAAAGTTAAAGAATGGGATTAAGCCAGTGGTCAGATGGAACTATCCAATCAGTAGATACAGCTCCTTTACATGTTGATATTTGGATGGGTCAATCAAACACAATTCAATATTACTTTTGTAATACAGTAAATAGCCTACAGTTAAGTCTTCCAAACTAATGTAACATTCTACCTTAAAATGAGTAACATCCATGGCCACATTGAGGTTACTGTACTATACATTTCTTCTTATGTAATCATATAAAGCGTGCATGTTCAAGATAGCATACATAGGTCTTCACAGGGCTGTGGAGATCTTCTCAATCGCTGTAACAATCTGCGCAGAATCTCCAAAGGAATTGATCACTTGCAACACATACTTTGAATGTAATCTCAACTGCCATCCAGGTCATTTGGTTCTGCTATTAGATGAAGCACATTCATCTGTTGTATATCTGGCATTGTATTCCCACTTGAACTCTGCTGTGTTTGAAATGGATGAAAGCACAGTTCTATACATTTGGGTGACAACTAAACAACCAATCTGACATTGACTGGTTTATTTATATTACTGAAATAGCCACATTGAAATGATGCAGTGTGCCCAGTGGGTTCTCCAGAGAGTGAAGTACATGAATAGGAAATATGGAACAGAAATTGAGAAAATATAACATAGAAAGGTGAGATTGTTGGGTTATTGCCTGGAGTATGGGTTTAACCTTTGATTTTGCTATGTTTAATCTCCATTGGCTAGAATTTAGATGCTAATAGAAACTGTAGTGCTGCTTGGGTGTGATTGTGTGTAAGAAAATTAATGATCTGACTTTGTTAATGTGTCTGTCTACTTGCGTGCATGCATGTGTAAGTGCGTGGTGGTCCATGGCATACATGTGAGCACGGGTGTGTGTGTTAATTTGTTCATGCACGTGTGTTTGTACCGGTATTCTTGCCTCAGGTTAGACTCTAAGCCTAGAGAAAACCCCCTAAGGCAAATCGTTTTCTATTCCTCCTAAAAACACTGCAGTGACAGAAATGAACTGCGGCGAGCAATAACCGACAGATCAATAGGAATCAACAGAGGAAAAAAGGGGGAGTTGAGGAGTGGAGAGAGAGCAGTAAAAGTCTGCTCACAGGTCCATGTTTAACCTTGGAAAAAAACAAGTGTCCATTGGGTAGTCATTTACACAGCAATCACCTCTCATTCTTTCTGTTTGCTTTCTTCTTCCCTGCTTAACAAAATGGAGTCTCTCTCTCTCTCTCTCTCTCTCTCTCATATACACACACACACACACACACACATATATATATATATATATATATATATATATATATATATATATATATATATATATATATATATATATATATATAAATAATTGACTGGGTGTGAAGATCTTCCTGCCTGAACATTCCCCTTCATTAATCCCAATATGTACTGCGCTGGGGATCTGACAGGATTCATTTTCAGGCCCTGCCACACTCACACGCTCCAATCTCCTCTCACCCCTCCATCCCCTTGCTTCCTCCTCCTCCTCCTCCTCCTCCTCCTCCTCCACAAGCCCCGACACACTATCTAACTCTGATCTCCTCTCACCCCTCCATCCCCTTGCTTCCTCCTCCTCCACAAGCCCCCGACACACTAACAAACTCTGATCTCCTCTCACCCCTCCATCTGCTCCCTCTTTCCTCCACAGTGCCCGACACACTCACACGCTTGCTCTTCTCTTACCCCTCTATCCCCTCCATCGCTCCCTCCTCCTCCTAAAGCCCATCTCTTTCCCTCCATTCCAAATGAAAGTCAACAACATTGATTTAACCAGTGTGTGTCCAGTGGGGACAGACCTCTGCAGCCCTCTCCCACCCTCTCTCCAGCTAACCGACATACCTCTGTAGCCCTCTCCCACCTTCTCCCTCTCTCCAGCTAACCGACATACCTCTGCAGCCCTCTCCCTCCTCCCTCTCTCCAACCGACAGACCTCTGCAGCCCTCTCCCTCCTCCCTCTTTCCAACAGACATACCTCTGCAGCCCTCTACCCTCCTCCCTCTTTCTAACAGACATACCTCTGCAGCCCTCTCTCTCCAACCGACAGACCTCTGCAGCCCTCTCCCCTCTCCCTTCTCCCTCTCTCCAACCGACAGACCTCTGCAGCTCTCTCCCTTCTCCCTCACTCCAACCGACATACCTCTGCAGCCCTCACTCTCCAACCGACAGACCTCTGCAGCCATCTCCCTTCTCCCTCTCTCCAACCGACAGACCTCTGCAGCCCTCTCCCTTCTCCCTCTCTCCAACCGACAGACCTCTGCAGCCCTCTCCCTTCTCCCTCTCTCCAACCGACAGACCTCTGCAGCCATCTCCCTTCTCCCTCTCTCCAACCGATGGTTACAAAATCATTTAGGGGACCAGCGGACAAAAACTGCTCTCCCCCCCATTAGGCCTCTGCAAGGGCAGTCCAGACCAGCCAAGCAGCCCAGTTGGCTCCCCTATAACAAGGAGGTTAGTCCAGACCAGTCCAGACCAGCCAACCAGCCCAGTTTGCTCCCCTAAAACCAGGAAGTTAGTCCAGACCAGCCAACCAGCCCAGTTGGCTCCCCTGTAACCAGGAAGTTAGTTAATCTATAACCAGGAAAGGGAGGAGGAAATATTCAGGAAGATACTGATAGAGCTAATGTCCAGTATATCCAACACAAATACTCAGTTCAGGAAAAGGTGTCTCATGAACCACGTTTTTGAGTGCAACTTACTAAAATGTTTTAAAACTTGTTGAAGAATGCATCTCTAGAGGGCAGCAAGCAGGCAATGCTTTCTTTTTGTGACCAAAACAAAACATTCAACTAAAACCTACAGTATTGCGCAGAACTACTTTTAAAAAGTTGGAAGTTGGAGAGAAAAGTACACATCTCATGTTGTTTCTTCTTCATGGCAGAAAGAAAGCTTGAAAATTCCACATGGATTATTATACAACCTAATCCCCATACGGTCCATGAGTTTTCATCACTAGGTGGTAAATGCATATTATTATAATAATTTCACACATCACATATGTTAATGACAGGTCAGGGTCAATCACTCAATGTCCATGTTAATAGTAAATAGTGATTATTCATTTAAACATCCCACTAGCTGCATATTATATGAAGTACTTTGCCCTCTTAACACGGCAAAAAGAGAAATACAATGTCATTCCTTTGCAGTCCATCCAACACACATTGAATTTAAAATATTCATGAATTGAAATCCACACTGAGTGTGTAGGATGTACTCAACTACTCTTCAAGAGAGTGCTCTAGATAGACTTGAATCTAACTTTTGATTACAGCAAAAGACAAAAAATGCGTCAAAACACTTTTAAGAGCCTTTTCATTAACTTCCATTTCGCTCCAAGAGTGGCTTTCTATTTCTAGCAGGAACATGACTTGACACACTATAAGTCACTGCCTGCTTCAGTCTGATGATGGAAAGGCTTGAATGCGGAGTTTCACACATTCTTGACAGCTTGCAATGTGGTTGAATAATAGGCAAATTATATGAGTGTATGTGTGCGTGCATGTGTGTAACCACACCCTCATAAAATATGTAGACAAGAGGATTATAATTACACACACACATACACATACACATACACACACACACACACACACACACACACACACACACACACACACACACACACACACACACACACACACACACACACACACACACACACACACACACACACAAACTCAGCTTTAATTGAAGCCACAACACTCTCTCATATCCATGTATTACAGCCTAAGTAATAGTGGTCCTGGCTAAAAGCATATGGAATTGGTAAAGTACACTTATATTAGCGTGTCCTTTGTAAGGGATATCTGGAGAAGGGGAATTAGGCCCAGGCTTTAGCCTTGACAGGCCATTATAATAATCCGAGCTACTTAGGATAACAGTGAGATACTAAATACATGAAATCCACTTCCTGCTCCAGCTAGGCTAGCACACCAAGAAATAATGTGGCCGTGCACATTCTCTATTATTATGGAAATCAGACAGAGACCATTTATTTTGATTAAGAGTCATAAAACACATGTCCCTGGGAAAATGTGTAAAGTCACTAAGACACACAAACACAAGGCATGGACATGCATAAACACACACACACACACACACACACACACACACACACACACACACACACACACACACACACACACACACACACACACGGCAGTATTTTCACGTCCGGATGAAAGCGTGCCCAAAGTAAATGGCCTGTCACTCAGGCCCAGAAGCTAGGATATGCATATAATTGGTATATTTAGATAAAAAGTTTCTAAATTATGTCTTTGAGTATAACATAACTTATATGTCAGGCAAAATCCAGAGGAACCCCCCCCCCAAAAAAAAAAAATCGGCTTGTAGCGGTATTTATTTGAGAAGGGTAAAGCTAAAGATTTTGTTCGGGTGCCAGGCAGGTATTAACCATGCCGAAAGGAAAAGAGTAGAATAGAGAGTACCACTACCAGACCCACACACATCAGCAGAAGAGACTGCCTAGAGTGTAGCCTGTTTACCAGATAGCCAGTGTAGAGAAAAGAGAATACACACCCTATAAAACCCACATCACAGCACAGGGGTAACCCCACCCAGAATAACTCATACAATAATAATAATAAATGGCAGAGCAATTGAACAGCAACTTCATACAAGAAAGAACCCAGTCATCAACAGAGGATTTGCAGTAATCTGTATTATCTTCCAGTGGATGAGTGCAGAGGGTATGAATGTGGGGGGGGTTCTTAGACACAAAGGCTTTAAAAATGTCCTACAATCTTCTCGGCCACATGTCATTAGGTCACCCCACCTCAATACAGTTCAAATAACAATACACAACTTACAGCAACCTCACTTTTAACTAAAATGCCCACCCAAATACTTCTGGCAGGGCAATAATAGTCCAGCTCTAATGAACTTCAATGGGAAGTGCATTTGAAAAATAGAAAGTCTGGTTACAGGGTAAAGCACTGGAACAATAGTGGGAAGAGAAAGCGAGAGAGAGAGAACAAGAGAGATTTAGCTGTGGTCTTCTTCTGGTTTGTTGGTTTGTATGTCAAAGCTTCACAATGTTGCTACTAATCCATGCAATCCATAACCGGCGCGGTCCCAAACGATAACAACCACGACCTAGAACTGTCACACCGATGATTGAGTTAAATACTTTATAAACTACACATGCTGAAAATTAACCAAACTTCTGCAGCATAGCACACACAATCAAACTGTTGCGCCAACCAAGAGCTCCTCCCCAAAGAGCTGAAAAAGCTGTCTTTATTTCCTCCTTCCTTACTGCTGATGCTCTCTTAAAGTGGCAGCGCACGGTGAAGGCTCCGTGCAGGATTTTGCCACAAGCTTACCACTGTTTTCAATGGCTAGTACTATAATTATAAGCCAAAGTCCTCCCAAATTGCTGTTCCTAGGGCTTCCACTAGATGTCAACAGTCTTTAGAAAGAGTTTCAGGCTGATTTTTGGAAAAATTACCCAGCAATTGTAGTTTTCTAGGTGGCTCCCATTTCGGCTGTAGTGTTTTCAAGCGTGTGGAGGAAAGGTAGTTCTTTCTTATTTATCTCCGGTAATGAACATACTATTCTCTGTCTTAAATTTGATTGTTTATTTGCGTATTAGGATACCTAAGGTTTGATTATAAACGTTGTTTGACTTGTTTGGAGAAGTTTATTAGTAATGTTTGGGATTCATTTTGTATGCATTTTGATGGAGGGAAACTGAGTGGATTATTGACTGCAGCGAGTTTTTAAACTTCTAAACGGAGTTTTTATGGATATAAAGAAGGACATTATTGAACAAAAGGACAATTTGTGATGTAACTGGGACCTTTTGGAGTGCCAACAGAAGAAGATCATCAAAGGTAAGGCATTTTTACGTCGCTATTTGACTTTCGTGTCGCACATGCCTGGTTGAAATATGTGTTGGTACGCGGGGCGCTGTCCTTAGATAATCGCATGGTTTGCTTTCACCATTAAGGCTTTTTGAAATCTGACACGGCGGCAGGATTAACAACAAGCTAAGATTAATTTTGATGTATTACACTGTGATTTTATGAAAGTAAAATATTTATAGTAATTTCATTTGAATTTGGCGCTCTGCAATTTCACCGGATGTTGTCGAGCTGTCCCGCTAGTGGCACGCCTATCCCAAAGAGGTCAGTAAGGATATAAAAGAGTTGAATTCAAGCCTCGTAATGAGTGTCGAAAAAGCTGCGACATTGGAGAAAGACTCAAACAAGCTAAAGGGACAGTCAAAAAGATGGAAACCGAGGTTTTATGAACTGAAAAGGAAAACATCGTTCTGAGAGAATCCTTACTTGACATACAGACTAGATCCATGAGAGAGAATCTGCTACTTACAGGTATCCAAGAGAAAGAAGGAGAAGTTCCTGAACTCGAATGTGAACACCGCTTCGGACAGACATGGCAGAGGTATGAATACCCAATCGTTGCCAAATGTGCTTTCTTTAAAGTTAAGACAATGGTTTAAAGCTTGGATAAAAGACTTGATGGCACGAAAATTGTCATGAATGACCAGTTCCCGAAGGAAATTGCAGAACGGCTTAAAGTTCTGTATCTCATTTTCAAGGAAAATATATTGAAAGGGAAACACGTAGGTCTCGTCGTCGATAAACTGTATATTGATAACCAGCTGTTCAGAGACAGAAAGACTACGCTATTTAAAAATTTTAAAAGTTGTCGTAGAGGAGGCAAATAAGGAAACACCCAATTCAAGCCTGGTTATGGATTGTAATAATACAACAAAAATATAGCTTTTCTATCTATCTTCAAATATAACTAATTGGAAGACAAAAGCACTAATTCAACATGGTGGAGATAAAAACTCAGTAAACAGAAGGCAAAGTAGGTGTGGATGGATGGTGTGGTGTGTGTTTGGGAAAGTGTTTGGCAAAGTGTGGAGTTGAGTGAGAAAGGAAATGGTTGCATATCCCAGAACCAATGTATTGCTGTGAGCAGGGGTTGTGAGAGAGCGTTCAATGTTGTTGATACGAGGGATATACATTTTATAATGAATTATACATCTTATGTATTCATTTATTTATGTATTGTCCTATCATGGTGGTACAGCATTTTAAAATAAATTATACATATCATTTATTTATTGTCCTATCATGGATCTACATTTTTTAAATAAATGATACATCTCATCTATTTATTTATGATCCTATATTGATGGAACAGTCCACAACCCTATACCCCAGACACCCACCTGAATGACCCAGATACTAAGGAGAAGTCCCTAACTGTTTTATGGGCCTGCTGTAAGCGGCCTGTATGCAGCCAAATGATGGTCAGAGACCAAGAGCAGCACCGCCCCCTCAAGATTCTGAGCCTGCATGGCAGGATTGGTCCTGCAAAGCCAAAGCCCCCTGAAGGGAGATCATAATATACAAGGAAATTCTCAAAGCTGCTAATGAGAACCTTGACGACCTTGTACCTAGCCGGTGGAGATTCCGGTGGGGTTCCCCCACCCAGGCAGTGGCAGTGCTGGCAACACCAGCTGCAGTAACCCATGGGGAGGGGGTCACACTCAGACATTCAGAGAGGGGGCATATTATTGTGGCCCTGGAGGCACAAAATCTGACAGCATGGAGATGCTTGGGAATATGGTCAATAAGGGGGACCATGTTGTGGGTGTTTCAGGGGAAGGGGGTACATCTGACCTCCATTATCTAGGACGTGACAATGTTTAATTAAATCTCCCCATTTCTGCCCATTTTCTTTGCACAGTTTTGCAGGCCTTCTCATACAGCTGCAACTGTATATGCATTTGTAAATCAAGACCTTTCTTGAATTGGGCTCTGGGAAGGTGCAACTGTTGAGAATGTGAGTCTTCGGTTGTTGTGGGGGGAAAGGGGTTGAGTGTGTATGAGTGTGTATGAGTGTGTATGAGTTTGTATGAGTCTGTGTGTATCCCACAACTGTTGGGAGGTGAGTAAAAGATGTTAGGGACAATATAGGATGATTAACAATAATTGTTTGCTAATATAATAATTGCTTGCCATAATGTAATTTTGGTAATAGCGAGACTCATAAGAGGTAAAAGTCATTTGCATAAATTGCCTACATTACGACAAATATTAATAGCTAATTATGGAAAATAAGATAAACAGGATTTTATATATATATATTTGAATGAATATATATTATACAAATTGAGGTGAGGGCGATGGAAATGCATTTGGCAATTGATATGCTTCTGTTCTGTGGGTGGCACAGTGTGCTCTTTTCGAGGGATGGATCCTGGTCTCTCCAGGGCTATGGGATCCGGGGTGCCGGGGGTGGTCTGCCGGGCATTGGGATGACAACCCAACTCGGTATGAGGAGGGCTTTTAGCGGGAGGAATAGTGGGGACCAATTGGAGGTTCACTTAGTAGCAATGCAAATATCATGCTACAGCTACAGTATACAGACACTCAATCATCATGTTACTTTTTAATGGCTCGTTTTCAAACATAGATTTCGATAAATAGATTTGAAACGTGTCTCATTATGGTAAGTGGTGAATTAAGTATAGTCAGTTATAATTGTTATGGCTTAGCAGATAATAAGAAAAGTTTATCAGTATTTACCTGGCTAAAACAGAAGAAATATAGTATCTATTGTCTACAGGAAACTCATTCAACATTTTTAGATGACGTTTTGTGGAAAAAGGACTGGGGGGGTGAAATATATGGAGGATAAAAATACCCTGACCTAGTGAGATATACATGGCGGAGGCTTAATCAAGCTAGTCATCTTGATTACTTTCCTATGTCATTCTCTCTGGCACCAAAAGTTTAAAAAGTGTTGATAGGGGTCAGAATGTGGCCGGATCATCACATAATTGGCATATATATTACTCTTACAGGATTTCCACGTGGGCGAGGATATTGGAAATTTAATCAAAGCCTCCTGGATGATAACTTGTTTACAGTTAGGACAGAAGAATTTATAACTGACTTTTCTGACTTAACATAGATCCCCTTATTGTATGGGAAACTTTTAAATGTGTCTTTAGAGGCCATGCAATTCAGTACTCATCTATAAAACAAAAGCAATCAAAAGAGTCCAAATTAACAAAGGAAATTGAAGGACTAACAGTACAGTTAGTAAGAAATAAAAACTGTACCATAGAGGCACATAATAAGTTAGAGGAAAAACAAAAAGAAATGGAGGAACTTATTCAAGAAAGTAGTGCCATAGTGGAGTTTGGAGTGTGACTGTTTGAGGTTGTGGACAGGTGTCTTTTATACTGATAACAAGTTCAAACAGGTGCCATTAATACAGGTAATGAGTGGAGGACAGAGGAGCTTCTTAAAGAAGAAGTTACAGGTCTGTGAGAGCCAGAAATCTTGCTTGTTTATAGGTGACCAAATACTTATTTTCCACCATAATTTGCAAATAAATTCATAAATAATCCTACAATGTGATTTTCTGGATTTTTTTTCTCTCATTTTGTCTGTCATATTTGAAGAGTGCCTATGATGAAAATTACAGGCCTCTCTCATCTTTTTAAGTGGGAGAATTTGCACAATTGGTGGCAGACTAAATACTTTTTTTGCCCCACTGTATCCCAACTGAGCAGCTGCACACCCAATGACAAATACAATATATTTCCCCAAGATCTGTCAGTTATTTAGGTGGGAAGATTGCCCAGGCTAGGGTTTGTGAAGGTATTTAAGCTAGGTGTAAATTGATACACTGATCAATGTGTGTGTGGATCTGTTGACATCCACACTGTCTCTGCCATTGATAATTCACTGATTATAATCTCCAGTGATGGACAGGGAATCTATATGTATAGTAATCGGTCCACAGAGAAAAGGGAATAGAACAGAAAAAGAGAAGCCAAAAAGTAGGCTAATAAAGAAGAAGACAAGAGAAGAGAGTAAGAAGAGAAGACAGAGTAAGAAAACTGAATATTTATAATATAATAATAACACATGTCCTGGGACTAGTATGTGCCGTAAAGTAGTGTAGCGTAAAGATGCCCTAAAAAGAGAAAATGACAAGAGAAGAGTGAAAGACAGACCTGAATGTTCTCTGCTCCCCCCCTTTTCTATACACCTGTGTCTTGCCCTGGCTACGAGGAAATAAATGAATGTGTCAGATGTCCCTGTAGGCTAAGGACCCAGTACAAAAACACCAACCTTCTTCTTTTAGAATGACTGCATGTCACAGAACAACAGATCATTCCTAACAGATTCAGGCAAATAGATGGTCTTTCAGATACTGACAAAAATATGCGTATGCCCATACAAATCAAATCAAACTTAATTTGTCACATGCGCCGAATACAACAGGTATCTTACAACAGGTAGACCTTACAGTGAAATGCTTACTTACAAACCCTTAATCAACAATGCGATTTTTATAAAATCCCTAAAAAAGTAAGAGATAAGAGTAACAAATATTTAAAGATCAGCAGTAAACAGAGTCAATGTGTCAATGTGCGGGGGGGCACGATAGGCGAGGTAATTGTGGTAATTATGTAGATGTAGGTAGGGTTATTATAGTGGCTATGCATAGATAATGACAGAGAGTAGCAGTAGCGTGGGGGGTGCATGCAAATCGTCTGGGTAGCCATTTGATTAGCTGTTCAGGAGTCTTATGGCTTGGGGGTAGAAGCTGTTATGAAGGCTCTAAGACCTAAACTTGGCTCTTCGGTACCGCTTGCCGTGCGGTAGCAGAGAGAACTGTCTACGACTAGGGTGACTGGAGTCTTTGACAATTTTTAGGGTCTTTCTCTCACACCACCTGGTATGGAGGTCCTGGATGGCAGGAAGCTTGGCTCCCGTACGCACTACCCTCTGTATTGCATTGCGGTAGGAGGAAGTTGGAATACCAGTCAGTGATGCAACCCGTCAGGATGCTCTCTCTTATGCAGCTGTAAAACCTTTTCAGGATCTGAGGATCCATGCCAAATATTTTCAGTCTACTGAGGGAGAATAGGTTTTGTGGTACCCTCGTCATGACTGTCTTGGTGTGCCTGGACCATGTTAGTTTGTTGGTGATGTGGACGCCAAGGAACTTGAAGCTCTCAACCTGCTGTACTACAGCCCCGTCGTTGAAAATATAGGCGTGCTTGGTCCTCCTTTTCCTGTAGTCCACCATCATCTCCTTAATCATGATCACCTGGAGGGAGAGGTTGTTGTCCTTGCACCACACGGTCGGGTCTCTGACCTCCTCCATATAGGCTGTCTCATCGTTGTCGGTGATCAGGCCTACCACTGTTGTGTCATTAGCAAACTTAATGATTGTGTTGGAGTCGTGCCTGGCCGTGCAGTCATGAGTCAACAGGGAGTACAGGAGGGGACTAAGCAAGCACCCCTGAGGGGCCCCCGTGTTGAGAATCAGCGTGGTGGTTGTGTTGTAACCTACCCTTACCACCTGGAGGCAGCCCGTCAGTCCAGGATCCAGTTGCAGAGGGAGCTGTTTAGTCCAAGGGTTCTTAGGTTAGTGACGAGCTTTGAGGACACTGTGGTGTTGAACGCTGAGCTGTAGTCAATGAATAGCATTCTCACATAGGTGTTCCTTTTGTCCAGGTGGGAAAGGGCAGTGTGGCACAGGGACTATGGTGGTCTGCTTGAAACATGTTGGTATAACAGACTCAGACAGGGAGAGGTTGAAAATGTCAGTGAAGACACTTGGAAGTTGGTCAGGCCAAGCTTGGAGTACACACACTGGTAATCTGCCTGACCCAGCAGCCTTGTGAATGTTGACCTGTTTAAAGGTCTTACTCACATCAGCTGCAGGGGGATTGATAACACAGTTGTTCGGAACAGCTGATGCTCTCATGCATGTTTCAGTGTTACTTGCCTCGAATCGATCATAGAAGTTATTTAGCTTGTCTGGGAGTCTCGTGTCACTGGGCAGCTCTCTGCTGTGCTTCCCTTTGTTGTCTGTAATTGTTTGCAAGCCCTGCCACATCCGACGAGTGTTGGAGCAGGTGTGGTACGACTCGATCTTAGTCCTGTACTGAAGTTTTGCCTGTTTGATGGTTCATCGGAGGGGATAGTGGGATCTCTTGTAAGCTTCCGGGTTAGAGTCCCGCTCCTTGAATGTGGCAGCTCTACCCTTTAGCTCAGTGTGAATGTTGCCTCTGTAATCGATGGCTTCTGGTTTGGGGTATGTACGTACAGTCACTGTGGCGACGACGTCCTCAAAGCACTTATTGTTAAAGCCAGTGACTGATGTGGTGTACTCCACAATTGTCACGCCCTGGCCTTTGTATTTTGTATTTTCTTTATTATTTTGGTCAGGCCAGCGTGTGACATGGGTATTTATGTGGTGTGTTTTGTCTAGGTTAAATTTTTTGTAGGTTATGGGATTGTGGTTAGTGGAGTTGTCTAGGAAAGTCTATGGTTGCCTAGAGTGGTTCTCAATCAGAGGCAGGTGTTTATCGTTGTCTCTGATTGGGAACCATATTTTGGCAGCCATTTTCTTTGAGTGTTTCGTGGGTGATTGTTCCTGTCTCTGTGTTTGTTGCACCAGATAGGGCTGTTTCGGTTTTTCACGTTTCTTGTTTTTTTGTATATTGTTCATTTATCATCTTCATTAAAGATTTATAAAGATAACCACGCTGAATTTTGGTCCTCCTCTCCTTCAACAGAAGAAAGCCGTAACATCAATGCCACCGGAAGAATCCTGTAACGTTTTCCAGTCTCTGCTAGCAAAACAGTCCTGTTGTTTACCATCTGCTTCATCTGACAAATTTGTCATACACATACAGTACCAGTCGAAAGTTTGGACACACCAACTCTTTCAAGGATTTTTATTTATCTTTGCTATTTTCTACATTGTAGAATAATAGTGAAGACAACAAAACTATTAACCTCTCTAGGCTAGATGGGACGCTACCATCCCACCTGACCAACATCCAGTGAAAGTGCAGGGTGCCAAATTCAAACTACAGGATTGTAAATATTTAACATTCTTGAAAATACACATGCAATATGTCCAAATAAAGCTTAACTTCTTGTTAATCCAGCCACGGTGTCAGATTTCAAAAAGGCTTTAAGGCGAAAGCAAAGCATGCGATTTTCTGAGGACAGCATCAAACAAACACAGACAATCATATTTCATCCCACCAGGCGCGACACAAATGTCAGAAATAACAATATAATTCATGCCTTACCTTTGAAGAGCTTCTTCTGTTGGCACTCCAATATGTCCCATAAACATCACAAATTGTCCTTTTGTTCGCTTAATTCCAAAATGTCAATTTATTTGGCACATTTGATCCAGAAAAACACTGGTTCCAACTCGCACTACATGACTACAAAATACCTAATAAGTTACCTGTAACATTTGTCCAAACATTTCAAACAACTTTCCTAATACAACTTCAGGTATTTTTTTACGTACATAATCAATAAAATTTAAGATGGGATAAACTGCGTTCAATAGTAGATAAAAACAAAGTGGGGCCAGCTTTCAGGTCGCTCTCCCCAACCACAACAATACACTAGACTCGACCCTCATTCTGAACAGCCCTACTTCTTCATTTCCCAAAGGAAAAACATCAACCAACTTCTAAAGACTGTTGACATCCAGTAGGAAGCAATAGGTTCTGCAAGGAAATTCCTTAGAAATCTAGATCCACATAGAAAACTAATTGAAAAGAGAGTGACCTCAAAAAAAATAATTCTTGGATGGTTTGTCCTCGGGGTTTCGCATGCCAAATAAGTCCTGTTATACTCACAGACATCATTAAAATCTACTAATAATATTCATATCCTAGCTTCTGGGCCTGAGTAGCAAGCAGTTTACTTTGGGCACACTTTTCATCTAGACGTGAAAATACCGACCCTAACCTAGAGAGGATTAAATAACACATATAGAATCATGTAGTAACCCAAAAAGTTTTTAACAAATCTACAAATAATTTATATTTGAGATTCTTCAAAGTAGCCACGCTCTGCCTTGATGACAGCTTTTCACACTCTTGGCATTCTCTCAACCCGCTTCATGAGGTAGTCACCTGTTAAATGGTCATTTGTGGAGCTTCTTTCCTTCTTAATGTGTTTAACCTGTTATGGCTGCAATCGGGATAAGTGGCATCAACAACCGCTGAATAGCATAGCGCTACATACAATAAATATTACAATAAATATTTATATTTATGAAATCACAAGTGCAATATAGGAAAACACAGCTTAGCCTTTTATTAATCCACCTGTCATGTCAGATGTTGAAATTATGCTTTACAGCGAAAGCAATCCAAGCGTTTGTGTAAGTTTATCGATCGCACGATAAAACATTAAGTACATTGGCATCAGGTAGCTCGGTCACGAAAATCAGAAAAAGCAATCAAATTAATCGTTTACATTTGATGATCTTTGGATGCTTTCACTCACGAGACTCCCAGTTACACAACAAATGTTTCATTTGTTCCATAAAGATGATTTTTATATCCAAAATACCTCCGTTTGTTTGTCGCGTTATGTTCAGAAATCCACAGGAAAGAGCGGTCACGACAACGCAGACGAAAATTCCAAATAGTTTCCATTATGTCCATTATGTCCACAGAAACATGTCAAACGTTGTTTATAATCAATCCTCAGGTTGTTATAAAAATATATAATCGATAATATATCAAACGCAAATGTCTTTCACAGTAGGAGAGGGGCAAACAATGGCTGTCCAAATTCTGTTGCGCAAGCAAAACTCATGTGACCACTTGACGCGATGTTATCGTTCTGCCTAATTTTTGCAAAATAAAAGCCTGAAACTATGTCTGAAGACTGTTTACACCTTGAGGAAGCGATAGGAAAAGGAATCTGCTTCATATCCCTTTAAATCAAGCAAAGGGAGGCTATGGAACATGGGGTTTTCAAAATAGAGGCCATTTCCTGTTTTGATTTTCCTCAGGGTTTCGCCTGCAATATCAGTTCTGTTATACTCACAGACAATATTTTGACAGTTTTGGAAACTTTAGAGTGTTTTCTATACAATATACATAATAATATTATGCATATATTAGCAAATGAGACTGAGGGGCTGGCCGTTTACAATGGGCACCTTTTCATCCAAGCTACTCAATACTGCCCTGCAGCCATATGAAGTTAAGCCAATCAGTTGTGTTGTGACAAGGTAGGGGTGGTATACAGAAGATAGCCCTATTTCATAAAAGACCAAGTCCATATTATGGCAAGAACAGCTCAAATAAGCTACGAGAAATTACAGTCCATCATTACTTTAAGACATGAATGTCAGTCAGTCTGGAAAATCTGTAAAAGTCTTCAAGTGTAGTCGCAAAAACCATCAAGCACTATGATAAGACTGTCTCTCAAGAGGACCTCCACAGGAAAGGAAGACCCAGAGTTACCTACCTCTGCTGCAGAGGGTAATAATTATCATAGAGTTACCAGCCTCAGGAATTGCATCCCAAATGAATGCTTCACAGAGTTCAAGTAATAGACACATATCAACATCATCTGTAATAGACACATATCAACATCATCTGTTCAGAGGACACTGCGTGAATCAGGCCTTCATTGTCAAATTGCTGCAAAGAAACCACTACAAAAGGACACCAATAATAAGAAGAGACTTGCTTGGGCCAAGAAACACAAGCAATGGACATTAGACCGGTGGACATCTGTCCTTTAGTCTGATGAGTCCAAATTTGAGATTTTTGCTTCAACTGCCGTGTCTTTGTGAGACCCGCAGTAGGTGAACGGATGATCAATCCATGTGTGCTTCCAAACAGTGAAGCATGGAGGAAGAGGTGTGGTGGTGTGGTGGTGTGGGTGTGCTTTGCTGGTGACATTTTCAATGATTTATTTACAATTCACAGCACACTTAACCAGCATGGCTACAACAGAATTCTTCAGCGACACTCCCTCCCATCTGGTTTGCTCTTAGTGGGACTATCATTTGTTTTTCAATAGGACAATGACCCAACACACCTCCAGGCTGTGCAAGGGCTATTTGACCAAGAAGGAGAGTGATGGTCTGCATCAGATGACCTGGCCTTCACAATCACACAAACCCAAACCAATTCAGATGGTTTGGGATGAGTTGGACCGCAGAGTGAAGGAAAAGCAGCCAACAAGTGCTCAGCATTTGTGGGATCTCCTTCAAGACTGTTGGAAAAGCATTCCTAATGATGCTGGTTGAGAGAATTTCAAGAGTGTGCAAATCTGTCATCAAGGCAAAGGGTGGCTACTTTGAAGGATCTCAAATCTAAAATATATTTTGATATGTTTAACATTTTTTTGTTACTACACGATTCCATGAGTTTTTTAAATAGATTTTAAGGCTTCACTATTATTCTCCATGGAGAATACAATAAGAGCACCTCCTCCCAGCTGCACACAGCACTGAGGCTTCGAAACACTGTCACCACCAATTAAAAAACTTCCAAACAAGCTTCAATGCTGTGGCCTCCAACAGCTTTTAAATGCTAGTAAAACTAAATGCATGCTCTTCAACGAATTGCTGCCAACACCCGCTCGCCCGACTAGCACCACTACTCTGGACGGTTCTGACTTAGAATATGTGGACAACAATAAATACCTAGGTGTCTAGTTAAACTGTAAACTCTCTTCCAGACTCACATTAAACACCTCCAATCCAAAATTAAATCTAGAACTGGCTTCCTTTTTCACAGCAAAGCCTCCTTCACTCATGCTGTCAAGCACACCCTCGTAAAACTGACTATCATACCAATCCTTGACTTCGGTGATGTTGTTTACAAACAGCCCACAACACTCTACTCAGCAAACTGGATGTAGTCTATCACAGTGCCATCCGTTTTACAACCAAAGCCCCATATACTACCCACAACTGCAACTTGTATGCTCTCGTTAGCTGGTCCTCGCTATATAGTCATCGCCAAACTCACTGGCTCCAGGTCATCTGTAGTCTTTTCTAGGTAAATCCCGCCTCATCTCAGCTCTCTGGTCACCATAGCAACACCTACCCGTATCACACACTCCAGCAGGTATGTTTCACTGGTCATCCCCAAAGCCAACACTTCCTTTGGCTGCCTTTCCTTCCAGTTCGCTGCTGCCAATGACTGGAATGAATTACAAAAATCACTGAAGCTGGAGACTTTTCTCCCTCTCTAACCTTAAGCATCAGCTGTCAGAGCAGTTGACCGATCATTGTACCTGTACACAGTCAATATGTAAATAGCACACCCAACTACCCCATCCCCATATTGTTATTTATCTTATTGCTCTTTTACACCCCAGTATCTCTACATGCACATCATCATCTGCACATGTATAACTCTAGTATTAATGCTAAATTGTAATTATTTTGCCTCTATGGCATATTTATTGCCTTACCTCCTTAATCTTACTACATTTGCACACACTGTATTTTTCAGATTTTTCAGATTTTTCTGTTGTGTTATTGACTGTACGTTTGTTTGTGTAACTCTGTGTTGTTGTTTGTGTTTCACTGCTTTGCTTTATCTTGGCCAGGTCACAGTTGTAAATCAGAACTTGTTCTCAGCTGGCCTACCAGGTTAAATAAAGGTGTTCTCAGCTGGCCTACCAGGTTAAATAAAGGTGTTCTCAGCTGGCCTACCAGGTTAAATAAAGGTGTTCTCAGCTGGCCTACCAGGTTAAATAAAGGTGTTCTCAGCTGGCCTACCAGGTTAAATAAAGGTGTTCTCAGCTGGCCTACCTGGTTAAATAAAGGTGTTCTCAGCTGGCCTACCAGGTTAAATAAAGGTGTTCTCAGCTGGCCTACCTGGTTAAATAAAGGTGTTCTCAACTGGCCTACCTGGTTAAATAAAGGTGTTCTCAGCTGGCCTACCTGGTTAAATAAAGGTGTTCTCAGCTGGCCTACCAGGTTAAATAAAGGTGTTCTCAGCTGGCCTACCAGGTTAAATAAAGGTGTTCTCAGCTGGCCTACCAGGTTAAATAAAGGTGTTCTCAGCTGGCCTACCTGGTTAAATAAAGGTGTTCTCAGCTGGCCTACCTGGTTAAATAAAGGTGTTCTCAGCTGGCCTACCTGGTTAAATAAAGGTGTTCTCAGCTGGCCTACCAGGTTAAATAAAGGTGTTCTCAGCTGGCCTACCAGGTTAAATAAAGGTGTTCTCAGCTGGCCTACCAGGTTAAATAAAGGTGTTCTCAGCTGGCCTACCAGGTTAAATAAAGGTGTTCTCAGCTGGCCTACCTGGTTAAATAAAGGTGTTCTCAGCTGGCCTACCAGGTTAAATAAAGGTGTTCTCAGCTGGCCTACCAGGTTAAATAAAGGTGTTCTCAGCTGGCCTACAAGGTTAAATAAAGGTGTTCTCAGCTGGCCTACCAGGTTAAATAAAGGTGTTCTCAGCTGGCCTACCAGGTTAAATAAAGGTGTTCTCAGCTGGCCTACCAGGTTAAATAAAGGTGTTCTCAGCTGGCCTACCAGGTTAAATAAAGGTGTTCTCAGCTGGCCTACCAGGTTAAATAAAGGTGAAATAAATCAAATACATTTTTAAAAATCTACAATGTAGAAAATAGTGAAAATATTGAAAAACCCTTGAATGAGTAGGTGTGTCGAAACTTATGACTAATACTGTACACTCACTAAAGTAAACACACACACGTGTGCCCACACGCACAAGCACATACACACACATAATAGATGTGTGTCACTAGTCCCATTTATTCCCATCTCCAACTAGCCTATGTCTGTCCAAACAACAGCACATAACAAATTATGGAGAACAACAAAGAGACATGTACATCAATCTACCACAGATCCTCCCCAAATATACACACACATGCACACACACAAATACACACAGACACACACACACACACACAAATAAACACACACACATACACATACAAACAGAACACACACAACTCACTAACCTCTCGTACTTACATACAGAAGCTGAAGAATGCCTGAAATATACTCAAATATTTCATATATTTGATGTCTTCACTATTATTCGACAATGTAGAAAATAGTGAAAATAAAGAAAAACCCTGGAATAAGTAGGTGTGTCCAAACTATTGACTGGTAGTGTACACTCACTAAAATAAACACACACATGTCTTGCACGCACACACACAAGTACACACACCCACAAGCACACACACACACAAGTACACACACCCACAAGCACACACACACACAAGTACACACACCCACAAGCACACACACACACAAGTACACACACCCACAAGCACACACACACACAAGGATACACAACCACAAGCACAAACACTGTATAGAGCAGGGGTTCCTAATTACATTCTGCCAGAGGCGGATATTTTCTTGAGCGGGTGATCGGTGGGCCGGAACATAATTATAAATGATTTGTAGACTGCAAATTGACCGCAAGATGACAAACTTGGGGGGACAAATAAAATCACTTGCGGAAACCTGACATTAAGAGCTAATACACTATACCACTATGTTCACTGTTGTCGTGTTCTGACCTTTATTTCCTTTGTTTTGTCTTTATTTAGTATAGTCAGGGCGTGAGTTGGAGTGGGCAGTCTATGTTTGTTTTTCTATGTATGGTTTCTGTTTCGGCCTAGTATGGTTCTCAATCAGAGGCAGGTGTCGTTAGTTGTCTCTGATTGAGAATCATACTTAGGTAGCCTGGGTTTCACTGTTGGTTTGTGGGTGTTTGTTTCCGTGTGTGTGTTTGTCACCACACGGTACTGTTTCGTTTTTTTGTAGATTTCACGTTATCGTTTATTGTTTTTTGTTCGAGTGTTCATTTGTCTTTATTAAAAACATTATGGACACTTACCACGCTGCATCTTGGTCCGATCCTTACTCCTCTTCGGACGAAGAGGAGATCTGCTGTTACAACTGTCTTCTTTTCCTCTGAAAACAGGGCGAGAAAACTGAGGGAAACCTGAGAGAAACCTGAGAGAAACCTGCCAGAAAACTGAGAGGAAACTGAAAGGAAACTGAGAGAAACTTGAGAGAAAACTGAGAGGAAACTGAGAGAAACCTGAGAGAAACCTGAGAAAAACCTGAGAGAAACCTGAGGGAAAACTGAGGGAAACCTGAGAGAAACCTGAGAGAAACCTGAGGGAAAACTGAGAGGATACTGAGAGAAACCTGACAGAAACCTGAGAGAAACCTGAGAAAAACCTGAGAGAAACCTGAGGGACAACTGAGGGAAACCTGAGAGAAACCTGAGAGAAACCTTAGGGAAAACTGAGAGAAACCTGAGAGACAACTGAGAGGAAACGGAGAGAAACCTGAGAGAAACCTGTGAAAAACCTGAGAGAAACCTGAGGGAAAACTGAGGGAAACCTGAGAGAACCCTGAGAGAAATCTGAGGGAAAACTGAGAGAAACCTGAGAGAAACCTGAGTGAAAACTGAGAGAACTTGAAAATAAAGGCGAGCCGCACACTCTAGGAGCTCAGATGCAAAAATGTAATGTCCAACGTTTCGACAGGTAAGCTGTCTTCATCAGGGTATAATCACAAACACTGCAGGGTGACTCGTTTATATAGTGTCAAAAGACACACACACATAGGTGTCTGTAATCATGGCCAAGTATGGCCTAATATTATTGGTTAATTCTCAAATATTAAAATGACATACAAAGAACATATAAAAAACTAATTAATAGCATACGATCATAGATTCAATTTAGACTATATAAGCCTACAAACAATTACAATGGCAAAGTCACAATAATCACAAGAAGACCAGTTGAGGAAGACCAGTTGAGAACAATTTCTCATTTACAACTGCGACCTGGCCAAAATAGAGCAAAGCAGTGTGACACAAACAACACAGAGTTACACATGGTATAAACAAACGAACAGTCAATAACACAATAGAAAAATATGTAGTAAAATTAGGGAGGTAAGGCAATAAATAGGCCATAGTGGTGAAATAATTACAATTTAGCAATTAAACACTGGAGTGATAGATGTGCAGAAGATGAATGTCCAAGTAGAGATACTGGGGTGCAAAGGAACAAAAAAATAAATAACAATATGGGGATGAGGTAGTTGGGTGGGCTATTTACAGATGGCTGTGTACAGGTGCAATGACCAGTAAGCTGCTCTGACAGCTGACGCTTAATGTTAGTGAGGGAGATATAAGTCTCCAGCTTCAGTGATTTTTGCAATTCGTTCCAGTCATTGGCAGCAGAGAACTGGAAGGAAAGGTGGCCAAAGGTGGTGTTGGCTTTGGGGGTGACCAGTGAAATATACCTGCTGGAGTGCGTGCCAAGGGTGGGTGTTGCTATGGTGACCAGTGAGCTGAGATAAGGCGGGGATTTACCTAGCAAAGACTTATAGATGCCCTGGAGCCAGTGGGTTTGGTGACGAATATGAAGCGAGGGCCGGCCAACGAGAGCATACACGTCGCAGTGGTGGGTAGTATATGGGGCTTTGGTGACAAAACAGATGGCACTGTGATAGACAACATCCAATTTGCTGAGTAGAGTGTTGGAGGCTATTTTGTAAATGAGGATTTGCAGGATAGTCTGTTTTACGAGGGTATGTCTGGCAGCATGAGTGAATGATGCTTTGTTGTGAAATAGGAAGCCCATTCTAAATTTCATTTTGGATTGGAGATGTTTAATGTGAGTCTGGAAGGAGAGTTTACAGTCTAACTAGATGGGCGGGCGGGTGTGGGCAGCGATCGGTTGAAGATGATGCTTTTAGTTTTGCTTGCATTTAAGAGCAGTTGGAGGCCTTGGAAGGAGTGTTGTATGGCATTGAAGCTCGTCTGGAGGTTTGTTAACACAGTGTTCAAAGATGGGCCAGAAGTATACAGAATGGTGAGAAAGGAGCGACATCATTGATGTATTCAGAGAAAAGAGTCGGCCCGAGAATTGAACCATGTGGCACCCCCATAGAGACTGGGGGAACACACTGAGTGGAATAGTGTGCTGCAAGGTCTGAGCCTGCAAGGACAGATGTGTTTAAAGTTGGCATTTGTGTGTGTGTGTGTGGGGGGGGGGGGGGGTGGGGGGGGGGGTATAGACACTACACTATACACATAAACAAACACAAACACACACTAACACCCACACACGGTAGCTGACTCTACTATTAACACCCTGGCAAACCTAGCCTGTGACAGTCATTGATTAAAAGCCCTTGTTTAGCATGTTGCTGTTGGGTAATTTATAAGAGCTTTGTTTTTTACGCACACACATTGAGAGGACAAGGCTAATTAAAAAGCTAATGACAGACCATTGTGTCTCTCCTCTCAATGTGCAGGGGTATGGGTTAGTCAAGGTAATTGAGGTAATGTGTACTTGTAGGTAGGGGTAAAGTGACTATGCATAGATAATAAACAGACTTTTGCAGCAGCATATGTGAAGAGTGTGAAGGAACCCGAATGTATATTTGTATGTGTGTGTGTGTGTTTGTGTGTGTGGCGTCAATATCCATGTATGTGTGTGTTTGTGTGTGTGTGTCCGTGTGTGTGTGTGTGCGTGCGTGTTTATGTGTGTGTGTGTGCGCGCGTGAGTGTGTGTGTGTGTGTGTGTGTGTGTGCGCGTGTGTGTGTGCGCGTGTGTGTGTGTGTGTGTTGGAGTGTCAGTGTGGTATGTGTGGGTTTGTGCAACAAAAAAATATATAATAATAACAAAATAATATTCAAATAGTCTGCGTTGCTGTTTGATTAACTGTTCAGCAGTCTTGGCTTGGGAGTAGAAGCCCAATGACTTTTTAGGGCCTTCCTCTGCCTGATAGAGGTCCTGGATTGCAGGGAGCTAGGCCCCAGTGATGACTGGGCCGTAAGCAATACCCCCTGTAGCGCCTTGCGTTCAGATGCCGAGCAGTTGCCATACCAAGCGTTGATGCAACCAGACAGGGTGCTCTCAATGGTGCAGCTGTAGAACTTTTTGAGTATCTAAGGTCCCATGCCAAATCTTTTCAGCCTCCTGCGGTGTAATAGGCGTTGTTGTGCCCTATTCACGACTGTCTTGGTGTGTTTGGATAGGTCCTTAGTGATGTGGACACCAAGGAATTTGAAGCTCTCATTCCTCTCCACTACAGCCCTGTCGATGTAAATGGGAGCTTGCTCTGCCCTCCGTTTCCTGTAGTTCAATATCAGCTCCTTTGTCTTGCTCAAGTTGAGGGAGAAGTTTTGTCCTGGCACCACACTGCCAGGTCTCTGACCTCCTCTCTATAGGCTGTCTCATCGTCGTCGGTGATCAGGCCTACCACCATTATGTCGTCTGCAAACTTAATGATAGTGTTGGAGTCGTGCGTGGCAGTCGTGAGTGAACAAGGAGACAGGAGGGGACTAAGCACGCTCCCCTGAGGGGCCCCCGTGTTGTGGGTCAACGTGACAGATGTGTTGTTGCCTACCCTCACCACCTGGGGGCTACCCATCAAGAAGTCCAGGATCCAGTTGCATAGGGAGGTTTTCAGTCCAGGGTCTTTAGCTTAGTGATGAGCTTGGAGGGCATTATGGTGTTGAACGCTGAGCTGTAGTCAATGATCAGTATTCTCACTTGAATGTTGCTTTTGTCCAGGTGAGTAAGGGCAGTGTGGAGTCCTATGGTGTTAATCACATAGATTCTCATACATTCTATACAGTTTTAAAGAATTAGAATTCATATTTATTTATTTTTGGAACTCAAAAGAACATTGGTTCTCAAGATTTGAAAACAGTTAAGGGTTATGTTATGTTCCGGAACACTAGGGATCACTTTTGTACATTGTTCTGTTTCTGTTCCTCAAAACATGTATTTATTTTAATACATGGGGTCAGTTTGTTATATCTGGAGTACTTCTCCTGTCCTATTCGGTGTCCTGTGTGAATCTAAGTGTGCGTTCTCTAATTCTCTCCTTCTCTCTTTCTTTCTCTCTCTCGGAGGACCTGAGCCCTAGGACCATGCCCCAGGACTACCTGACATGATGACTCCTTGCTGTCCCCAGTCCACCTGGCCATGCTGCTGTTCCAGTTTCAACTGACCTGAGCCCTAGGACCATGCCCCAGGACTACCTGACATGATGACTCCTTGCTGTCCCCAGTCCACCTGGCCATGCTGCTGCTCCAGTTTCAACTTCCACCTGACTGTGCTGCTGCTCCAGTTTTTACTGTTCTGCCTTATTATTATTCGACCATGCTGGTCATTTATGAACATTTGAACATCTTGGCCATGTTCTGTTATAATCTTCACCCGGCACAGCCAGAAGAGGACTGGCCACCCCACATAGCCTGGTTCCTCTCTAGGTTTCTTCCTAGGTTTTGGCCTTTCTAGGGAGTTTTCCTAGCCACCGTGCTTCTACACCTGCATTGCTTGCTGTTTGGGGTTTTAGGCTGGGTTTCTGTACAGCACTTTGAGATATCAGCTGATGTACGAAGGGCTATATAAATAAATTTGATTTGATTTGATTTGATTTTAAATGGCGGTCATTATACCCACACTGTAGATCAGCTACAATGAGAATGAGTCAACTTCACTACATGTGTGCTATAAACAAACCACTTCAACCTGTTCACTGTACCTCTAAATTGCATAGCTATGAATGTAATTACAACCTCATGGAAATGGTTGGCTCCTGCTGTAACTTCATGTAAAGTATGTGCTACATCAGTGAAAGGGAGTGAAATAGTTCACCAGCAGTAATCTTACTGAGCTCGATGTGTTCTCAAAAAGCCTTACTCCCATTTCCACCGGTGGACTGAATCAGAGTTGCAGGAAAATATATTGTGGAACAAATTAGACATTTACTAGACTGAAAAACAACACAAATCCGCATTTGCGATGTGCAAGTGGTTACAATTCTCAAATTCATCTAGTCACAGCCTTGAAAGAAGCAAGGCAGCTAGCCAGCTACACTGAGAACTTCCGCTGTGACTTTTAATAACCAGTACAATATGCAGGAGAGTATGATGAGGTGTAGTGCCATAAGACAGGGGGAGTGCTCATTGTCAAAGTCTTAAAGTCATTCTCTCCTGCTCCCCCACTGCTTTCACTATTCTCTCTGTCTGTGTCCCAAATGGTACACTGTTTCCTAGATACTGCGCAATTTTTGACTAGAGCATAATGGGCCCTGGTCAAAGGTAGAGCACTGTATAGGGAATAGGGTGCCATTTGGGACACATCCTCTTTTCCCTCTGCCAAAGGGGAACCTGCTAATTATAACTAGAACCTGAACAGTCAGCAGAATTACACTAGAGGCAGGCAAAGGTGCTGTCCCATTCACATACCTGTGTGTGTGTGTTAAAAGAGTGAGGGAACAGGGATGAAAGAGGGATGAGAGGGAAGAAAATGAGCTACAGAAAACAAAGAAATGTCTACCTAGAGTTTTTGGTTTTAATGTTTTGTTATTATCACAGAATAACCTGCAGTCTTCTGACAGAGAGAGAGAGAGAGAGAGAGAGAGAGAGAGAAAGAGAAAGAGAGAGAGAGAGAGAGAAAGAGAGAGAGAGTGAGAAAGAGAGAGAGAGAGAGAGAGAGAGAGAGAGAGAGAGAGAGAGAGAGAGAGAGAGATGGAAAAGAGAGGGCAGGGGGGGTATTAAGAGAGTGCTACAGAGAGTGAGAGAGAGATGGAGGAACAGGGATGAGGTAGAGAGATGGAGGAAGATGGATGAGGTACTGGGATGGAGGTATAGAGATGGAGGAAGGGGGATGGAGGGAGATGGATGAGGTAGTGGGATGGAGGAAGATGGACGGAGGTTGTGGGATGGAAGTAGAGAAGTGGAGGTAGTGAGAAGGAGGAAGATGGATGAGGTAGTGGGATAGAGGAATAGAGATGGAGGAAGATGGATGAGGTAGTGGGATGCAAGTAGAGAGGTGGAGGTAGTGAGATGGAGGAAGATAGATGAGGTAATGGGATAAAGGCATAGAGATGGAGGAAGATGGATGAGGTAGTGGGATAGAGGCATAGAGATGGAGATGGAGGGATGGAGGAAGATGGATGAGGTAGTGGGATAGAGGCATAGAGATGGAGAAAGAGGGATGGAGGGAGATGGATGAGGTAGTTGGAAGGATGTAAAGAGATGGAGGTGGAGGGATGTATCAAACCAAATCACATGTTTCTTCGTCACATATAAAAGGTGAGGTGAAATGCTTGCGAACATTGCAGTACAATACTCAATTATCAACATCAATAATAAGAGTCAAATGGGAGATGGAGGGAGAATGATGGCAGAGGGAGAGTTGTTTATCAGTGTGCTGCAGTGGAGAGTGACAAGGTGTGCAAAGTCATCACACACACACACAGGCAGGAGAGAGAGAGAGAGAGAGAGAGAGAGAGAGAGAGAGAGAGAGAGAGAGAGAGAGAGAGAGAAAATGTCAAAAATATAAAACAAGTGTCATTTCCTCATTTTCCTTAATTCAAGGTTTCAAAGACCTCTCTGATGAGAGCAGGCTACTCGTCCAGTTGGGGGAGGACGCAGAGAGCTGTGAGCAGAGAGCGCACTACATTGCTGCCTGCCATTAGATGAGGGACAGTGTCTGACAGACCAATCAACCTGCACATGTCCTCTACTGTATGCTTATTGTTATGGTTCAATGTATGATTATGTTGATCCTCGGATATTGTTGTTACTGTTGTCCCTTTGACAATTTTGATTCTTATTATTTTCATACTGTAAATATCCAAAGTAAGCTTTTGAAATATGCACATTGTTACGTTATTGAATTGAATTGAATTGAAATAGAGAGAGAAAGAGAGAGAGAGAAATAAAGAGAGAGAGAGAGTGAAAGAGAGCAAGAGAGAGAAATAAAGAGAGCAAGAGAGAGAGAGAGAGAGAGAGAGAGAAGGAAATAAAGAGGGAGAGAGAGAGATAGAGAGAGAGAGAGAGAGAGAGAGGGGGGAAATAAAGAGAGATAGAAATAAATAAAGAGAGACAGAGAGAGAGAGAGAGAGAAATAAAGAGAGAGAGAGAGAGAGAAATAAAGAGAGACAGAGAGAGAGAGAGAGAGAGAGAGAGAGAGGGAAATAAAGAGAGAGAGCGAGAGAGAGAGAGAGGGAAATAAAGCGAGAGAAATAAAGAGAGAGAAATAAAGAGAGACAGAGAGAGAGAGAGAGAGAGAGAGAGAGAGAGAGAGAGAGAGAGAGGTTGGGAGGGAGGGAGAGAGGAAGAGGGGCATGGATACAGTAGATGGTAAAGGGGAATAAAGAAGAGAGTTGTTTGTCAGTCAGAGGGCTAAGCCACTAAGCCTTCACACACACACATCACTCATCACTCTACCATACAGGAGCTATACTGGGAAAGGAATGGGGAATGACACGTTATTAACATAAACAACAACAACAATAACAAAAACAAAAACAAATGCTATCCTATATAAGGGGTCACTACATACAGGTGTGGCATCTTAGTTTGATCCTCCTGTTGCAAGATAACTTTATTACAATGCAAGAAATGTAAAACTTGTACTGAAGTTTGACCTTTACGAAAAATGCATCAACTCGTACAATCAGAATAATTCGCATTTCCTGTTGCTGTGGGATTATTTTCCTGCTGTAGCAAACTAGCTCTGTACTGTATGGTGAAGCAGGTGTACTGGGGTACTATTTGATATTTTCTGGGTGCACAAAACATTAGGAACACCTTCTTAATATTGAGGTGGACCAACTTTTGTCCTCAGAACAGCTACAATTCATCAGGGCATGGACTCTACAAGGTGTCGAAAGCATTCCACAGGGATGCCGGTTGATGTTGATGCCAATGCGGACCATTCTGATACACACAGTAAACTGTTGAGTGTGACAAACCCTGCAGCATTACAGTTCTTGACACACTCAAACCGGTGTACCTGGCACTTACTACAAGACCCCGTTCAAAGGCACTTCATTCTGTTGTCTTGCCCATTCACCTTCTGAATGGCACACACACAATCCATGTCTCAATTGTCTCAAGACTTAAAACTCCTTCTTTAACCTGTCGCCCCCCCCCCCCCCTTCATCTACACCAATTGAAGTGGATTAAACAGGTGACATAAATGAGGGATCATAGATTTCACCTGGATTCACCTGGTCAGTCTGTCATGAAAAGAGTTCATAATGCTTTGTACACTCAGTGTATAGTGCATTCGGAAAGTATTCTGCCCCCTTGACTTTTCCATAATTTTGCTATGTTACAGACATATTCTAAAATGTATTAAAAACATGTTTTCCCTCATCAATCTACACACAATACTCCATAATGGCAAAGCGAAGACAGGTTTTTAGACATTTTTGAAAATGTATTAAAATAAATACTTTCTTTTTTATAAGTATTCAGACCCTTTTCTACAAGCCTCGAAATTTATCTCTGGTGCATCCTGTTTCCATTAACCATCCTTGAGATGATTTTGCAACTTGATTGGAGTCCCCCTGTGGTAAATTACATTTATTGGACAAGATTTGGAAAGGCAAACACCTGTGTCATG
Source organism: Oncorhynchus kisutch (assembly GCF_002021735.2). Lineage (NCBI taxonomy): Eukaryota > Metazoa > Chordata > Actinopteri > Salmoniformes > Salmonidae > Oncorhynchus > Oncorhynchus kisutch. The sequence goes on from NC_034190.2 coordinate 18,851,266, forward strand.
CCCTGATCTGTTTCACCTGTCCTTGTGATTGTCTCCACCCCCTCCAGGTGTCACTGATTATCCCTGTGTTTCCTGTCTCTCTGTGCCAAACATAAACATAAACATTGCAAGTCTCCAACCATCTGCCTGCTGTGTTTGCATCTGGGTCTCACCTTGTGTCATGATACCTGTCTATGTAAGGTCCCACAGTTGACAGTGCACATCACCACTGTGCCCAAGAACACAGTGGACTCCATCATTCTTAAATGGAAGATGTTCTGGATCCACCCAATCTGAGCAATCGGGGGAGAAGGGCCTGGTCAGGGAGGTGACCAAGAACCCGATGGTCACCCTGAGAGAGCCAGAAGGACAACCATCTCTACAGCACTCCACCAATCACACCTTTATAGTAAAGTGGCCAGACGGAAGCCACTCCTCAGTAAAAGGCACATGACAGCCTGTATTGAGTTTTGCAAAAGAAACCAAAAAGACTCACCTACAGTGAAGCATGGCGGTGGCAGCATGATGTTGTGGGGATGTATTTTTTAGCAACAGGGACTGGGAGACTAGGCAAAGATGAATGGAGCAAAGCACAGAGAGATCCTTGATGAAAACCTGCTCCAGAGTGCTAAGGACCTCAGACTGGGGCAAAGGTTCACCTTCCAACAGGACAACAACCCTAAGTATACAGCCAAGACAAAGCATGAGTGTCTTTGGGACAAGTCTTTGAATGACCTTGAGTTGCCCAGCCAGAGCCCGGACTTGAACCCGATCGAACATCTCTGGAGAAACCTGAAAATAGCTATGCAGCGACGCTCCCCAACCAACCTAACCTGCAGAGATGAATAGGAGAAACTCCTCAAATACAGGTGTGCCAAGCTTGTAGCGTCATACCCAATCGCTGCCAAAGGTGCTTCAACAAAGTACTGAGTAAAGAGTTTGAATACTTATGTAAATTTGTTATTTCGTTTTTTTTATTGGTAATACATTTGTAAAAAAATATCTAAAAACCTGTTTTTGCTTTGTTATTATGTGCAGATAGATGAGAGAAACAACCATTTAATCCATTTTAGTCTTTCAGTTTATGTCGATATAGGACTTGTTTTACTGTGGATATAGATACATTTGTACCTGTTTCCTCCAGCATCTTCACAAGGTCCTTTGCTGTTGTTCTGGGATTGATTTGCACTTTTCGCACCAAAGTACATTTATCTTTAGGAGACAGAACGTGTCTCCTGTCAGAGCGGTATGACGGGTGCATGATCCCTGGTGTTTATACTTGCGTACTATTGTTTGTACAGATGAATGTGGTACCTTCAGGCGTTTGGAAATTGCTCCCAATGATGAACCAGACTTGTGGAGGTCTACAATTTATTTTCTGAGGTCTTGGCTGATTTCTTTTTAATTTCACATGATGTCAAGCAAAGATGCACTGAGTTTGAAGGTAGGCCTTGAAATACATCCACAGGTACACCTCCAATTGACTAAAATTATGTCAGTGGGCCTATCAGAAGCTTCTAAAGCCATGACATAATTATCTGGAATTTTCCAAGCCGTTTAAATGCACAGTCAACTTAGTGTATGTAAACTTCTGACCCACTGGAATTGTGATACAGTGAATTATAAGTGAAATATTCCGTCTGTAAACAATTGTTGGAAAAATTACACAAAGTAGGTGTCCTAATCGACTTGGCAAAACTATAGTTTGTTCACAAGACATTTGTGGAGTAGTTGAAAAACGAGTTTTAATGACTCCACCCTAAGTGTATGTAAACTTCCGACTTCAACTCTATATGTTTCCACCATATATGCCCATAAAAAACATCTAAGTAATATACATATATTGCCATATATACATTTTCCATATCATAAGCTGGTAAGGAAATCATTATACAGTATGCAGGTGTCTTTGACATACAAGTCAACCTAATTCACTCTAATCTGTAAGGAAACCATTATACGGTATGCAAGGGTCTTTGAGATCCAGGTTGACCTAATTCATTCTAATCCTCTAATCCACTAAGTGAAAAGCTTATGAAGACACTGATTGAGTCTATTCATGTTTAAGATCCAGATCACTTCATCAACAACCAGGTATTTTCAATAAACGTCACCCAGGCATAATAAACCCTACTGAAATGACAGTAGATCTGTCCCAAATGGCACCCTCTTCCGTATAAAGTGCCCTATTTTTTACTAGGGCCCATAGGACTCTGGTCAAAAGTAGTGCATTGTATAGGGAATAGGGTACCATTTGGGACGCATTCCTACTCTACTTTTATTGGTCCTCCCTGTGCAGTGTGTTGACAGATTTATAAGCTAGCAACACCTCTACTCTCTCACTCTACCTGAGCTGCTTATCAGAGCACTCAATGAGAATGACTCAACACTAGGCCACTACTTTAGTACCATGCAATGCTGCTTTTCCAAATGCAGTGTCAGATCATTACGTTTTATATACCTTACATTGATTTGTTTAGAGGGAAACAGGACTCATTGTGCTCGCCATGAGGGGACAAAATAAACAAATGAAACAGTAGAAATCGATAGGTCAATGACTGTATATAATTTGGAGAATGGAGAATGGAGATCGACACAGGCAGAATTATATGTACAGTCAGACAGACGGGTAAAGTCAGACAGACAGAAGAAGACAGACAGGTAAAGTCAGACAGAAAGATAAAGTCATACAGACAGAAAGAGGAAGACAGACAGGTAAAGGCAGACAGACAGATAGAGGCAGACAGACATGTAAAGTCAGAAAGAAAGGAAGACAGACAGGTAAAATCAGATAGACAGATAGAGGAAGACAGATAGGTAAAGTCAGACAGACAGTTAAAGAAAGACAGACAGGTAAAGGCAGACTGACAGAAAGAGACAGACAGACAGGTAAAATCAGACAGAGAAAGACAGACAGATAGAGGAAGACAGACAGGTAAAGGCAGACAGACAGGTTAAAGCAGACTGACAGAGGAAGACAGACAGGTAAAGTCAGACACAAGCATTTCGACAGAAAAACAAATAGATTGCAGAGAGAGCTGCATGCTTCAAATTGAGGTTATTATTTCTGATTAGGACCGGACAGTGAAACAACCCATCGGTCGCATTGAAGTACTCTCTGAAACACATCTTATCATGACCCTCATAGCTAGACATAAACACACAAACACGCGAAAGGACACACACCTATGATACCCCCCCCCCCCCCACCACCAGACCCAAGATCCCTGGGGATTAAGGTGTATCCAATCACCTGCTGCAGTAATGATTTGAGCGCAGTGAGAGAGATGGATTAGGTGTATCGGGGAGGACAAGGCCGGGGAGGAAATGAGACAATTCCAGGGAGGAAATGAAAAGAATAGCAGCACATGGATGGAGATTGGTGCCCTGGACAAGAGCGATCAATAAAACATTCAATGATCACAGGACGGGGAACAAGGTGCCGTAGCCATCTGGAACTGACTGGTTATGGTATTTATCCATTTGAAAGGGCCTTTGCAGAAAACATCAACCACAATAATAGGAAGCAACATGAACCTTGTATGGTATCCTAAAGAGGTCTAAACTGGTTATGGTATTAGGTATTTTGTTATTGTTATACTGGTATGATATTATACTGGTTATGGTATGGGCCGGGGTGAAAGTAAGCCAGTATGGTCCGCTACAGGATACCGGCAAAATAAATAGTGGGGGTACTCCAAACCGGTCAAATGTTGGCCTATCACAATGATTAAAATAAAGATGCCAAGAAAATTTGAAAATGGACTTGAAAACGTCTGGAAATACGCTCAAAAATGTAACCTGTCTTTGTGATTTTCTCCACCCTCCTCCAGGTGTCACCCGTCCTCCTCATTATTCCCAGTGTATTTATTCATGTGTCCTCTGTTTTGTCTGTTGCCAGTTTGTTAAGCATACCAGCGTGTTTTCCGAGTTCTTGTTTTTCATAGTCTCTGTTTTTCTAGCCCTCCCAGTTTTGACCTCTTGCCTGCCCTTACACTAAGCCCGCCTGCCTAACCATTCAGCCTGCCCTGACCTCAAGCCTGCTTTGCTGCCCTGTACTGTTTGGACACTGACCTGGTTAATGAAAATATGCCTGTCCGCAACCTGCCTCTTGCCTGACCCTTTTTGTTCAATAGATATCAGCGACTGGAACCATCTTCCTCCTGTGTCTGCATCTGGGTCTCGCTTTGTGCCGTTATAGTATGAACTGGCCATGACTGACACAGCAGACTCGGAGCATTACTTCAGAACCTTATGGAAGGGTTACAATCTCTGGCAGAACACCATGAACAGGCGTTAATGGAGCAGTTCTGTGAATTATCTCATAGGCAGCATGCCACATCTGAGACCTCCCAGTTGCTCAGTAACCCCCCTGCCAGTGGTGGATTTGTTCAGCCTACCCCGGCTTCCCGAGATCCCCACTTACCTCCTCCGGAGTGATATGCTGGGGATCCTGGAACCTGCCGGGCATTTCTTTCCCAGTGCTCCCTTATTTTTGAGCTACAGCCATCTTCGTTCCCTTCAGATCGATCAATGACAGCGTATATTATTACGCTAATGTTTGGAAGGGCTCTCACCTGGGCTACAGCCATTTGGAAACAACAATCCACCATTTGCTATAATTTGGAAGATTTCATGGCAGAGGTGAGGGAGGTGTTCGATTCTCCGGAGCCCGGGAGAGAGGCGGCCCGAAAACTACTGAACAGAACTTGCAACAGAACTCCCATAGTGTGGCAGACTACTTGGTAGATTTTCGCACATTGGTCCCTGAGAGTGCATGGAATCCGGAGACCCTGTTCGATACCTTCCTACACGGACTATCAGAGGAGATAAAAGACGGGCTAGCAGCTCGAGAGTTACCTTTGGACCTCAATGCCTTCATCACCCTCACCATTAGGATTGATGGGCGTCTATGGGAATGCAGGAGTGAGAGGAGGTCGGGTCTCGGTCACACTCGTTCATCCGCTGCTGCTTGCTTACCTCCGAAGGAACGCGGAAGTTCCCTTGAGAATGATCAGCGATGGTTGAGTCAGACACACTGGAGCCTATGCAACTGGGCAGAGCTACATTATCGCCTAGGGAACGTTCCCGTAGGCTGAACTCCAACTGTTGTCTGTATTGTGGTGCTGCAGGGCATTACATAGCCCCCTGCCCAGTAAAGAGACCTAACTCATTAGTAGGTATGAGTACACTGGTGAGCCAAACTGGGAACCCTCTAATTCCCATTACGCATACTCCTTTTTATGTGATCCTGCTGTGGGGAGACCAGTCTAAGGGGCAGATAAGAGTTTTGTGGACGCTACCCTGGTATCGAAACTAGGTATCCCCACTCAACTACTCTTCATTCCCATGGACGCTAGGGCACTGGACAGGCGCTCCATTGGAAGAGACATGCGCAGCACAGTTCCCATTAATCTGTGGCTATCTGGCAATCACAGTGAGTCAATACAGCTTCTCCTCATTGAATCTCCCCACGTCCCTGTTGTTTTGGGATTTTCTTGGCTCCAGAAGCACAACCACGATATTGACTGGACCACAGGTTCAACCCTGGGTTGGAGCCCGTTCTTTCACTCACATTGCCTGAAGGCAGCGCAGACTCCCCCGGGACATCTGCCTCCAGGTTTAAGTACGGCCTCGGATTTCTCTGCCGTTCCCGCAGAGTACCATGACCTCCTGGAGGTTTTCAGCAAGGCTCGTGCTACCCCACTTCCTCCACATCATCCTTACGATTGTGCTATTGAACTCCTCCCAGGCACCACACCACCTCGAGGCCGGCTATGATTCCCTGAGACCAATGCCATGGAGAAGTATATTGGGGACTCTCTGGCTGCTGGGAGCATTCGCCCTTCTGCCACCCCTGCTGGCGCAGGGTTCTTCATGGAAATAAGGACCCTGCGTCCATGTACTAATTACCAGGGCCTCAATGACGTCATGGTCAAGAATCGTTACCGTCTACCACTCCTCTCCTCAGCTTTCAATCTTCTACAGGGAGCTACTATCTTTTCCAAGTTGGACCTTCAGAATGCCTACCACCTTGATCGGATAAGTGAAGGAGAAGAGTGGAAGACGACCTTCAACACTGCCAGTGGACACTATGAGTACCTGGTCATGCCTTTTGGACTCACCAACGCGCCATGATGTGCTCCGGGACTTAGTTTTGTGTCATTCTACCTCGCTGACATCCTGGATTTCTCTCATTCTGCCCAAGAACACGTTCTTCATGTCCGACAAGTCCTTTAATAACGCCTTCTAGAGAATCAGTTGTTTGTGAATGCAGAAAAGTGCAATTTTCATCTCCTTCCTGGGATACGTCATCACTGAAGGGAATGTCCAGATGGATCCTGAAAAGGATTGGCCCCAACCGAATGCCCAGGGTGCAGCTACAACGGTTTCTGGGGTTTGCAATTTCTACTGCCTTTTCATTTGGGGCTACAGCACCCTGGCAGCTCCCCTCATGCCCTCACCTCTCCCAAGGTACCATTAATATGGTCCCCAGCCGTTGAAAGGACCTTAAAACCTGTTATGGCTGCAATCCCGATATCGGGATCGATATGACAGCTACCAGTGAAAATAGAGGGCGCCAAATTCAAACCACAGAAATCTCATAATTACAATTCCTAAAACATACATGTGTCTCATATCATTTTAAAGCTATTCTCGTTGTTAATCCCACCAAAGTGTCTGATTTCAAATAGGCTTTTCAGCGAAAGCACTACAGCAAACCACAATAAGCACAGCCATTTTCCAGCAAAATATAGCATTCACAAAAACCAGAGATAAAGATCAAATGAATCACTAACCTTGAATTATCTTCATCAGATGACACTCATAGGACTTCATGTTACACAATACATGCATGTTCTGTTTGATAAAAATCTGAGTTTACATTGGTGCGTTAGATTCACTAGTTCCAAAAACATCAAGTGATTTTGCATAGCCACATCATTTCAACAGAAATGCTCATCATAAATGTAGATGATAATACAAGCTATACACATGGAATTATAGATATACCTTTCCCTAATGCAACCGCTGTGTTAGATTTCAAAAACTGTTTACGGAAAAAGCAACCATGCAATAATCTGAGACGGCGCTCAGAACAGTAGCCAAATTAGCTTCCATGTTGGAGTCAACAGAAACCAGAAAATACATGATAAATGTTCCCTTACCTTTGATAAACTTCATCAGAATGCAGTCCTAGAAATCCCAGGTCCACAATAAATGCTTGATTTGTTCAAAAATTTCCGTTATTTATGTCCAATTAGCTACTTTGGTTAGCGTGTTTGGTAACAATTCCAAAGTCACAAAGCGCGTCGATTATAACGTGACAAAATGTCCAAAAGTTCCATGACAGTCAGTAGAAACATGTCAAACGATGTACTGAATCAATCTTTAGAATGTTGTTTACATATATCTTGAATAACATTCCAACCGGAGAATTAGAATGACTTCAGATGAGCGATGGAACGCAGGTCCTTCATCTGTGAACGGGCCTGGTGAAAGCATGGTCCACTCATGGCTTTGGTGACGATTTCCTGTGTCAATCGACCTCCCTTCCCATTAGAGTCATCAGACAAAGTTCTATTGACTGCTGGCATCTAGTGGAAGGCGTAGGAAGTGAAAACTCATCAGTATCCCACTGTAATTTCAATGAGACCTTGGTTGAAAATCTGCCACCTCCAGAAAAAAAACTGGAAGTGGAATTTCTCAGGTTTTTGCCTGCTATATGAGTTCTGTTATACTCACAGACATAATTCAAACAGTTTTAGATTTTCTATCCAATGACGTAGGAGTGGGGGCCATTCTCTCCCAACAGTCTGTACATGACCAAAAGCTTCATCCTTGTGCCTTGTCCCATCGTCTCAATCCCGCGGAAAGTAACTATGACGTTGGAAACTGGGAACTTCTGGCAGTCAAGATGGTGTTGGAGGAGTGGAGGCACTGGCTGGAAGGGGCAAACATCTATTTTGGTGTGGATTGAACATAAGAATTTAGAATACCTCTGCACAGCCAAGTGCCTGAATTCTAGGCAGGCCCAGTGGGCCCTGTTATTCACCAGGTTCAATTTCACCCTCCTACCGCCCAGGTTCCAAAAACATTAAGCCGACGCCCTTTCTTGACTGTACAGTTCTCCTGCACACTCTCTGAATCTGAGACCATCCTCCCATTCCCAGCCGAACCCTGGGGAGGGGGGGGGGGGGGGGGGGGGGCTAACCAGATATTTGTCCCTGATTCGTCCCGGTCTCAGGCCCTGGAATGGGCTCACTCCTCCAGGCGTACTTGTCATCCTGGCTTTCCTCCGACAATGCTTCTGGTGGCCCATCATGGCTCCTGATGTCTCGGCCTTCATCGCCGCATGCACGGTGTGTGCTCAAAATAATACTCTGCGGAAAGCTTCGTCTGGCCTCATTCAGCCACTCCCTGTCCTTCATTGCCCCTGGTCCCATATTTCCCTTTATTTTGTTACTGGGCTCCCCCCTTTAGACTGCAAACCACCATCCTTACGGTGGTGGTTAGGTTCTCCAAAGCTGCTCATTTCATCCCTCTCCCCAAATTACCATCAGCAAAGGAGATGACCCAGCTGTTAAGTCATTAATTCCGAGTAGTTAAGGTTAGGACTAAAGTTTGGGATAGGGTTTAAAATCAAAAAAATACAACGATTTACAAACTGAAAGCCTAGCACTGAGACTGAACCCATAATGTTCAGAACTGAAGCTCACAGTTTTAGCCAATCCCTACCTGTCACGAACCGTCTCAAAGCCCGTAACAAAAGGGAGACAACGTGGAGAAAAGGCGTAACAAAAGATACATTTATTAACTAAAGCAACTAAGGAAAATATACAATGGTGTGTGTAATCAGTAATCAGTTGTGTAAGTGAGTGTTTTGCATGCATGAAGGTGATAATGCAGGGTGTTGAAAAGATGCTAAAGCAAACAACTCAAAAACCACCAAGAAACACAACAAAATCCATAAAGGTGTCTGCATGGAGAGAGTCCCCTCCATGAATGGGGAAGTGGTGTATTTATCCTGGAAGACACCAGGCCCAGGTGTTTCCCATGTAGCTGACGACCCTCCCAACTCCGCCCACCGGCATCCTAATAAGGAAACAACAAAGAGAGAATACGGCAGACAGAGTGGGAGGGTCATCACACTACCCCCAATCCCATCCCAATCCCCAACACCCTAGCTCGTTGTGAGCCTACTAAATCTTAACTGGTACTTGCGTTGCTCCTAGCGAACATTGGAAATTGCCATGAAATTAAAACGACTAGTCATCACATAACTTCACCATTGTAATAACAGCTTGATCCACTGGAGTTTGGGCTGAGGCCGCTCCACTCAATAACAGCTACAACAACATGTCAAATTCCGACCAGAGTTAAGTGCGTATGCGCATAATTATTTCATGCACTTTTCTCTCTATGCATATTCTGGATTGGAATTTAAGCATGAGAATATCATGATATTCATCAGCTATTTGTTTGGGGTGGAGAAACCATAAAGGTCCAGCAAACCTGCCGGTTCCAAATGGAAGAAGCATCTACTTAATATTTTCCAGTATAAATAACACCATGCTCCATGCGTTGTCACTTATAACTTGATTAGATCCATCTTTATGGAGCGGAGACAACGTTGTAACTGTTTGAACCCGATGGTAAGTGCAGGCAATAGGAGAGGATATACCATACTATTGTACACTATTCTCCCTGTTATAATCTTCCAACATTACCATGGATTCAATAACTGAATATGGCAACTTTCAGGATTAATCAAACCACAGAATTTTGAATCAATATATATATATATATATGTTATGCTTAATGGCTCTCCAAACCAGTTTTTTATGATTCATGAATACATTTAAATCGACCAATTGATGCTGAAATGGAGATGAATATGCATATGTTTAGAAAGCTTTCCTTCATTGATTCCTAATATTCTGAACCCGATCTCTCGATAGTAACTTAATGCCAGCAGTGCTATACCCTCAGGTTTTGACATTTCAATAGGTTACAGCCATTCCATTGAATTTAACCTCAATAACATCACTTTACACGCCGAGGAGGACTCGATTCCACCTTACAAAGCTCAGGTTTGTTTTGAATTGGGCCCAAAATGTAATGGACATTTGCTGCTCTACAATTAACACTGCACCTGTGGCTATAAGGACAAGAGCTCTGAAATATTCCAGCTAAGAGCCCTTGACAAATGCACCTTGAAATAAGGTTTCTGATGTGTGATTGCTCTTGACTTGTTACGGTAAAGTAGAATAAAGAGCGAGAGAGAGACAGCAATGGGAGTAAAGGAGGAAGACAGAGGAGTGCAGTTAACTATCATGTAAATGTATAGCGATAGCAGATGTAATAAAGAAACTGTATGCGTTACTGTGTAAATGCACACACTGTAAGTAGGGTTTCCAGATGTGTGTGTGTGTGTGTGTGTGTGTGTGTGTGTGTGTGTGTGTGTGTGTGTGTGTGTGTGTGTGTGTGTGTGTGTGTGTGTGTGTGTGTGTGTGTGTGTGTGTGTGTGTGTGTGTGTGTGTGTGTGTTTTGTGTGTGTGTGTGTGTGTGTGTGTGTGTGCGTGCGTGCGTGCCTGTGTGTGTTGAACTGTAGGTGGAGGGGGCCAGAGCTGTAAGTACGGCATGCTTGACACTGTAAGCAACAATGTAAAAAGCTGTTAACATATTTGCCTGGGGAAAAAGAGAGGGAAGGATAGCAGAGAGGGAGGAGAAGAGGAAGAGAGGATAACGATTTCTACAGTGGAGCTGAGGAGGCCTTTCCTCATGAATAAAACATTTGGGTAGATTTAGGAACAAGCCTTTTCAGATCTAGACATTTTCCTCCCTTACGTCCCTCTCTCCTGCTCTGCCTCTTCACTTACACTGCCTCCTCTCTCTCTCCTCTCTCTCCTATCCTGTTTGACTCTGCATCCTCACTCTCTCTCCTCTGTCTGATCATTATTTTAATTTTTTTAATTTTTCACCTTTATTTAACCAGGTATACCAGTTGAGAAAAAGTTCTCATTTACAACTGCGAACTGGCCAAGATAAAGCAAAGCAGTGAAACACAAACAACACAGAGTTACACATGGGATAAACAAACGTACAGTCAATAACACAATAGAAAAATCTACATACAGTGTGTACAAATGTAGTAAAATTAGGGAGGTAAGGCAATAAACAGGCCATAGTGGCGAAATAATTACAATTGAGCAATTAAACACTGGAGTGATAGATGTGCAGAAGATGAATGTGCAAGTAGAGATACTGGGGTGCAAAGGAACAAAAAAACAAAAAAACAATATGGGGATGAGGTAGTTGGGTGGGCTATTTACAGATGGCTGTGTACAGGTGCAACGATCGGTAAGCTGCTCTGACAGCTGATGCTTAAAGTTAGTGAGGGAGATAAGTCTCCAGCTTCAGTGATTTTTGCAATTCGTTCCAGTCATTGGCAGCAGAGAACTGGAAGGAAAGGTGGCCAAAGGAGGAGTTGGCTTTGTGGTTGGCCAGTGAAAAATCACCTGCTGGAGCGCGTGCTATGGGTGGGTGCTGCTATGCTGACCAGTGAGCTGAGAAAATATGAGATGCACTCTTCCTTCTTCTCTCTCTCTCTCTCTCTCTCTCTCTCTCTCTCTCTCTCTCTTTAGTATCTATTGGGGAGGAAGGAAAGGAAAGGCTCTGTGGTAAACAAGCAGGCAGCCACTCCATTTTGGCTCCGTAGCACCTCCATTAGGGCTAAGAGAGCATTTGGTTTCCGCAGAGGAAGCACAAATATAAATAGCACGGTGCAGCAGTTTGGGATGCACCCGAGTCACAGGGAAAATGGAGCAGATTGAAGATGTATGTGTCCAGGTATTGAAATGGACAGAAATCCCTCTTCACTAAATTACCCCCATCCTACACAGCATCCCCTACCACTTTGTCTAAATATATTGAACACACAGGTCAAAGTACACACAAACACCCACACATACAAACACACTCCATTACACGTCCCATACTGTTGTGTATTTACCTCAGTGAGTGCTTGTGTGCGTGCTGGTCTTTGAGTCACCTTATATGAACAGAGCAGGATGTAAACACAGAGGAAATTGGGCAATATGAGAATGGTGAAATCATTAGAGCATCACCATGGAGACATCAGCATAACAGTATAGGAATCAACTGAAGGAGCTGGGAGAAGAGCTGCAGTAATATACCTAAAGCATATGTATTCTTCACAGTGTAAGGACAGTATGATGCCACTCAACAGAAACCTTTCAGCCAAGGGTCATGTTCATTTTACAACAAAACATTTACAGTTGATGAGCATTATTATTGGTCAAGATCAGGTTGCATCTCCCCATGTCAATGCCGTTTTAAAACGTCATACCTGCTGAACTTCACCCAGGCATATGGATACAGACGACAGATGGAGCTTCCTTCACACCACATACTCATGGTCTAATTCTACATAGCTCTCCAATCTCCTCCTCCTAACAACCTCCTATATATGTTCCACATGCCCCAGAGACAACTCCTACCATCTTCTAACACATTGCATGCACCATGGACACTACCTTCACATCATATCTTCAAATAATCTCCCTGTCCTCTGTCCCGCTCTTCCACCCTCCCTCCCTCTCATGGGCTCCATCACCCCCCCATCCCTCTCCATCCTACCTATTCTCGCTAATGTTTTTATCAACAGATTTTGTACATGACTACAGTATCTAGCAAGGACAGAACCACTAGATCATTTGACACATTGTTAGTTCTTTGTGCTCCTCTCGCTCTCTGTGGTGATATAATGTGGTGTAGACAGTGATAGATATATTATGCAAGGGTAAAATTTGGCTCAATCGTTGTCAAGCGTTTTGTTTGCCAGCGCAGAGAAAGGAGTTCAGTCAGGCGTGCTGTGTGAGATGGATGGCACAACAAAGATGCATTGTTTATAAGATAGATGGTTACAGTTACAAAACCCATGCATCCGCAAGTCGCAGTGAGAACAAACGCATCAGCAATGCACATGGCATTCTGCTTCAATTCACTTCACTTGTTTCCTCCTTTAGTTGAACATGGTTTATCTTTCACCTGAGGTAACCTGAACATGAGCAGATAAATATGAAGTGTGGATATACTGAAAGGCGGAGGAGGCATCCTTGTTAAATTTCTACACTTGTACCATGTTCGGGTTGAATATGGCAGATGTGGGCACTGATAAACACCTAGATTGGAACGCAATGGCTGTATAGTAACATGCTATAAATGAAAACGGAGCTCTGGCTATGCACTTCACAGCGCTGTATGGGTTTTGACTGACCGACGTTCTGAGCAAGAAGTTTCCCCCATCCCTCCCGCTAAATTGGCAATTTTTGAAAATGTTCTGTTGTCTAAGTGAGTGAAATGCTGTAAATTAAGAGGACTCTATGTATTTTGAAAGATGAGACATTGAGGATTATAATAAATACCGCTTTGATATCATACTAGCAAGCCAAATGTGCACTTCACATTTCCATGTTATAAAACTCATGTAATAAACAGTGTCAAAGTTTATGATCACTACGTTTAATGTACAGTTACAACATGACATGGGGTCATACACTGGGTTGTTCTGTAGAGAAAGAATCCATGTTTGTTCATTGTTAAGAAAATGAACCTCAGAACACACACCTGAATGCACTTATGACTCCTTTCTATGCACACCAAAATGATGATCTGTTTCCCTGAATTGCCTTGTGAAAACCTGACACTGTGATATCATATTTTATAACTTAGCTTGTCATGTTGGCAATAGAACAGGCTTTCAAATCATGCCTACCTGTCCCAGATTTCGATTTATTACGGACCGTTTTTGAATTGCGTAAACAGCTAAAACAATTACGTGATGAAGGGGATGCAGGGTTGTGTTTCAAACAAAGCAAAAACAGGTGTGCGTAATCTAGTTCCTCAACGGCACAGCTAGGAGAGCCCAAACAAACACCTTCTAGTTGAAGACTCTTCTTTGAGTCATAAAAATGAGTTGAAATGACTTAGGAACTGTGCAAACCGTTGGAGACGTGTGTGTGACCACTTGGAGACATTAGTCCTCTCACTCAAACCATTGTTATTTGTGTTGTTTTATGTTCCACCTACCCCACATTTTCCAGGAATATTCTTATCATGTTACTGAATGTATCCAGAGTATTTTCAAATTTCGTTATCAACAAATGTAAAATGCACATAACATCAACAGTGTAATGTTTGGATTCAGTCTTGTGTCAGGTGAACTGTTGTGTCCTCACCTCCGGTATAATAAATCTCCCATAATCTCCAAGCTGTTCCCTTTCAATTGCTACGATGGCTATACATATGCTTTTCTTCATACTTATTCTGTAAGAAACAATGCAATGTAGCCCTAACCATATAGGTCAATTCCCACAAGTGTAAAGGGTTAAAGGTACATATTGATGTGGTAAGGCCAGAAGCACCTCTACAGTTTTGAGGCCGTACACATTTGTCCATTGGGCAGAGAGAAACGTTTCATGAGGTTCTACACATTTTGGCATGACTTATGTTAAAATTATATCTGACTAACAAAATCAGTAGAGGGTGCCTTCATGTCAGGGCCCCTGGACAAGTGTCTTGGTCAGTAAGTGGGCCATAATTACTACAAGGTTAAGATAGCTGACAATACTTTTTTCTTGGTCGTGGCCCTTCTAGTGTTCCGGTAGTCTGCATATAGGTAGAGGAGGCTCTGGGTGAGGCGGTATGTGCACCCACAAACATAAACACACATGCTTGCGCACACATATGACAATTTTAGATTTACCATGCATGGCCATTTACACAGTCCATGCACATACACACACACACACGCACACACACACAAACAGAGGCCAGAGGGGTTAGTCAATGACCTGCTGTAATGTCCATCTGTCTCTCCCTGGTCTCCACTGTGTCTGAGTGTCTCTACCTAGTCTCCACTGTGTCTGAGTGTCTCTCCCTGGTGTCCACTGTGTCTGAGTGTCTCTCCCTGGTCTCCACTGTGTCTGAGTATCTCTCCCTGGTCTCCACTGTGTCTGAGTGTCTCTCCCTAGTCTCCACTGTGTCTGAGTGGCTGTCCCTGGCCTCCACTGTGCCTGGAGGTCCAGACTACACAACTGGCCTTCTCTGCGCTACACTCTGTTCAGCAGCATTACAGGAAGACCAGTCAAACAACTGCTTGGAGAAAAGAAAGGAGGGAATATTTGCTTTTATAGTGCACAGACGTCAATGACAACCTACCCACTCACACAGACCCATAACAGTTGGTATATGAAGAAAGATAAACATCTCTTTCACACACACACACACACACACACACACACACACACACACACACACACACACACACACACACACACACACACACACACACACACACACACTCCAGTCAAACATTCCTTCTTACAAAAACTGCATTCTCCAGTCTCTTTGTTTGGTATTTTTGACCTTGTCTGTGGGAGAGAGCTGAGGGAAAGAAGGAACCCTTTTAATCTCATTCAGAGCTGAGTCTGGCCTTGTAATGGGCAATCAGCACTCCTAATCTGGCTGACATTTTGTTCCTGGTGATGTGCAGCTTTGTGTCCTGGGTGGGAGCTGAGCCGGGCTGGGGCAGACTGATGTTTATACCTGTGATTACAGCCTGACCTTTTAGCTCGACATATCGCTAAGTAACACCAAACACACGTCCAAATCTGCTGAATAACACCAAATAACACCACATCTCCCGGGGGGGCGCCCCCAGAAAGTGATGGTAGGCAGCTGACCCTTAACACCGGGCCCCTCAGGGGTGCATGCTTAGTTCCCTCCTGTACTCCATATTCACCCCCAACTGTGTGGCAGCGCATGACTGCCTCACAGGGCCATCGTTAAGTTTGCAGACGACACAACGGCGGTAAGCCTGATTACCAATGATGATGAGACAGCATACAGGGAGCAGGTCAGAGACTGTGGTGCCAGGATAACAACCTCTCTCTAAACGTAAGTGAAACAAAGAAGCTGATCATGGACTGCAGGAAATGGAGGGCCAAGCACGACCCCATTCGCATCGATCGGGCTGTAGTGGAGCAGGTCGAGAGCTCCAAGTTCCTCAGTATCCACATCACTAAGGAACTATCACGGTATAAACACAATCATGAAGAGCGCACGACAATGCCTCTTCCCCATCAGAAGGCTGAAAAGATTTGGCATTGGCCCTCAGTTCTTCAAAAAGTTCTACAGCTGCACCTTTGAGAGCATCTTGACTGGCTCCATCAGAGCATAAGGCGCTACAGTACAACACTGGGCCTGAGTTCCCTGCCATCCAGGATCTCTATTCCAAGCAGTGTGAGAGGAAGGCCCTAAAAAGTGCCAATGACTCCAGCCACCCAAGTCATAGACTGTTCCCTCTGCTACCAAAGGGTTCGTCGACAGCTTCGACCCCCAAGCAATAAGACTGCTGAAAAGTTAAGTAAATGGCTACCCATACTATTAGCATCGACCCCCTTTTTTTTAGCACTGACTATGCACACTAACATTGACACCATTACATTTTCTTAAAATTATCAGACATTCTTGTCCATAACATCTTACAGTAGCAATTAGGGTTATGAGGCTTGCTCAAGGGCACAATAACAGTTTTTTCATTTAGTAATCTCAGAGATTCAAACCAGCAACCTTTCAGTTACTAGCCCAACACTCTCAACTGCTAGGCTATGCAGCTGCTATTATGTTTTTTGTCTATCCTGATTGCCTAGTCGCTTTTACACCTACCCACTTGTACAGCTGCAAACTGACTCGTTACCGGTGCTCCTGGTACAGTATAAAATCTCATTATTGTTATTTTATTGTGTTACTATTTCCTTTTTTAATTTATCTATTAAAAATATACTCTGCATTGTTGGTAAAGGGCTTGTAATAAGCATTTCAAGGTAAAGTCCACACCTGTTGTATTCGGTGCATGTGACAAATAACATTTACATTTATTTTATTAGAATATAAGCTACAACTCACAGATGCTTAACATCAAACTAAAATAGCATTCAAAGTATGTATCTTACACTGATACAGAATAGTTCTAATTACTCAATCTCTCTTCCCCTTTGTTTTATTGTCACTTTCCTGTGACAACTCTGCCCAAACACTCCATCTCTCTCCTTCCCTCTCTTCACCCATCTCTCATCCTCCCCTCCAAATACTTTTGAGTCATTGGCTGTTATTGTTCTCTCTCCTCCTTTCTCTTTTCTCTCTCTCTCCCTCATTGATTTCCAAATTAGAGGCTGATTCTCCTGCTGTTGAATAATCATGTCTGCCTGCCTGCAAGCTCATTAACAATTTGTTAAACACATAAAGTAAACCACCCAGATCCAGCACTAATTGTCATGGCAACACAGGTTTTCAATCTAAACAAGCACCATTTCTCTCCAGATGAATTACGACAAATAAACCTCCCAGCTGATCAAGAGTTCTATTTCGGTTTTGTTCAAGTTGTTTGCTGAAAACAGTAACAGTATCTTTATGTATCTAATTCAATAGCTAATTACCATGATTAGGGGAAGCAGGTATGGTAGACAGGGGAGATACCTAGTCAGGTGTGGTAGACAGGGGATAAACCTAGTCAGGTGTGGTAGACAGGCGATAAACCTAGTCAGGTGTGGTAGACAGGCGATAAACCTAGTCAGGTGTGGTAGACAGGGGATAAACCTAGTCAGGTGTGGTAGACAGGGGATAAACCTAGTCAGGTGTGGTAGACAGGGGATAAACCTAGTCAGGTGTGGTAGACAGGGGATAAACCTAGTCAGGTGTGGTAGACAGGGGATAAACCTAGTCAGGTGTGGTAGGCAGGGGATAAACGTAGTCAGGTGTGGTACACAGGGGATAAACCTAGTCAGGTGTGGTAGACAGGGGATAAACCTAGTCAGGTGTGGTAGACAGGCGATAAACCTAGTCAGGTGTGGTACACAGGGGAGATACCTAGTCAGGTATGGTAGACAGGGGAGATACCTAGTCAGGTGTGATAGACATGGGAGATACCTAGTCAGGTGTGGTACACAGGGGAGATACCTAGTCAGGTATGGTAGACAGGGGAGATACCTAGTCAGGTGTGGTACACATGAGAGATACCTAGTCAGGTATGGTAGACAGGGGATAAACCTAGTCAGGTGTGGTAGACAGGCGATAAACCTAGTCAGGTATGGTAGACAGGCGATAAACCTAGTCAGGTATGGTAGACAGGCGATAAACCTAGTCAGGTGTGGTAGACTGGCGATAAACCTAGTCAGGTGTGGTACACATGAGAGATACCTAGTCAGGTGTGGTACACATGAGAGATACCTAGTCAGGTGTGGTACACAGGGGAGATACCTAGTCAGGTGTGGTACACATGAGAGATACCTAGTCAGGTGTGGACTACCTGACATGATGACTCCTTGCTGTCCCCAGTCCACCTGGCCATGCTGCTGTTCCAGTTTCAACTGACCTGAGCCCTAGGACCATGCCCCAGGACTACCTGACATGATGACTCCTTGCTGTCCCCAGTCTACCTGGCCATGCTGCTGCTCCAGTTTCAACCTCCACCTGACTGTGCTGCTGCTCTAGTTTCAACTGTTCTGCCTTATTATTATTCGACCATGCTGGTCATTTATGAACATTGAACATCTTGACCATGTTCTGTTATAATCGCCACCCGGCACAGCCAGAAGAGGACTGGCCACCCCACATAGCCTGGTTCCTCTCTAGGTTTCTTCCTAGGTATTGGCCTTTCTAGGGAGTTTTTCCTAGCCACCGTGCTTCTACACCTGCATTGCTTGCTGTTTGGGGTTTTGGGCTGGGTTTCTGTACAGCACTTTGGGATATCAGCTGATGTACGAAGGGCTATATAAATAAATTTGATTTGATTTGATTTGATTTGGTACACATGAGAGATACCTAGTCAGGTGTGGTACACAGGGGAGATACCTAGTCAGGTGTGGTACACATGAGAGATACCTAGTCGGGTGTGGTACACAGGGGAGATACCTAGTCAGGTGTGGTACACATGAGAGATACCTAGTCAGGTGTGGTACACATGAGAGATACCTAGTCAGGTGTGGTACACATGAGAGATACCTAGTCGGGTGTGGTACACAGGGGAGATACCTAGTCAGGTGTGGTAGACAGTGGAGATACCTAGTCAGGTGTGGTACACATGAGAGATACCTAGTCGGGTGTGGTACACAGGGGAGATACCTAGTCAGGTGTGGTAGACAGTGGAGATACCTAGTCAGGTGTGGTAGACAGGGGAGATACCTAGTCGGGTGTGGTAGACAGGGGAGATACCTAGTCAGGTGTGATAGACATGGGAGATACCTAGTCAGGTGTGGTAGACAGTGGAGATACCTAGTCAGGCGTGGTAGACAGGGGAGATACCTAGTCAGGTGTGGTAGACAGTGGAGATACCTAGTCAGGTGTGGTAGACACCTTAATCGACATCCTCAGTGCAGACTGAACAGCAGATTTTTCCACCTTGCCTGCTCAGGGATTCTAACCAGCCATCTTTTGGATACTGGCCCAATGCTCTTAACCACTAGGCTACCCGTGTCCCTCCTACTTCAGACGGACTGAAGTGGGGGAATGCTGGTGGATCCTTTTCACCCAGAAACCACATCTTTGATGTGGTTGATACCATTCCAGTCATTATTATGAGTCATCCTCCCCTCAGCAGCCTCCACTGGTGCATGCACACGCTGTAGCTCTCCAGGACCGGAGTTGGTCAAAGAGGTTTTAAAGCGAAACAATTGTTCGGTTCATGAAAATATTAATGAGGTGTCTTAAAAGGCTAATCTTAAAAGCAAAACTGACCGTAGATCAGCCCTCCCACTTTGATATACTTTTTGAATGCTGGCCATGCTTATCATAACAATCTGAAAAAGCAGTCACATTTAAAAAATATATTTTTATTTTTTTACTTTTATTTAACCAGGCAAGTCAGTTAAGAACACATTCTTATTTTCAATGACGGCCTGGGAACATCCTTTAATCAATAAATGAATTGTGTTATCTAAACAGCCATATCTCTTCATCTCTTTACTCTTTACTCTTTATTGTTATTCACAGTGTCTCAAGATCACAATGATAATATATATTGTAATTGCTAGTTGTATCAGTGGATATATATCTTCAAAATCTTCAATCTTCCTGGTAGCCGTCTGAAATCAATAACACCCTCCTTGATATGATGTCAGTGAACACTGATTTCATATCAATATGTCAGATAATGTGTGACTCCTGCTATAGGTCTTATACTGAGTTTAACATCAGGGTAGAAAGAGGGTAGAACAGACATGACATGGCAGCATCAGCCTTTCTTAGGAGGCTACACTGAAAATAAAGACTTGTTAGATCAAACCAGAGAGAGACAAACTCCAACAGCCTGCACCACTTGACAGGGGTAAATTGGACTGAAGATGATAGAGAGACAATGAGTCACTTGTCTAAGAGTTTTCAGGGCAGTGAGTTGTGCAACAGAAACAACCTCTTCAGACAGAGACAAAGTCATCAAAGCCATCCACTCTCAAGGGAAATATCAAACTGCTTTGTAATAGGCTGTAGGATGGCATGGATGGCTGGAGCATGGTGCCTGAAAAAAATGACAAGTTGATTTTATTTTCTCTTATTCACACAAGCCAAACGATTAAATAGTGAATATTTACTGAAAGAGAGACCTTGAAGAGAGGAGAGACAGCAAAAAAAAATAGGGAGCACAGAGCCAGAGCAAAGTCATTTTCTCACTGATCATCATTGTGTTTAGAATAGCAGAACAAGGATATTACTTCACACGAAGAGATGGCATCACTATCAGCTCTGTTCACTAAACGGACAGTGAAACAATATTCTGTCTGAATCAGAATTGTGGATTTGTGTCTCCCGTCATTGTACCCTGTCCCTCAGAGGTGGCAAAACTGGCAATCATCTCCAAGTTCTATTTTTAAAGTAATTTCCAGACGCATATACAGTACAGACAAACACACTGAGGGGCAGATACATAGGTACACATACTGCTTACACACACTCAAGTAGAAGCATGCACGCACACACACACACACACACATACACACACACACACACATACACATACACAGCAAAGGAAGGAAAGAGAGGACAAAGTCTAGCTAATGATGGAGGAATAGACATGACATGACAAGGTGGTTGAGAGAGGGCAGAACAGACATGACATAGTGGCTGAGAGAGGGCAGAACAGACATGACATAGTGGTTTAGAGAAGACAGAACAGACATGACATAGTGGTTGAGAGAGGGCAGGACAGACATGACGTAGTGGTTTAAAGAGGGTAGAACAGACATGACATAGTGGTTTAAAGAGGATAGAACAGACATGACATAGTGGTTTAGAGAGGGCAGAACAGACATGTAATAGTAGTTGAGAGAGGGCAGAACATACATGACATAGTGATTGAGAGAGGGTAGAACAGACATGACATAGTGATTGCGATAGGGCAGAACATACATGGTTGAACATACATAGTGGTTGCGAGAAAGAGAGATGGGAGTCTTAGAAGGAGAGGTCATCCCAGGTCACAATCACCACTTGAGGTTTAGTGAGACAGTTAGAGACAGTTAGAGAGGGAGAGAGGCTCAGAACTTGAATCTGGGTGAAAACAAAGACATTCCATTGTATTCTAAACTGTCTTACTAAATGAAACAATTCCACATAATCAACAGTATTATACTCCATTGCCTGGCTCCTCTAGTCATGTTGTCATTCTGACAGAAATGTGAAAAACATGTGCATTGGCTACACAGTGTGTGAAGTTGAATTATACTTCTGTGTGTTTGCATACGTGAATGCGTGAGTGTGTGCGTCATGCCTATCAATGTGTATGCATGTAGTGTTTGTAAGTTGTGCCGGATTCATAGTGCAATTAGGTACCACGTCCTCTTTTAATGGCTTGGCTGATTCCTCAAATCACAAAATCACAGGCACATATGCATGCACGCACGCACCACGCACGCACACACACACACACACACACACACACACACACACACACACACACACACACACACACACACACACACACACACACACACACACACACACACACACGCACGCACACACACACACACACACACACACGCACACACACACACACACACGCACACACACACAAATAACACACACACACACAATTAAATGATAACATACACAAACACAGACAGACAAACACAGACAGACAAACACAGACAGACAGACTCACTAACACGTGGGATCCTATTTGTCATGCACAGCGCGGTTCCAAAACGTCAACAAAAGTGGAAAAGTGGGGAGTGGAATGTCGTTCCAGTGTTGTGGGGTATAAATGTCCACATGGAGACAGAGGACACAGAGCTGTATAATGCTCCCTCAATGATACGCATTTAGAAGCACTGCATCACAGCCACTTCCCTGCTCTCCACTGAGTTTGAGAAATAAAAGCTACTGCATTCCTCACACTGGGAAATCAAAATAAATGTTCTATAATAACAAGTCATATTTAGACCAAATGAGTCATGGAGAGAGGCAGAACGTGTGGCATTCTATCTAGGCTTTTCTGTAGAAACAAATCAAATCAAATTGTATTGGTCACATACACATGGTTAGCAGATGTTATTGCGAATGCTTCTAGATCCGACAGAGCAGCAGTATCTAACAGGTAATATCTAACAGTTCCACAACAAAACCTAATATCTAACAATTCCACAACAAAACCTAATATACAGAATCTAGTAAGGAATGGGATAAGAATATATGAGAATAAAATATAAGGATGAGCAGTGACAGAGCGGCTAAGATGCAATAGATAGTAAGGAATAGATAGTGAAGGATACAGTATACAGTATATGCATATGAGATGAGTAATACGAGATATGTTAACATTCTAACAGTGGCATTATTAAAGTGGCTAGTGTTCCATTTATTAAAGTGGCCAATGATATCAAGTCTGTAGGTAGATAGCCTTCTTTCTGTGCTAGTGGTGGCTTTTTAAAACCTCTTTGGGATAGGGGGCAGCATTTTTGTTTTTGGATAAATAACGTGCCCAATTTCAACTTCCTGCTACTCATGCCAGGAATATATATATACATATAAATTAGTGGATTTTGATAGAAAACACTCTGAAGTTTCTAAAACTGTTTGAATCATGTCTGTGAGTATAACAGAACTTGTGTAGCAGGCAAAACCCCAACGACTAACCATTCAGATGTTGTTGTTTTTTTGAGGTCACTGTCAATTCAATGAGATCTCATTGGGGAACTAGATTTCTAAGGCACTTGTTTGCAGTTCCTACCGCTTCCACTGGATGTCACCAGTCTTTGGAAATAGGTTGAGGTTATTCCTTTGTGAAATGAATAAGTATGGCCATCTTGGATCAGGGTAACTTTATGTTTACTGTTTGAGAGTTGCGCAAGACTAAAAAAGTAGCGTTAGTTTGTGATCCTTCTGTATTGAAAACAGATAGACCCTTCTTCAATTTGATCAATTATTAACATTTAAAAATACCTAAAATTGTATTACAAAAGTAGTTTGAAATGTTTTGGCAGAGTTTCCAGGTAACTTTCGAGATATGTTTTAGTGACGTTACGCAAATTGGAAGCTGTTTTTTTTTCTGGATCAAATGCGCCAAATAAATGGACATGTTGGATATATATCAACGGAATTAATCGAACAAAATGACCATTTGTGATGTTTATGGGACATATTGGAGTGCCAACAAAAGAAGCTCGTCTAAGGTAAGGCATGATTTATATTTTATTTCTGCGTTTTGTGTGGTACCTGCAGGGTTGAAATATGCTATTCTCTCTATGTTTACTGTTGTGCTATCATCAGATAATAGCTTCTTATGCCTTCACCGAAAAGCCTTTTTGAAATCTGACATGTTGGCTGGATTCACAACAATTGTAGCTTTAATTTGGTATCTTACATGTGTAATTTAATGAAAGTTAGAATTTGGCGCTCTGCATTTTCCCTGGCAATTGGCCAAGTGGGACATTTGCGTCCCGCCTATCCCAGAGAGGTTTTAACAATCTGATGGCATTGAGATAGAAGCTGTTTTTCAATCTCTCTGTCCCAGCTCTGATGCACCTGTACTGACCTCGCCTTCTGGATGGAAGCGGGGTGAACAGGTAGTGGCTCGGGTGGTTATTGTCCTTTATGATCTTTTTGCCTCCTGTGACATCGGGTGTTGTAGGTGTTGGCAAGCCACATTCTTTCAGCCTCCTGAAGTTGAAGAGGCGCTGTTGCAGGCACCCACTCACACACACGCAATGAAATGATACATACACAAACACACAAACACAGACAGACAAACTAACACGTGAGATCCTATTTGTCATGCACAGCATGGTTCCAAAACGTCAACAAAAGTAGGAAAGTGGGGAGTGGAATGTCGTCCCAGTGTTGTAGGGATTAAAATGTTACTCACAAGTCCACATGGAGACAGAAGACACAGAGCTGTATAATGCTCCCTCAATGATACGCATTTATAAGCACTGCATCACAGCCACTTCCCTGCTCTCCACTGAGCAAGAGAAATAACAGCTACTGCATTCCTCACACTGGGAAATCAAAATGTATTTTCTATAATAATAAGTCATATTTAGACCAAATGAGTCATGGAGAGAGGCAGAACGTGTGGCATTCTATCTAGGCTTTTCTGTAGAGGAAGTATTTCAATAAAAATGAGTTACGTAGAAAGATGCAGCATTTTTCTGCACTATAAGCAGGAGAAGTTTGTTTTTATTATGGGTAGCAATGAATCAAAAAGTGAGTTACAGAGACAGCCGAAAGTTTATTAGAGAAGAAACATTCTCTCTAGCCATGTAATCACTGATTGAACTTTTTTGGGCAGAGAACAAACTGCAAACTTTATAGACCTCAAGGACTAGGGATCTGTGATATTGGATAATTCCTTGTGTGATATATAATGCATTGTCAGACTAAGCACACACACATGCATTCTCTCTCTCTCTCTCTCTCTCTCTCTCTCTCTCTCTCTCTCTCTCTCTCACTCTCTCTCTCTCTCTCTCTCTCTCTCTCTCTCTCTCTCACTCTCTCTCTCTCTCTCTCTCTCTCTCTCACACACACACACACATGCACGCACACGCACACACACACACACGCACACACACACACTTCAAGGCCTAGCTGATTCAATTGGCTCATCAGCGAAATGGGGACCTCTGCTATCTCCATCAATTCAATTTCCATCCTGCTTTGAGCCTAGCCTTGACTATTAAACCTAGTTAAATTGCTGAAAGGGCCTTTGTTAGGAAATTGATTTCACTGATGCCCAAGGAGGCTGCGTTCAATGACATACATATCTACTTCTACAAATCCAAAAACTGTTGAATTTAGCTTTAGAAAGATATGATCTTGAACCCTGGAACGAGGAAATTAATTTAGGCTAGTATGTGAATGGAAGTCTCGTAAGTGAAAGGACCACAAAATAATTCAGTTCATATTGAGTTCAATATTGAGTTTCTCCTTTTGACTTGTAGATACCCTGTAATTCCTTTGGTAACCAGAATGTAATTGTCCAGATGGTCATGGTAATTGCAGATATTAAACATGCAAGGATAATTGCAATGTAATAAAGACAACTGTAGAAACTTAGTTTGATTCTGGTGTAGTTGATTGCATGTAATATCAGCATGGAGTTGATATTGTATGCAATATCATTTTTTAAATAACTGAGCAAAATCAGAAATCAGAAATTCTGATATTTTACCCAAGAAGCATTACAAGAATATTGACGTCTTGATTTTTTCTAAGTAATAGTTAGAAAAATCCGATATATTGATATTGCACACGTTATTTTACCCCGATATCGACTAGTTTTAACATTGCATTGTTGTTTTTATCTGTATGGATTATGTCATTGTGATGTTTTCAGTGTATTTTGAAAAAATGAAGTCTTTGAACAGTCATCAACTGAACCACTTGAGAAATACTAGGCTTTGTCATGGTTGACTGGTTTAATATTTGATCAAGGATGTATACATGCACACACAGTAGGACATCAACACACACACACATAACTGCACAGCCACACACACACACACACACACACACACACACACACACACACACACACACACACACACACACACACACACAATACACAAATAATAATATTAAAAGGCTCGACATGCACATAGACATACTTAGAACATAACACAAGTCAATGTCAACCGAGAATAGTTACATGAAAACAAAGTCACACAAACTGTTATTTTCCCTGCAATTGTGACGGTTGTGTAACCACAGATTCTGGGTGGGAGAAGGGAAGCAAGTACAGGGTGAGGATTTAATAATAAATAGACATGAAACTAAACAACAAAATCTGGACATGAGAAACAAAACAGTGTCAATGCAGACACGGGAATGAAACTGAGGAAGTGACAGATATAAGGGAGGCAATCAATGACGTGATGGATTCTAGATGAGTCTGATGAAGAGCTGGTGCACGTAACTATGGTGACAGGTATGCGTAATGATGAGTAGCCTGGCGGCCTTGAGCGCCAGAGAGGGGGAGCGGGAGCAGACGTGACAGTAATGGGAGAAGCTAAATTAACAGGAGCAGCAGGAGGTGTGTCCTCCTGTCAAAACAAGAGGGGTGAAGGATGGATAATAAATGGATGATAGGGTGGATGATAGAGTGGATGATAGAATGGATTATAGGATAGATGATATGATGGATGATAGGTTGAATGATAGGATAGATGACAGGATAGATGATAGAGTGGATGATAGGGTGGATGATAGGATAGATGATATAATATATTATATGATGGATGATAGGGTGGATGATAGGCTGGATGATAGGATAGATGATAGGGTGGATGATAGGATAGGTGACGGGATAGATGATAGAGTGGATGATAGGGTGGATGATAGGATATATGATATGATGGATGATAGGGTGGATGATAGGCTGAACGATAGGATAGATGATAGGGTAGATGATAGGGTGGATGATAGGATATATGATAAGATGTATGATATGATAGATAATAGGGTGGATGATAGGGTGGATGATAGGATAGATGATAGGGTAGATGATAGGGTGGATGATAGGATATATGATATGATGGATGATAGGGTGGATGATAGGCTGAATGATAGGGTAGATGATAGGGTGGATGGTAGGATATATGATAAGATGTATGATATGATAGATAATAGGGTGGATGATAGGGTGGATGATAGGATAGATGATAGGGTGGATGATAGGCTGAATGATAGGATATATGATAGGGTGGATGATAGGGTGGATGACAGGATAGATGATAGGATATATGATATGATGGTTGATAAGGTGGATGATAGGCTGAATGATAGGATAGATGATAGGGTGGATGATAGGGTAGATGACAGGATAGATGATAGGGTGGATGATAGGGTAGATGACAGGATAGATGATAGGGTGGAATATAGGATGATCCGTTTCTCTTCTGCATTTATTTTCACAGCTTCACCTTCAGACGAACAATGCTGCTGATCTGATGTTTTCGATTCATCAAATTTCTGCTTTTTCACATCATATTTCTTTGTCCATTTGTCTGTTGTTCTTTGCGTCTGCTCCAATTGTTAATGAGGCTCACCATAGTCTGTAACACAGTGACAGACTCATACATGCAAGTATTAAACAGACACAGAAATAGACACAGAAACAGACAGAGAAACAGACACAGCCAGTAGAGTTTATGCCATATGTTGTGCATGCGCCACTATGCAGCCTAACAAACCAAAGTGAATAAATGTGTTTGCTTAGAGAAAATGTATAGACACCACCTAAGGTCAGTGAGGGAGCTGTGGAGAGAAAGGAAGAGAGGACAAGAGGAGTGGGTAAATGGGCATATCAATCGCAAGGACAATCCTCTCCATGGCTGTCAACTCAGGTTTAGGAATTTCCTTGAGAGAGAAAAGAGAGGGGGGGAGAAAGGCAGACAGAGAGATAGAGAAAAAAACAGAGAGAGAGAGAGAGAGAGAGAGAGAAAACGGGAGAGAGAGAGAAAGAGGGGGAGAGAGAGATACTGGCAGGTAATTTAAGGTCTTGAGTAAACCCTCCTATTATTTCTCTTCTCTGGTTTCTCTTCTGTTCTTCATCTCTGCTTGCATATCAAACCCACTCAAGGGAATCCTGTCTGAATTGAATCCCTTGTTAGGACTCAAGAGCCTGTGTGTGTGTGTGTGTGTGTGTGTGTGTGTGTGTGTGTGTGTGTGTGTGTGTGTGTGTGTGTGTGTGTGTGTGTGTGTGTGTGTGTGTGTGTGTGTGTGTGTGTGTGTGTGTGTGTGTGTGTGTGTGTGTGTGTGTGTGTGTGTGTGTGTTGCCGATGGCTCCTTTGGACCCCTATTACACTCAGCATGTGGCAAGCTGTCAAGTTTATTTTTCTCTTTTGGGTGCAACCTACCTCCTGTGCTCCCTCTCTGTCTCTCTCCCTGTCCCTCCGCCTCTTCTCCCCTCACCTGAAAGCTAGCTACTTGGCAGCCCAAAATATCCACAGCAAAAGAGACCCCCGTAAGAATGCAGTCTCACACCCACACAAAGATGAAGCAATTCAGGACTATCACTCTTTGTTGTACTTAGCTAACATTACAAACATACGAAGGTATTTGTGAGTAGAAATCAAACTGGATGGTCTTAGAGGATAGATGGGAGGGATTGAGGGTATGGGATTAAAAGCAAACAAAAGGTAACTAATGTAAATGATACTGTGTCCCTAAAATATGTATATGCTGGAAGTAGAAGCCTAAGTGTGTCACAGATCCCTCTGGAACATTCATTATGCACACCTGGTCCCTATTCCCAGTGATTAGTAATTGTATAAGTATGCCCTTGGTTTACCATTGTCCTTCTGATTATTGTTACAATGTCCGTTGGTCGTGTGAGCACCTGTGCTATGAGTTTTGGGCGGGCTGTTGTGCCATTGTGGATTGCGCAGATGATTATGGGTCTCGTCCCGTGTGATAATCATTGTGTGCTAGTTAAATTTTTTTGAGGAACTCCTCGCTCTTTTGTTTGGGTTTCAACCCTGTGTGTAGTATACGTGTTTGCTTGGTCTTCGTCCCCGTGCCCTTACGGCACGTCGTAATTTGCCGACGTGACAAAGAGTTGTTGTCCATTAGTTTACTTTTTAAAGATATATACAGTGGGGAGAACAAGTATTTGATACACTGCCGATTTTGCAGGTTTTCCTACTTACAAAGCATGTAGAGGTCTGTAATTGTTATCATAGGTACACTTCAACTGTGAGAGACTGAATCTAAAACAAAAATCCAGAAAATCACATTGTATGATTTTTAAGTAATTCATTTGCATTTTATTGCACGACATAAGTATTTGATACATCAGAAAAGCAGAACTTAATATTTGGTACAGAATCCTTTGTTTACAATTACAGAGATCATACTTTTCCTGTAGTTCTTGACCAGGTTCGCACACACTGCAGCAGGGATTTTGGCCCACTTCTCCATACAGACCTTCTCCAGATCCTTCAGGTTTTGGGGCTGTCGCTGGGCAATACGGGAACATATATATATATATATATGTATGTATATGTGGGAACATATATATGGGTTATTGGAAATGACACAGAAAATGACTTGATGGAAGCTACAATCTATCTGCAATATTAATGCTGATCTACCCCCCCCCCAAAAAAGGCATTTGTGAGTAGTTCATCCCCTTCTGTGTCTTATTGTGCAAAGTGCTGTGTATTGTTTGGCTCCACAGGGAACCTTCTATTCAGTGCTCAGGTTTATTCAGGCTGCTGAAGTTTAGGCAGGCTGCTGGGGTGGTTCAGGGGAATAACAAACTCCGATGAGTCTCATATGAAAGAATGCTTGACTGGGTATTGTCTCTGTGGGGCGTGTGTGTGTGTGTGGGGGGGGGGGGGAACCTTTAGCGTGGCAATTTCAAGCCTTTGTTGTTATTGGTTGGGGCCTAATAGTGATGTTATGTGCCGCAGTTTGCTTCATAGAAGAACATGAATAAACAGAATGAAATCCAATAATGTAATTCCTAGCTGCTAATTAAGCTTAATGATCTTATCAATGCTGTTTTATCTGAGATGATTTGCTTATTGCTGTCATGACGTTGCCCTCTTTGGGTATAGCAAGCCCCATCCCCCTCTCCCTGCCTCCCTC
Organism: Oncorhynchus kisutch; assembly: GCF_002021735.2. Classification (NCBI taxonomy): domain Eukaryota; kingdom Metazoa; phylum Chordata; class Actinopteri; order Salmoniformes; family Salmonidae; genus Oncorhynchus; species Oncorhynchus kisutch. Next base: position 18,881,410 of record NC_034190.2, read on the forward strand.
TGCTTCCTTCAACTAGGCTTCTCTGGTCAGAGAGAGGTTGTAAATTCCTGAAGAGAAGACCCCACCACATGGCCACACAGTATAAGAGGCAGAGTACATTTTCATTGAGAACAAATGAATTTCTTCCACCTCACAAAACTTGAGGTACGAACCAATTTCATGTTCCGGAGAAAGTATAAAAGATTGGTGAAGAATCCAGCTACGAACTGGTTCGTTTGTTACAACTTGGTGAAGCTCATGGGAGACGGTGTGGCCACATTACCATAACGCTGTTTATATAATAGCCTCAGATATGAGGCTTACATCTAATTGTTGTATAAGATGCATGAGTGAGTATGATACTGTTTGTAAAATTGTGTAATATGATTTTGGACTGTTTAATGAAGGAAAATACAATTCCCTTTTGATATGAACTAAATCAGAGGACCGCCCATGAGCCCAGTTAGGGTCAGGCATCCGGTGACACTGCCCTTTTCTGCAATTCCGAATAAAACCCAACTTTGAGAAATTATCACCAGACCATGTTTTTCTCCATTAGGAGAGGACGAAGGTTGCAGACCATTGCTGAATCTTTTAACCATACAAGGTGGTTACTCTTAGACTATCGATACCGACAGAATAAGAACAAGTCTTTGATATTGGAGCGGCAGGGTAGCCTAGTGGTTAGAGCGTTGGACTAGTAACTGGTTGGTTGCAAGTTCAAACCCCCGAGCTGACAAGGTACAAATCTGTCGTTCTGCCCCTGAACAGGCAGTTAACCCACTGTTCCTAGGCCATCATAGAAAATTAGAATTTGTTCTTAACTGACTTGCCTAGTTAAATAAAGGTACAATTAAATTGGATTTTTATTTTTTATTAATTACTAGTCTGCAGCTAGGAATTCGGTATCATTGAATGCAAAGAACGACAACCGCCGAAACATCCATTCTATCAGGATTGTCACTCTGAACCATCCACTCTAACCACAACAGAGAGAGAGAGGGAGAGAGACGGACAATTGCACAAAATAAACTTTTCACCAGTGATCAAGATGACACACTGAGCGTAAATATATATATATATTGCAATTGTTCCCGAATGAGTGAGCGTTCATGTGCAAAGGATTAGCATTTCAATTGTTATAATTATCACTCTGTAGTGACTTTTCAGCTGACTCCCCCTTTTGTCCACCAAGCCGCCATACCGGTTTAGCCCACTAGGGCACATTCCCTTATCATTTCTTGTAACCATATTGACTTTGTTAGTTTGTTTATGCATTTCTGTGAATTACTTAGTTAGTAATAAATAAATGATTTAAGACAATTGATGTATGGATGACTCATAGTGAAGGCTGGGTTCGTGCAGATAACCAACAATTTACAATGTTTGGAATGAGAGGTAAAGTAAATAATTCATTAATCAGAAGACTATTGATCAGATTTGAAAATATCTGAAAGGTTATATTAGGAAATTATAACCTTTGTCACGACTTCTACCGAAGTCGTTGCCTCTCCTTGTTCGGGCTGATGCTCGGCGGTCGACGTCACCGGTCTTCTAGTCATCATTGATCCATTTTTCATTTTCCATTGGTTTTGTCTTGTCTTCCCACACACCTGGTTTCAATCCCATCCATTATCTGCTGTGTATTTAACCCTCTGTTTCCCCTCATGTCTTTGTCAGAGATTGTTTTATGTCAGTGTTTGTATAGGTGTTTGTATAGGTGTTTGTATAGGTGTTTGTATAGGTGTTTGTATAGGTGTTTGTATAGGTGTTTGTATAGGTGGTTGTATAGGTGGTTGTATAGGTGGTTGTATAGGTGGTTGTATAGGTGTTTGTATAGGTGTTTGTATAGGTGTTTGTATAGGTGTTTGTATAGGTGTTTGTATAGGTGGTTGTATAGGTGTTTGTATAGGTGTTTGTATAGGTGGTTGTATAGGTGTTTGTATAGGTGGTTGTATAGGTGTTTGTATAGGTGTTTGTATAGGTGTTTGTATAGGTGTTTGTATAGGTGGTTCTATAGGTGTTTGTATAGGTGGTTGTATAGGTGTTTGTATAGGTGTTTGTATAGGTGTTTGTATAGGTGGTTGTATAGGTGGTTGTATAGGTGGTTGTATAGGTGGTTGTATAGGTGTTTGTATAGGTGGTTGTATAGGTGGTTGTATAGGTGTTTGTATAGGTGGTTGTATAGGTGGTTGTATAGGTGCGCGACAGGTCCTCGTACCCATGTTTATTTATGTATGTACATATTAGTGTTTGGAGCATGTTAAGTGGGCATTTATTAAAAGACTCCATTTACACTCCGTTTGACACTCCTGCGCCTGACTTCCCTGCCATCTATACACACGACTCTGACAACCTTGTAATCTGAATATTTTCCTTGGTGCCCCGACTTCCTAGTTAATTACAGTTACATGATTAATCAGTTTGATCGCGTAATACTAATTACAGAGAATCTTTGATAAAACTAAGTCTTCAATTTAATGATAGTAAAGACACGACATTGCATTGCAAGTCTTAGAAAACATAATAATACTGAAATAATTAGAGTTATTCCCTTGCTGTGGATAAAAATAAATGTTCAACCTCATAAATAAGCTTCAATCAATCATCATTAGCGTAACACTTAATTCAGACTCCTTCAATTAAATTCCATCAATGGCTCCTGTCAAAAACATAATGTTGAGGCTATTAATGATCATCCATCAACAATATATATGATTAAAGTTTTTTTTAACTATAAATCGCCTCTGATTTAATATTTCTAAGACCATGACTGTGTCCTAAATAGTACCTTTTTTCCATATGTAGTGTACTACTGTAGACCTATTCCCTGTAGGCCCTGGTGAAAAGTAGTCTACTACATAGGTGGTAGGGTGCTATTTGGGACGTGGTAAGTATACAGAATAGTACTCACAAGCATTGCACTGATGATGTGCCCAGGTACGCATTCTAAAATATTTTTATGTTTGTATATTTAAATATATCCAACAGCTGGTCTTTATAGCTACACATGTGTCCTACGTTTACTTAAACTAAAAAAGTTTCAGCAACACTTTTTTATTAGCATTTGTGAAATAACTTAATGCGACTTGTTGCAGCAATGGAATACATGCTGATGTCATATGGGTGAATAAAGTGGGTATACAATTTTTTTGTATGAATTAGAACGTATCACACTTGTTCTTTGACTCACCCCTTTTCCTTCATGAATGTGATCCTGTTTCATAGTTAGGTTGCACTGTGATTATCTGAATAGGTGCACCTGCCGCTCATGGTGGTTCTTTGAGAAAGAGGAGCGAACCATTCGGGAGACACTCCAGACCCAGCTCCATGCTCCCAGCGGCCACCACCAGTTAGCTACCAAGCCAACAGAAGCAGCACAGATGAGAAGTAGACAAATAGAGACAGATGGAAAGAAGCAGATGGAAAGAAGCAGATGGAAAGAAGCAGACGGAAAGAAGCAGACGGAAAGAAGCAGATGGAAGGAAGCAGATGGAAAGAAGCAGATGGATAGAAGCAGATGGAAAGAAGCAGATGGAAGGAAGCGGATGGAAAGAAGCAGACGGAAAGACGCAGACGGAAAGAAGCAGACGGAAAGAAGCAGAAGGAAGAAGCTGACGGAAAGAAGCAGATGGAAAGAAGCATACGGAAAGAAGCAGAAGGAAGAAGCAGACGGAAAGAAGCAGATGGAAAGAAACAGACGGAAAGAAGCAGACGGAAAGAAGCAGAAGGAAGAAGCAGATGGAAAGAAGCAGACGGAAAGAAGCAGACGGAAAAGCAGATGGAAAGAAGCAGATGGAAAGTAGCAGAAGGAAGAAGCAGAAGGAAGAAGCAGACGGAAAGAAGCAGAAGGAAGAAGCAGACGGAAAGAAGCAGAAGGAAGAAGCAGACGGAAAGAAGCAGAAGGAAGAAGCAGACGGAAAGAAGCAGACGGAGAAGCAGATGGAAAGAAGCAGTCGGAAGAAGCAGACGGAGAGAAGCAGATGAGTGCCAAAGTGTCCTCCACAAGGAGCAACACCACACTCACAGGAAGTTCGAAAGCTTCAGTCGGCATCCGGGCAACTGGTGAGCTTGTCCCAATTGTTACTGTGTGTGGTGGAAGAGTGGAGGCCAACGTAAAGTTAAGTGAAGATTTTTACTGTATTGCGTTGGTGGTAGAATTTTAGTGTGTGTGTGTGTTTTGATAGTGATTGAGCACTGTGAGAGAGAGTGGGATTTAGTTTGTTGTGAAATCTTTCTTAAAATATTTGGCACCTTTTTGATTTGAGTTGGTTTAGCCCTTGAGCCGGTTGAATTGCTGTTATTCATTGATATCATACTGTCACTGGTTCTCTCTGTCTTGCAGTTCTTATGTGGATGTTAGGGGTGGCCTTGACACGACTATGAGAACTACTAGAACCATTCTTTGAGTGCACTACAACTGAACATCTGCTCTACAGGCCTGCGTTGCATTGGGAGCGTTTAAAATGGACTTGACCAGTATAGTATTTTCAATATTGTTGTATTTCATTATTCATTTTTTTCCCCTTTCAACAAGTTATTTTGACTGCTTTAAAAAGAATAAAAAATAAACTTTCTGTCATTAATCTCCTAAAGTTATTCCAGTCTCCGACTCCTCTCTGACTGAACCTTTTTTAATGCTGTTCATCAAATGTGCTTACCTACTAGAAGCTTGACAAGGGACAAATGATACAAAAAGAGGAAGGAGATGTGGGCAGGGAAACAAGAGCAGAAGAGAGGAGGGAGTACCCACACAAGTGGATCAAACACACAACCACACCACTACACACACATCTTGGAGTGGCACTTGACATTCCCGCTGCTTAGAGACCTGGATTTATCTGAGCCAAAGTCTTTGTTTACCCTGGTGAAGAGCTGTTTTAAACACCACCACTTGACCTTACACTCCCACTCTGCTCTGTCACCACAGGCTAAATGTCAAGCCCGCGTTAACTCCTGACACAGGACGGCTACACAGGTCCTCAGAAAGCTTGAATACTGGACATGCACATGCACCATCGCGCACAAACAAGAATGCATACACACACACTCACACACACGGTTAGGCATGTACATGTATACAGACAGTACAAAAGTACAACGTACACAGACATATACAGACTTGTTCATGCATGCTTTCTAAGACTCTCCTTTCTTCACTTCTCTATTAGCATTGTGTGGATGTCAGTTTCTCCCGTTACCTTCCTTTGCTACCATAATGCAACTCTCTCTCTCACACACACACACCCCATCTCTTTACCTTCCTTTGCTACCATAATGCAACTCTCTCTCTCTCACACACACCACATCTCTTTACCTTCCTTTACTATCATAATGCAACTCTCTCTCTCACACACACAACCCAACTCTTTACCTTCCTTTGCCATCATAATGCAACTCTCTCTCTCTCACACACACACCCCATCTCTTTACCTTCCTTTGCTATCATAATGCATCTCTCTCTCTCTCTCACACCCCATCTCTTTACATTCCTTTGCTATCATAATGCACCACTCTCAGACACACATTCATGCACACTAACACACCTGGTCTCACCTGTCATGGACCAGCCACCTGTCATATGGTTATGCCCAGGGAACCAACGAACACACACACACACATACATACACACACACACACCATCCCTCACACATGGCACCTCATATGTCACCAGCGTGACTGCAATGGTAGAGGAGGATGGTGGGGAGGAGGAGAGGCATGTAAGGAAAGGATAGTGTGATAGAGAATAGAGGAATGCTGAAGCATACTAACCCAATTTTATTAGCAGTTGATAAATAGACGTCTCGAAGGTAAATCACTAGTGGGGAAGTAAATGAAATAAGGAGAGAAAGACATGGAGGGGAAGGAAGGAGAGAGGGAGGGCAGGGGAGGAGGTATGGGAGTTTTTAAACAACCTTAGCTGATTCAAACAATGTCAGTCTGGTTGTATGGGGATAAAAATAAAAACCTGCTCCAACTGCAATAAAAACAGTCCTAAATCATACCAGTTTAGGTACTGACCTATTTAGGTGCCTTAGACATACAGTGCCTTGTTCATGTGTTGCTTATTATTATTATATCATTTGTGTGGGTGAACAGGAGTGTGACTTCAGTATATTCACTGTTGAATAAGTCAAATTCGTATTTTTCTCTGGATCTGTGTCTGTCAATTTCTCCCACTATTCTAGACTAGAATGTACCCCCTCTCTCTTTCTCTAGACTAGAATGTATATCTCTCTCTCACACGCTCTTTTCCCCCATCCCTATATTTGGTGCTTGTGGTAACATAATGTGTCCCACGGTGTGTCTCTATGTAGCTGTTGGGGTCCGTCAGTTCGTAATGTCCAGGAACATTGTGTTGAAAAGCTACAAAACATCCACATGTGCACAGATTGCTTTTAGTCGTTCTTAAAACAACCATAACAAACAAAAACACAGATCTGTTTAAATGTCATGTTCCCCAAAAGCATTATCTTCACGCTTAGTACTAATCAGAAAATACAAACTGGGTGGTTCCAGCCCTGGATGCTGATTGGCTGACAGCCGTGATATATCAGACCGTATACCACGGGTAAAACAAAACATTTATTTTTCATTATGTTGGTAACCAGTTTATAATAGCAATAAGGCACCTCAGGGGTTTGTGCTATATGGCCAATATACCACGGCTAAGGACTTTCTCCAGGCACTCTGTATTGTGTCGTGATTAAGAACATCCCTTAGCAGTGGTATGTTGGCCATATACCACACCCCCTCGTGCCTTATTGCTTAAATATATCACTTGATGAAGTGACTTGGGAAAGTTTGTCATCTTGCACTATTGCAATTAGAACCCCAACAAGCATCTCTCAGCACTTTCTCAATTTGTTCTCTTATCAAAGTTGCCTGCCTGCCAACCTCTTTTCAGACAGTGTATTGTTGAGTTAAATTTGCATCAAAATAATGACCCCGTAAAGTCTGAGCTGCTGCTTCTACTAATTACATCTTGGTTGGTACAGTGCTGTATCCCAGACAACAATTTCACACACACATGCACTTGCGGATAGAGGGACACGCAAACAAACAAGCGCATACGCACAAATGCTCTCTCTCACACACACACACACACTTCACCGTATTGTAAAGCACCAACATATCCCTCGCCTCCAGTTGTTTGTGTCTGTGCACTGACAATGTTGCAGCTTGTACTCACACAGGCTCTCCATTCCACGAGTGTGACATCACTTCATACATCTATGTATGGAAGTCTTTGTCATGGTAGATCTATATATGGAAGTCTTTAATGGTAGATCTATATATGGAAGTCTTTGTCATGGTAGATCTATATATGGAAGTCTTTAATGGTAGATCTATATATGGAAGTCTTTAATGGTAGATCTATATATGGAAGTCTTTGTCATGGTAGATCTATATATGGAAGTCTTTGTCATGGTAGATATATATATGGAAGTCTTTAATGGTAGATCTATATATGGAAGTCTTTGTCATGGTAGATATATATTTGGAAGTCTTTGTCATGGTAGATCTATATATGGAAGTCTTTGTCATGGTAGATCTATATATGGAAGTCTTTGTCATGGTAGATCTATATATGGAAGTCTTTGTCATGGTAGATATATATATGGAAGTCTTTAATGGTAGATCTATATATGGAAGTCTTTAATGGTAGATCTATATATGGAAGTCTTTGTCATGGTAGATCTATATATGGAAGTCTTTGTCATGGTAGATCTATATATGGAAGTCTTTGTCATGGTAGATATATATATGGAAGTCTTTAATGGTAGATCTATATATGGAAGTCTTTAATGGTAGATCTATATATGGAAGTCTTTGTCATGGTAGATATATATATGGAAGTCTTTGTCATGGTAGATCTATATATGGAAGTATTTAATGGTAGATCTATATATGGAAGTCTTTAATGGTAGATCTATATATGGAAGTCTTTGTCATGGTAGATCTATATATGGAAGTCTTTGTCATGGTAGATCTATATATGGAAGTCTTTGTCATGGTAGATCTATATATGGAAGTCTTTAATGGTAGATCTATATATGGAAGTCTTTGTCATGGTAGATCTATATATGGAAGTCTTTAATGGTAGATCTATATATGGAAGTCTTTAATGGTAGATCTATATATGGAAGTCTTTGTCATGGTAGATCTATATATGGAAGTCTTTAATGGTAGATCTATATATGGAAGTCTTTAATGGTAGATCTATATATGGAAGTCTTTGTCATGGTAGATCTATATATGGAAGTCTTTGTCATGGTAGATCTATATATGGAAGTCTTTAATGGTAGATCTATATATGGAAGTCTTTAATGGTAGATCTGTTTAAGGAAGTATTTGTAATGGTAGATCTATATATGGAAGTCTTTAATGGTAGATCTGTTTAAGGAAGTATTTGTAATGGTAGATCTATATATGGAAGTCTTTAATGGTAGATCTATATATGGAAGTCTTTAATGGTAGATCTGTTTAAGGAAGTATTTGTAATGGTAGATCTATATATGGAAGTCTTTAATGGTAGATCTGTTTAAGGAAGTATTTGTAATGGTAGATCTATATATGGAAGTCTTTAATGGTAGATCTATATATGGAAGTCTTTGTCATGGTAGATCTATATATGGAAGTCTTTGTCATGGTAGATCTATATATGGAAGTCTTTGTCATGGTAGATATATATATGGAAGTCTTTAATGGTAGATCTATATATGGAAGTCTTTAATGGTAGATCTATATATGGAAGTCTTTGTCATGGTAGATATATATATGGAAGTCTTTGTCATGGTAGATCTATATATGGAAGTCTTTAATGGTAGATCTATATATGGAAGTCTTTAATGGTAGATCTATATATGGAAGTCTTTGTCATGGTAGATCTATATATGGAAGTCTTTGTCATGGTAGATCTATATATGGAAGTCTTTGTCATGGTAGATCTATATATGGAAGTCTTTAATGGTAGATCTATATATGGAAGTCTTTGTCATGGTAGATCTATATATGGAAGTCTTTAATGGTAGATCTATATATGGAAGTCTTTAATGGTAGATCTATATATGGAAGTCTTTGTCATGGTAGATCTATATATGGAAGTCTTTAATGGTAGATCTATATATGGAAGTCTTTAATGGTAGATCTATATATGGAAGTCTTTGTCATGGTAGATCTATATATGGAAGTCTTTGTCATGGTAGATCTATATATGGAAGTCTTTAATGGTAGATCTATATATGGAAGTCTTTAATGGTAGATCTGTTTAAGGAAGTATTTGTAATGGTAGATCTATATATGGAAGTCTTTAATGGTAGATCTGTTTAAGGAAGTATTTGTAATGGTAGATCTATATATGGAAGTCTTTAATGGTAGATCTATATATGGAAGTCTTTAATGGTAGATCTGTTTAAGGAAGTATTTGTAATGGTAGATCTATATATGGAAGTCTTTAATGGTAGATCTATATATGGAAGTCTTTAATGGTAGATCTATATATGGAAGTCTTTAATGGTAGATCTATATATGGAAGTCTTTAATGGTAGATCTATATATGGAAGTCTTTAATGGTAGATCTGTTTAAGGAAGTATTTGTAATGGTAGATCTATATATGGAAGTCTTTAATGGTAGATCTATATATGGAAGTCTTTAATGGTAGATCTATATGTGGATGTCTTTAATGGTAGATCTATATATGGAAGTCTTTAATGGTAGATCTATATGTGGATGTTTTTATAATTGGTAATGGTTTATCTATATTTGGAAGTCTTTCTAATGGGTAATATGAGATGCTCGACACGCGGATGTCCATATCCTTTTGGCCATATTGTGTGTTAGTAACCATTTTATAAACGCAATAAAGCACTCAAACCCTTGAATTACCATGAATAAGTCAAAGCTAAAGGCTGTTTCCTGGCACGCCGTTTTGGGCCTAAAAACAGCCCTTAGCCATGTGTTATTCACGATAATCCACGGGTTCTCATCCCTAATTGTTTAAATGTTTCATTGATCTTTAGTCTCAAACCTGGTAAAATAAATACAAATTCGGATACAATTATTCCTGGTCCATCTGACTAATTGTCTTGTTACCGCTTAAAACAACGTTTCCAGCCACAGAACAGTCTTATGTAGCAACCTGAATGAATTCTCTGCAACGAACCAAATGGTTCTGACCCACAATTTGCAAAAATAATAGTCTTGCGAGTCTATTTAAATCACTTTGAACTATTCATTGTTTCTGGCTTTAGAATGTGTCCCCAGACTACTCTGTAAATCTTACTCTGCTCTTGTTTGTTTCCAAATACACATTTCTACTTTGTAATTTGACTAATCGTCCTGAAACAATCTTTGTTGTCCAATCCCGTAGGAGGGTCTGACCCTAGTCTCTGCTGTTGACTTGGCCTGTTTCCCAAATTAAACACCTCTCCACTCATCCCACGCTTTCCTCTTCTCCATCCCTCTTTCCATTCTTCCTTCGCTTGATGCACACCCCAAAATTCTAACTCCAAACCCCCATCATCCCTCTCTCCTTCCATTTCCCCTCTCCTCTCATCCACCCCAAACCTCCATCCACCACCGCATTACCCTTGCAAATAATCACATTATCACAGACACCCGGTAGTAAACAGAGAGTGTATGCCTCCAATGAGTCGACACAAACAATGGCATTATTATTATTTTAATGAAGATCTGTCACCACTGTGAAAGCCGCAGAAGCAGCGTACGTGTCATTTGTTAAACTCTCTGTAATTTGGCCCCAGCAGTGCCACAGGGGCCAGAGATGGCATAATTGAGCAATAAATGAATGAATAAAAAAGCATAAAGTATTATTTGGTGAATAAACAAAAAGCTTTTTAAGGGACTTGATTAGTCAAGCTCGTGTGATTAGGGGGGAATTGTAGGGTACAGTGATTAAAAGTGTTACTCCGGCAACTTCTCTTTTCTTCTGATTTCTTCCTCCCTTGTTTCCTCTTTATCTTTCCTCTGTAGAAATGTTCACTGGTTGTGAGGGTGGGTAGTGCCACTGTATTAATCACTACGTAGACAAACAGAGGCTAATGAGCAGGATTGGTTAGGTTATTTTCTAAATGTAGTCTGTTACTAGTTACCTGTCTAAAATTGAAATCAATTGTAATGTAACTTTTAATTACGCATACTCAGTACATGAACCTGATTACTTTCCCCTTAAGTGGCGCAGGTTAGTAGATTTGAGGATTTTAAACCTATCCCTAACCTTAACCACACTGCTAACCCTAATACCTCACCATAACCTTAAATGAAGACCAAAAAAACAAATTTTTATGGACAAGCATCAATCATGTCACTAGAATAAGACCCACTATATTTAGTGTAAAGGAGGATCAAACTCGTCACCTTGCACTTTCATCACCCTGTGATGTTCATCGTAATCTATTTCATCTGTAGCCTAATAAACGACATGCTTTAGTAGTGGGAGTACCACACATCATGCCATCGCTTGACAGCAACTTTACTTCGACAGGGTGGTTAAAGTTTACAGACAAATGATCTGTTTCCATCAGGCCGGTAGTGAAATCTTTTATCCAAAATGTATTTTACTCGCATTAAAAGGTTAGATGGAAACCTGGTTAATAAGAGAACTGAAATGTGTAAAATAATTTTTCGCAACAATCCTTCACTAATGTAAAAATTATTCTAGAATCTAGTTTTTCAAAAGTATGTTTAATCCGATTACAATTCTTTTGCTAGTACCATAACGGGTTACATCTACAGTGTTTTGGTAATCCGCTACACCCCGACGTAGCTAATAAGTATTACGTTACAGCAAAGCTATCGGTAATTCAAACAGAGGTATTATCATTCTCTTAGTGTTTGTATGTGGCTCCTCAAATCAAAATGTATTAGTCACATGCACCAAATACAACAGGAATATCTGACTTGAGCCCATAACCAACAATGCAGTTAAAAAAATTAATAAACACAGATAAGAATAAGAAAAAAGGCAGCAGTAAAATAACAATAGAGACGATATACAGGGGGGTACCGGTACAGAGTCAGTGTGCGGGGGGAACCGGTTAGTTGAGGTCATATGTACATGTAGGTAGAGTTATTAAAGTGACTATGCATTGATGATAACAACAGAGAGTAGAAGCGGCGTAAAGGAGGGGGAAGGGGGGGGGGGGCAATGCAAATAGTCTGGGTATCCATTTGATTAGATGTTCAGGAGTCTTATGGCTTGGGGGTAGAAGCTGTTCAGAAGCCTCTTGGACCTAGACTTGGCTCTCCGGTACCGCTTGCCGTGCGGTAGCAGAAAGAACAGTCCATGACTAGGGTTGAATCTTTGACAATTTGTAGGGCCTTCCTCTGACACTGCATGGTGTCCTGGATGGCAGGAAGCTTGTCCCCAGTGATGTACTGGGCCGTTTGCATTACCCTCTGTAGTGCCTTGCAGTCAGAGGTCGAGCAGTTGCCATACAAGGCAGTGATGCAACCTGCTCTCGATCGTGCAGCTGTAGAATCTTTTGAGGATCTGAGGACCCATGCCAAATCTTCAATCTCCTGAGGGGGAATAGGTTTTGTCATTCCCTCTTCAGGACTGTCTTGGTGTGCTTGGGCCATGATAGTTTGTTGGTGATGTGGACAGCAAGGAACTTGAAGCTCTCAACCTGCTCCACTGCAGCCCCGTCGATGAGAAAGGGGGCATGCTCGGTCCTCTTTTTCCTGTAGTCCACAATCATTTCCTTTTTTCTTGATCAACTGTTATCTAATGTTATACATGGAATATGTAAAGAACTGTGGGGGTGGCAGGGTTTGCCTGCAGGCAGGCAGGCGTGCATGTCCGTGTGTTGATGTACAGAGAGAGGGCAGGTCTCGTGGACCTATGTCACACCTGCTTCCATGGTGCTTCCCTTCAGTAGCTGGACAGAAGAGAGATAAACAAGACAAGTGACACATGAACGAATGACAACAGTCCTGCCACAGCACATCTAATGCCTGATCTTTTATGCATCACCCTGGGGGAATCTGGGATTGTTTTCATCACATCTGGGGCATTTCTAGGTCAGTGAGATGTGTTTCACACATAATTGCCTAGGAGGAAGGCAGGTCTGGGCTTCACACACTGAATGATACACCCTATGATGGCTTCCAGGGTATTGTCTATTTCAAGTCTTCTCTTATTAATCAAGACAGGTGTCAGTCATCATGACATACAGAACTTTGGGCTGGAACACTCGCCTGTCTCGATTAACGAGAGAAGACTTAAAATAGACAAGATGGCAGAGTACACTTTTTTGGATTACTTCATGGAGCAAAACAAGTATTTATCTTAATAACTGAGCATTTTCTAAATTCAAACGGACACCCGGCAACTGGGCACAGACATTTTAGGAGACTCCTGTTTCCACAAATCAAGGATAAAGACAGCATCGCCAAGGTTGGTCGAAAATTCTGTGCTACACTAAAAACAATACCAACTGTCAAGGCTCAGGCTAAGACCCAGATGCAGACACAGGAGGTGGATAGTACAGTTCTCAGAGTTTATTATAGAAGAAGCGGCAGGGAGAAGTTAAGTCAAGGAAAGCAAATAGTTGTAATCTAAATCAGTCAAGCAGGTATTGGACGGCAGGCAGGGTCAGGACAGGCAGAAAGGTCAGAACTGGGAAGAAAAAACTAAATTAGCGCACAGGGAATACGCTGGTAGAACTTGACTGGACAAGACAACCTGGCAACGACAAATAGAAAAGACAGGTATGAATACACAGGGGATAATGGGTCGGGGATCGAAGACACCTGGTGGGGGGTTCGAGACAAGCACAAATACTGGTGAAACAGATCAGAATGTGACACCTATCCTCTAACTCCCAGTAATGGATACCAACACTCTGGTGAAATCGCATTATCTGGTGTAACAATCCGTGGCTACAGTTCTCTGCACTTTACTACACCTGACACACACAGATACACTGAACTGTATTCATCTGTTCATACTGTATTTATTGGTTACTTTACCACATAACATTCTTGTTGTTTACCCAGTTCTTTTTGAGTTAGCATTAAGCATTCTGACAAATAAACACTACTTGGAAATATCTGAACGTATATCATCTGTTTGATACTGCATAGCCCTGTACCGCTTATAGAAATATCTTCTGTGAATCCATCAACTACATTTCAATCAAATGTATTTATAATACCCTGTTTACATCAGCTGATGTCACAAAGTGCTGCACAGAAACCCAGCCTAAAACCCCAAACAGCAAACAATGCAGATGTAGAAGCATAGTGGCTAGGAAAAACTCCCTAGAAAGGCCAGAACCTAGGAAGAAACATAGAGATGAACAAGGCTTGTCCTCTTCTGGCTGTGCTGGGTGGAGATTATAACAGAACATGGCCAAGATGTTCAAACGTTCATAGATGACCAGCAGGGTCAGATAATAATAATCACAGTGGTTGTAGAGGGTGCAACAGGTCAGCACCTCAGGAGTAAACGACAGTTGGATTTTCATAGCCAATTATTCAGAGTTAGAGACAGCAGGTGCGGTGGAGAGAGAGTCCAAAACAGCAGGTCCGGGACAAGGTATCATGTCCAGTGAACAGGTCAGGGTTCCTTAGCTGCAGGCAGAACAGTTGAAACTGGAGCAGCAGCATGATCAGGTGGACTGGGGACAGCAAGGAGTCATCAGGCCAGGTAGTCCTGAGGCATGGTCCTAGGACCCAGGTCCTCCGATAGAAGAGAAAGAGAGAGAAAGAGAGAGAGAGAAAAAAAGAGAGAGAGACTTACAGGGAGCATACTTAAATTCACACAGGACACCGGATAAGACATGACAAATATTCCAGATATAATCGACTGACCCTAGCCCCCCGACACATAAACTATTGCAGCATAAATACTGGTGGCGGAGAAAGGAGGGGTCGGGAGACACTGTGGTCCTGTCCAACGATACCCCCGGACAGGGCCAAACTGGGGGGATATAACTCCACCAACTTTTCCAAGGCACAGCCCCCACACCACTAGAGGGATATTTTCAACCAACAACCTACTACCCTGAGACAAGGCCAAGTAAAGCCCATGAAGACCTCCCCCACGGCACAAACCCAAGGGGGGTGCCAACCCGGACAGGAAGATCACATCAGTGACTCAACCCACTCAAGTGACGCACCCCTGGGTCACAATCCATAAAGGCAGAAAACTTTTGAAGATTGATAGAAGGTATCCATAATTATTTGATAGTGATTCTACATGGTCTTGTGCTGAGCCACACTGGCTGTGTTTAGACACTAAATTTGAATTGAATTAATTGGGCTTTTGACCAATCAGATCATATTCAAAACCGATAGAGTTGATCAAAATATAAATGAGTGAAACAAAATATCAGAGCTGGACTGCCTGTGTAAACGCAGCCATAGTCCTTTATCAGTCTTCGGTAGACTGGCAATGGTGTTTTGGAATGGTGGGCTGTGGAAGCTAAGACTCTTTGTGCTTGTGGTGCATGGTCTTGGACTATCTGCTGTGTACGGCCAACTGGATAAGACTCTGCCAGAAGTGTTGTAGAGCTCGTAGACCTTAACCACCAATTGTTTGGGCCACTTGCAGAAGATTTGCTGGTTCTGCACATCTCCTGGAAAGACATGGTTGTGGTATTATTACAAGTATTAATCGGAAGCGTATTTAAGTTGCTGTGAATGACACACAGTTTCACTGCATTGCATTTAGAGGTCTCATTGTGTTAGATTGAAAAGCATGTATAATGTTCTCGGTCAAGTTCATCCAGGGTGATTTAATATCAGAAACGTTCTTTCTTGGAACTGTCATATAAAAAGGAGAGAGAGATAGGATAGGACATCTCCATGGTCTAAATGTCAATCATTACTATATAACATGTTATATAACATGCCAGTCCTTTCATTTCATAGTCTCTTACATGTTATTAAAAGGATGTGACGAGAGAGGCAAATTGGAATTGGAGGGCAGTAATGGTCTGTAGTGGGCACAGTCTATTTAGAAGGTTTTTTTTGCCTGTCCCTATAGAAGAACCCATTGAAGAATCGTTTTTTGTTCCATGTAAAATCCTTTTACTTTCAGGTAGAACCCTACTGGGTTCCATGTAGAACCATTTGGGGAAAGGCTTCTACATGGAACCCAAAAGAGTTCTACTTGGAACCAAAAATGTTTTTTTTTACCTTTAACCAAAACCAGTTCTCCTATGGGGACAGCTCTAAGAGAGTAGACCTCAGCAGCAGACACAGGGACACAAAGCCGACTAGCAGCAGGTCTCATTCAGCCGAGATGCTCTCCAAGTGATTTCCCATCAGATATCATATTCACTGTCGAGGGGTCGGGAGATGGGAGGGAGGAAGTGTGTGGGGAAAGTGTACACTCTGTGTGTGTGTGTGTGTGTGTGTCTTTGTGTGGAGATACGTGAGGGTTACAAAGATGATGAATAAATTGGAACGAAAGACAGAGAGAGAGAGACAGAAAGAGACAGAGTGAGAAAGATGAAGAAAGAGCGGTTGGCGGTAGTGGAGGGATGGAGGTCTCAGGTGCACAACAGGAAATGAACATAAAAAAAATAAAAAAAACAGAAACAGATTGATAGGAATACTTGTCATATGAGCCTGCTGGTGTGCCTGACGGGAAATTAATAATGTATTTCTGTAAATTTGCCATGTTATTCTGACTGGGGATGAGATGCGGGCTACTGCTCTCTGTCTCTGCTGAGACTGGACCAGAGCAGAGCAGAGCAGTGAGGAATACTGATTAACCAACCTGAGATGGGGATGTAGACACACAGACATACAGGCACGCAGACATGCATGTACGTACACACCCAGCACGCGGACACACAGGCACACAGGATGGCACATATACACAAACAGGCATTTGGAAATGCAAGTATGCATACAGGCAATACACACACTCTGTACATACACACAGACACAAGGACACACATGCACATCACCTACAAGATTGTGTATGTTTGTCTTATTGTCTTATTTTTCCTGTCTGCCACAGTGTAGATGTGTGTGTGTATGGTGTGTTCTCGGGAATACACACCGCCACAGGGTGTGTGCAGCAGTGAGGAATTGTGTGTTCCATAAAATAAGCTTTTCTATTAGTGTATTATTAGCCTGCTGTTCATAGACAACCTAACTAAGGCATCTTGCTGCTGGACCGGATCAATACCGCATTGATTTGCTAAGCATTACATATTTCCATGGGCTTGGAGACATGTTCAGACTTTATTACATAACAGGTAGATAACAGGCAGTTAAAAAGGGATCTAGGAAAGCAAATGATTTAATTCACCTCCATTATCACCATTACCACCATTACCCAGCTAATGAGATGGATTGCTAAGAACTGTCATTGCAGACCAATTTGAGGTGGATATTATCTATGTATTAACAGTTTTGTCAATTTGCAGGGAAGGTGTTAATGGTTAGTGTACCTCAGCTGTGAAGGGATTTTGCTGAACAGCACACATGCAACACACACATGCAAAACACACATGCAACACACACATGCAAAACACACACGCACATGTAACAGATGTGAAATGGCTAGCTAGTTAGCGGTGGTGCGCGCTACTAGCATTTCAATCGGTGACGTCACTTGCTCTGAGACCTTGAAGTAGTGGTTCCCCTTGCTCTGCAAGGGCCGTGGCTTTTGTGGAGCGATGGGTAACGATGCTCCGCGGGTGTCAGTTGTTGATGTGTGCAGAGGGTCCCTGGTTCGAGCCTGGGTAGGGGCGAGGGGACGGATTAAAGTTATACTGTAAAATTGTCCGCGGCTTTTGTGGAGCGATGGGTAACGATGCTTCGTGGGTGACTGTTGTCTGGGTGCAGAGGGTCCCTGGTTCGAGCCCGGGTATGGGCGAGGGGACGGTCTAAAGTTATACTGTTACATTGATGCTGTTGACCCGGATCACTGGTTGCTGCGGAAAGAGGAGGAGGTCAAAAGGGGGGTGAGTGTAACAGATGTGAAATGGCTAGCTAGTTAGCGGTGGTGCGCACTACTAGCATTTCAATTGGTGACGTCACTTGCTCGGAGACCTTGAAGTAATGGTTCCCCTTGCTCTGCAAGGGCCGTGGCTTTTGTGGAGCGATGGGTAACGATGCTTCGAGGGTGACTGTTGACGTGTGCAGAGCGTCCCTGGTTCGCGCCCAGGTCGGGGCAAGGGGATGGACGTAAAGTCTATACACATACACACAATCTATTATGAACTTGCAGATATGATCAATTATTTGTGTGTGTGTGTGTGTGTGTGTGTGTGTGTGTGTGTGTGTGAGCGCTCTAATGCCACGACGTTAAGATCAATTTCATGGCTGGCTTCCTCTTGATGCTGGAGGTTTCTCACATATATCAGTCCCAATAGTGTAATCGCCACTCACCATGCTACCACGTCTGTACTCAATGGGTTTCCATATATCCACCACTAGACACACACACACACACATCCACTAAAAACACACACAAACACACACACACATACACCACATATTATGTTCCTCGTATGCAGTGAGCCTCACTGAGCTGATCCACAGATGATTGGACAGTATATACTGCATATTGGGCCGGTGTATTTTGAATTTCATTGAGAGAAGAGCCACTGTTCTGAAGGGATCTGGATAAATATATTTTGGTCTCAGCAAAGGCATCCTGAAGATGATGCACAGAGGGCTGCAGTGGTAATGACAGAGATATAGAGGGAGGGAAAGGGAGAAGGAGAGGGGAAGGAAGGAGCCATAGAGACAGACAGACATGGGGAGAGGGGGAGAGAGAGGAGGAAGAAAGACCAGATGAGAGAGATAGGACATCTCCATGCTCTAAATGTCAAAAGTTATTGACGTAACGTGCCAGTCCTTCCATTTCGTAGTCTCTTACATTTTATTAAAAGGATGAGTCAATCAAAAGTAGTGGGAGAGAGGCAGGTAGAGGGGAGGGAGGGGCCTATATATAGGCTCACCCACACATTCATTGAACCCATTAAACACAGTGCCTTTAAAGGTTGACAGACCAAACAAGTTGAGCCAGAAGATCAAACACACTCAGTGTTACCAAGACCCAGCGAGGCGATTCAGGAGAGACATGTTTTTCTGATTGTTTTATTGACCCATATGTCATCCACAATCTTGTATTTTTACAATTAATGAAGGGGATTGTGTTCCTACCACCAACACACAGTGCTTGGTGAACGGACCAGAAAGCATCCGTCAAATATAACTGTAATGGGTACTCTAAGAATCAGGAAGCAAGTACAGGGAGTCAATTCAATAAATAACAGAACAACACAAGAAACACGAGTCGTGTACAGACATGAATCACAGAAACAGAGTCAATAAGGCCTGGGGAAAGAACCAAAGGGAGTGACAGATATAGGGGAGGTAATCAGGAAGGTGATGGAGTCCAGGTGAGTCTCATGAGGCGCAGGTGCGCTTAACGATGGAGGCAGGTGTGCTTAATAATGATTAAACTGGCGACGTTGAGTGCCGGAAAGGGAGAGTGGGAGTAGATGTGATAATAATGCAAAAGTCGATCCCCTTTTTAGTCATAATGAGGATAATTAACTTTATCATTCTATTACAAGTGTAGAGGATTAAAACCCTGACATATCATGGAAATTGCCTTAAATATATGAATATTTGAGAGGAAAGGTGTACAACCATAGGGCAGCTCTATAATAGTATCAGTATAGTTATTCTAAATCCCCCTAACTACCTTATTAGCCTTCTATCCATTGATTTAATTTCCCCTGCTATGCACAAAGTTTATTTCAATGTCACAAGTGAAATCATCCCTTGAAATACACAACTCGCAACTGGGAGCAATGTAGGTCAAATTACAATATGGGGCCTGTGTGTCTGGGCTGTAAGGGAAAAAGTCATGGCTGATTGATTTGGTAATTAAAAGTGAGGGTTATACCAGGGAGCATTCCATGCTGAAAATGTCATTTAAACTCTTTACAGTAACTACGTGCATTCCAGGAGCTGCATTTCTCACTTGCTCTCTCTCTCTCTCTCTTTCACCCTCTTTCTCTCTCTCTTTTCTCTCTCTCTCTGTCTCTTGCTCTCTCTCTCTCTCCAACCTACACCTTCCCACACCTCCCCACTCTACGCCAAATCAGATGATTGGCTGGTTTGGTATCAAAGTGAGACCTTGGCGGTGATGCCGTCACATTCAGTTTATAATGAGCACCTTTGCTACCCTTTTCAGGGCCATCGATTGCATCGGAGAAACGTCATCTTGCCCGGACAAAGAAGTGGCGTCTCGCTCACGCAACAGAACAGCTCTCCTTCAAGTGCCTGTAATTATAACTGACCTTGACAGACCACTGTTCTGCAGGGCCAGAAAGAAAGGAGACAATCTGTTTCTTTCAGTCTCATTTATCTCTCCTTTTCTTGACTTTCTTCTCCCCTCTCTTTAGCTCTTTCTCCTCTCCTTTCTTCTCCCCTCTCCTTTCTTCTCTCTCTCTTTCTCCTCTTATCTTCTCTCTCGCTCTCTACCTCGTTTTCATGTTGAAGCAAGGAGAAACAATTATTTCAGCTATTAAATATTGTCTCGCAAATGTTCCTGCTTTCTGTGATAGAGACGTCACAATTATTTTCCCTGGTTCTGATTTTACCTTAGTTTTTCCTGCTGGGAGACAAAGAGAAACATGTATTGAGCTCAAAGGTATTTTAAGTGTGACTCCTACACAGTACATCAGGTTGTAAGGGGTGCGTACTGGCGGCAGAGAAGTCAGGTGCAGGAGAGCAAAAACTGTGTTTCAACGGCACAGTTGAATAATAAAAATCACCGTAAACAGAACAATCAATACAATGGGTAAAAAAAAAATGTTGCACACCAGAATAACGAGCACAATCACTTACAATAAACAATTCCGGACAAGGACATGGGGGAGAACAGAGGGTTAAATACACAACATGCAATGATGGAATTGAAACCTGGTGTGTGGGAGGACAAGACAAAACAAATGGAAAATGAAAAATGGATCAATGATGGCCAGAAGACTGGCGACGCCGACCGAATGCATGATTACATGCATTCATGATGATCACACTTCTCTTGAAAGGAACTAAAGGAGCTAAAGGAGATACATACAGCGGCATACTGAATGATTGTTGGCATATAATCTTCTAATAAGAAAGAAGGAATATTTACAGTACATGAGGACTTGGTCTGTCAGCACTGGTCTACCGCTGGGTCTTTGAGTCTTGATGAGAGTGGATTAGTGAGGTGACTGTAGGATAAATACTAACCAGTGTGTATAACATAATGCATTGAATAATACATCCATCTATATGTAGCCAATGGGAAATAGCTAACTACTATCTGTGCGCTAGTAGTTTGAAACAGTGATGTTTTGCAGTGAGACCTAGACATAGTTGATATACATGTTACACATACAGTACCAGTCACAAGTTTTAGAACACATACTCATTCGAAGATTTTTCTTTATTTTTACTATTTTCTACATTGTAGAATAATAGTGAAGACATCAAAACGATAAAATAACACATATGGAAACATGTAGTAACCAAAATATATGTTATATTTGAGTAGTAGCCAACCTTTGCCTTGATGTCAGCTTTGAACA
Source organism: Oncorhynchus kisutch (assembly GCF_002021735.2). Taxonomy (NCBI): domain Eukaryota; kingdom Metazoa; phylum Chordata; class Actinopteri; order Salmoniformes; family Salmonidae; genus Oncorhynchus; species Oncorhynchus kisutch. The sequence continues at coordinate 18,902,974 of NC_034190.2, forward strand.
CTCTTGGTATCCTCTCAACCAGCTTCATGAGGTATTTGAATTAACAGCTGTGCCTAGTTAAACTTGATTTGTGGAATTTCTTTCCTTTTTAATGCAATTGAGCCAATCAGTTGTGTTGTGAAAAGGTAGGGGTGGTATACAGAAGATAGCCCTATTTGGTTAAAGTCCATACTATGGCAAGAACAGCTCAAATAAGCAAAGAGAAATGACAGTCAATCATTAATTTAAGATATTCAAGAACCTTTAAAGTTCCTTGAAGTGCAGTCGCAAAAATCACCAAGCACTATAATGAAACTGGCTCTCATGAGGACCGCCACAGGAAAGGAAGACCCAGAGTAACCTCTGCTGCAGGGGATACGTTCATTAGAGTTAGCAGCCTCAGAAATTGCAGTCCAAATAAATGCTTCACAGGGTTCCAGTAACAGACATCTCAACTTCAACTGTTCAGATGAGACTGTGTGAATCAGGCCTTCATGGTTGAATTTCTGCAAAGAAACCACTACTAAAAGACACCAATAAGAAGAAGAGACTTGCTTGGGCCAAGAAACATGAGCAATGGACATTAGACTGGTGGAAATCTGTCCTTTGGTCTGATGAGTCCAATTTTGAGCTTTGGAGGAGAAGGTGTGATGGTGTGGGGGTGCTTTGCTGTGCTGTGACTTATTTAGATTTCAAGGCACACTTAGCCATGCAGCGATACGCCATCCCTTCTGGTTTGCGCTGTGGGATGATCATTTTTTTTACACCAGGACAATGACTCACCACACCTCCAGGCTGTGCAAGTGCTATTTGACCAAGAATGAGAGTAAGGGAGTGCTGCATCAAATGGCCTGGCCTCCATAATCACCTGATCCCAACCCAGATGGTTTGGGATGAGTTGGCCCTTAGAGTGAAGGAAAAGCAGCCAACAACTGCTCAGCTTATGTGGGAACTCCTCCAAGACTGTTGGAAAAGCATTCCAGGTGAATCTGGTTGAGAGAATGCCAAGAGTGTGCTAAGCTGTCATCATGGCAAAGGGTGGCAACTTTGAAGATTTTCAAATATACATTATATTTTGATTTGTTTAACACTTTTTTGGTTACTACATGATTCCATGTGTTATTTCATAGTTTTGATGTCTTCACTATTATCATACAATGTAGAAAATAGTAAAAATAAAGAAAAACCCTTGAATGAGTATGTGTGTTCAAGCTTTTGACTGGTATTGTGCATTAACTCAAGGGAGAACAATGAAGGAGGAAGGTACCTTTTCTTCAAAGGTACCTTCAAGGCACTCATAGGGTTTCTTTGCTGTTTGCTCAGATCCTTGTCACTTCTACTTTAGTTGTGAGAAAGGGGCGAAAGAATAGAAACGAAAAGAGAAAGAAGGAAAAGACAGGAAAGGGAATGTAGAGATTGTGTAATTGAAGCAGGGGGAGGAGAGAGAGAAAGAGAGTGAGTGCGAGAGAGACCAACGAGAGACCAATGGCAGACAATATCCATTCTAGCAATCTTGGTGTTTGTCATACCTGACCAGTGAGGTGTTGTCTCTAGGTTGAGTAGGGATATGGCTGGATCTCCCGGAGTGATGCAGTGATAAAGGTTAAGCAATGGAGACGTCCATGTATAATGGACGTCACACTGCTCGCTTAGCGAGTACCACTTCCTCCTGATTTATCTCAAACCAAGGACCTCTGTTTACTAGCACATTTGATCACCCCCCCTGAAGCGTCTTACCAGTCTCCCCACGCGGAAAGCTAGAAAGCAAGTGGGGGACACTTCAGACTGAGGACTAAGTTTCACATCCTCATGTGCTACACATTGGCCTCATCAGACAGACACTGAATGGCTGGTTAGCCTCCCTCTCTTTCCATTGATTGTGTGGCTTCATCCAGCGTACCGCGGGGGGATGTCATCTTTCCTCTCTGCTAAACTATTAGACCCAAACGGAATCTGCTGGGACTTTTTTTCTATTTTCTGTGGCGATACCTTTTTTTTACTCTAGTGTAGCAACATTATTAAATAACATTGGGAACATGGTTTTATGTATATACATGCTTAATTCTGTGTATTATATTAAAGTGAACCTACGGTCATCCTTCTACTAAAGCTCAGTCAAAAATAACCTCTATACAGACTCAACCTTCATATGGTCCTTTTATTATAAACCTTTCGTTCTGGAAAAACATGATAGATAAAGAAATAGTGTCATCAACAAAGTGCAAATAATACATTGATAAATCCATACACACACACACACACACACACACAAAGCCCATAAACCTGACACTATGTCTCACACAAAGATATTTTCAAACAATGGTAGTTAACTAAAAAATACGTTAGTGACTTGATGCTTTTGTAATTCCTCTTGTAATTCCTCTTGTAATTCCTCTTGTAATTCCTCTTGTAATTGCAGAAAAGTACTCCTACATCCTCGCTCAGTTAAGCTGGAAACTCCCTGGCCCTAGCTGTTATTCAGGTAGCCAAGTGTTTACTCCTCAGGTCCTCCTCTCTCCTCAGACAGCTGTCAATCATTCCCAGAGCTGTCTGCACCCCGCACTTCTCACTCAGACAGGGGAGGGGTTATGGTGGGTAGAGTGGGCAAAATCTCTGGCTACATTTTTTAGTGATTGATATGTTTTCATATCAACGAAAACAGAGGAAAAACGTACATTTCATTTTAATTTAATTTAATTTAGCTATCAGCTGGCATATAATTTTTTATGTTGGAATTCTAAGCATTCTATTTGACATTCCTCTGATTTTCGTCTACATTTTGAGTGTGTGGATTCCGTGCGGGTCTGTGTATGACTCTAAACATGACTTCACATGACTTTAGGGGTGAAAGTTCGAGAGGCCAACCCACAGAATTAAAATAACTATAGAATGGACATTGGCAACTTACCAACATGACAAAAAAATCGTCCACCATCGTCAGAAAAATGTTCATTCTAGAAACTGAATTTTACTGGTACTGGCATCAGCATAGAAGTTGCCAGACTTCTCTTCTATATCCTTTTCTATTATATTCAGGGTTTTTTTTTACCAAAGGAGGATGTTTGCATTTTCTGTTATCTAGTCAGATGACAGCAACAATCCAGTCAGATGACAGCAACAATCCAGTCAGATGACAGCAACAATCGAGTCAGATGACAGCAACAATCTAGTCAGATGACAGCAACAATCTAGTCAGATGACCGCAACAATCTAGTCAGATGACCGCAACAATCTAGTCAGATGACCGTAACAATCTAGTCAGATGACCGCAACAATCGAGTCAGATGAAAGCAACAATCGAGTCAGATGAAAGCAACAATCGAGTCAGATGACAGCAACAATCTAGTCAGATGACAGCAACAATCTAGTCAGTTGACAGCAACAACAGTAGTGCCATACTGTGAGAAAACAGAAAAATCTGTCTGCCCTCAGATAGTAATGACTATTAATATGGTAAGGTGGTCTTTGGTTCCCAGGCTTGTAGCATTAACGCAAAACAAGTGGATGGTAGGTCTGTATACTAAGCTCTGCAAATAAAGAAATGTCCTTTTTTCAGGACCCTGTCTTTCAAAGATAATTTGTATAAATCGAAATAACTTCATAGATCTTCAATGTAAAGGGTTTAAACACTGTTTCCCATGCTTGTTCAATAAACCATAGGCAATTAATGAATATCTACCTGAGGAATGGTCGTTAAGATACTAACAGCTTACAGGCAATTAAGGTCACAGTTATGAAAATTTAAGACACTAAAGAGGCCTTTCTATGGACTCTGACAAACACCAGAAGAAAGATGCCCAGGGTCCCTGCTCATCTGTGTGAACATGCCTTAGTCATGCTGCAAGGTGGCATGAGGACTGCAGATGTGGCATCACACCTGCGGGACAGGTACAGGATTGCAACAACTGCCCGTGTTACACCAGGAATGCACAATTCCTCCCTCAGTGCTCAGACTGTCCAAAATAGTCTGAGAGAGGCTGGACAGAGGGCTTGTAGGCCTGTTGTAAGGCAGGTCCTCACCAGACATCAACGTTGCCTATGGGCACCATCGCTGGACCAGACAGGACTGGTAAAAAGTGCTCTTCACTGATGAGTCGCGGTTTTGTCTCACCAGAGGTGATGGTCGGATTCGTGTTCATCGTCGAAGGAATGAGCGTTACACCGAGGCCTGTACTCTGGAGCATGTTCCATTTGAAGGTGGAGGGTCCATCATGGTCTGGGGCGCTACGTCACAGCATCATCGGACTGAGCTTGTTGTCATTGCAGGCAATCTCAACGCTGTGCGTTACAGGGAAGACATCCTCGTCTCTTAGGCGGTACCCTTCCTGCAGGCTCATCCTGACATGACCCTCCAGCATGACAATGCCACCAGCCATACTGCTCTTTCTTTGCATGATTTCCTGCAAGACAGGAATGTCAGTGTTCTGCCATGGCCAGCGAAGAGCCCGGATCTCAATCCCATTGAGCATGTCTGGGACCTGTTGGAGCGGAGGGTGAGGGATAGGGCCATTCCCCCCAGAAATGTTTGGGAACTTGCAGGTGCCTTGGAGGAAGATTAGGGTAACATCTCACAGCAAAAACTGGCAAATATGGTGCAGTCCGTGGGGAGGAGATGCACTGCAGTACTTAATGCAGCTGGTGGCCTCACCAGATACTGACTGTTACTTTTGATTTTGACCCTCCCTTTGTTCAGGGACACATTGTTCAATGTATGTTAGTCACTGGAGCTTGTTGAGTGGAGTCTGTGGAGCTTGTTCAGTGGAGCTTGTTCAGTTTTTGTCTCAGTTGTTGAATCTTGTTATGTTCATACAAATATTACGCATGTTAAGTTTCCTGAAAATAAACGCAGTTGACAGTGAGAGGATGTTTATTTATTTGCTGAGTTTACAAAGAAATGCAATAAAATCCTATACTTGACATAAATCCTGTAGGCCTACTTGACATATACAGTGCCTTGCGAAAGTATTCGGCCCCCTTGAACTTTGCGACCTTTTGCCACATTTCAGGCTTCAAACATAAAGATATAAAACTGTATTTTTTTGTGAAGAATCAACAACAAGTGGGACACAATCATGAAGTGGAACGACATTTATTGGATATTTCAAACTTTTTTAACAAATCAAAAACTGAAAAATTGGGCGTGCAAAATTATTCTGCCCCTTTACTTTCAGTGCAGCAAACTCTCTCCAGAAGTTCAGTGAGGATCTCTGAATAATCCAATGTTGACCTAAATGACTAATGATGATAAATACAATCCACCTGTGTGTAATCAAGTCTCCGTATAAATGCACCTGCACTGTGATAGTCTCAGAGGTCCGTTAAAAGCGCAGAGAGCATCATGAAGAACAAGGAACACACCAGGCAGGTCCGAGATACTGTTGTGAAGAAGTTTAAAGCCGGATTTGGATACAAAAAGATTTCCCAAGCTTTAAACATCCCAAGGAGCACTGTGCAAGCGATAATATTGAAATGGAAGGAGTATCAGACCACTGCAAATCTACCAAGACCTGGCCGTCCCTCTAAACTTTCTGCTCATACAAGGAGAAGACTGATCAGAGATGCAGCCAAGAGGCCCATGATCACTCTGGATGAACTGCAGAGATCTACAGCTGAGGTGGGAGACTCTGTCCATAGGACAACAATCAGTCGTATATTGCACAAATCTGGCCTTTATGGAAGAGTGGCAAGAAGAAAGCCATTTCTTAAAGATATCCATAAAAAGTGTTGTTTAAAGTTTGCCACAAGCCACCTGGGAGACACACCAAACATGTGGAAGAAGGTACTCTGGTCAGATGAAACCAAAATTGAACTTTTTGGCAACAATGCAAAATGTTATGTTTGGCGTAAAAGCAACACAGCCCATCACCCTGAACACACCATCCCCACTGTCAAACATGGTGGTGGCAGCATCATGGTTTGGGCCTGCTTTTCTTCAGCAGGGACAGGGAAGATGGTTAAAATTGATGGGAAGATGGATGGAGCCAAATACAGGACCATTCTGGAAGAAAACCTGATGGAGTCTGCAAAAAACCTGAGACTGGGACGGAGATTTGTCTTCCAACAAGACAATGATCCAAAACATAAAGCAAAATATACAATGGAATGGTTCAAAAATAAACATATCCAGGTGTTAGAATGGCCAAGTCAAAGTCCAGACCTGAATCCAATCAAGAATTTGTGGAAAGAACTGAAAACTGCTGTTCACAAATGCTCTCCATCCAACCTCACTGAGCTCGAGCTGTTTTGCAAGGAGGAATGGGAAAAAATGTCAGTCTCTCGATGTGCAAAACTGATAGAGACATACCCCAAGCGACTTACAGCTGTAATCGCAGCAAAAGGTGGCGCTACAAAGTATTAACTTAAGGGGGCTGAATAATTTTGCACGCCCAATTTTTCAGTTTTTGATTTGTTAAATTTTTTTGAAATATCCAATAAATGTCGTTCCACTTCATGATTGTGTCCCACTTGTTATTGATTCTTCACAAAAAAATACAGTTTTATATCTTTATGTTTGAAGCCTGAAATGTGGCAAAAGGTCGCAAAGTTCAAGGGGGCCGAATACTTTCGCAAGGCACTGTACACTCATGTCATTGCAAGATTTGCTAAAAAAATAAATGAGTTACATGGATGCATCTCAAGAGACCATTCTTAATATACACTGACCATGATCCAGCAAAGCCTTGGCTCAGTGTCCATCTTGTGCGGTCACTCGTATCCATCCGCTACCCAGAGGTATCAGTTGCTTGGTAACAGGACTGAGAGAGCCTCCTCTTCTGAGTCCACCCTCTTCAAAGCAGTCCTCAAGTATTTGGCCAGTTATTACATTAATGTTATTAGTTCTACTTACTAGAAAGTGTTAGCAGGAAAATCTCCTATCCAATTACACACGCTTTCTAATAGAAATGTAGAATCCAAGTCTCAATCAGCTCCTCCTCTCTCTCTTATCTCTACTCTTCCAGCTAGATCCCAGGGAGGTTGGGACTAGAGCACAAAAACTGCTGTGAGGGGCTCAACTCAGTGTGGTACTGCCAGGATGAGTGCTCTGTTCCTTGGCCAGTGATCTTGGCCCGCTCCCTGACTCTGGGGCCCTAGTCGCCCGGCCCCAACTCCCACCAGAGACCCCTCCCTCACTTTCCTGGCAGTGTGGGAGGTGGTGGTGGAGAGGGGGAATTAGGGGAGGAGGATGGGAGGGAATGAAAGGAGAGAGAGTGAAGAAGGAAAGTGTGGGTTCTATAAAGGGTCACCATAACGGATGGGTAAGGAGAGGTTGGAGGAAGTGGATTGTATTCTATCCAGGAAGGATACCAGAGAGGGGTAGAGATGTTGTCCAAGAAAAAGGTGATAGTAGAGGCGAAGAGGAGAGGGAATTAGACAAGAGGCAACCTGGACTCATAGACTTAAAATAGTAAAGGAAAATCTCCAATGAATATGATATGTTACGTTTAGTATGGTATGTATTAATTTGTGAATGTCCATCGTCCACTTTGTATCGTCAAGAGTAGTCGGCTAAGGCCCAGTTCTCTGTGACATTTTAGAGACCCATTTGCGTACACTCACATACACACTCATGAAGATGTTTCAATTTCACACACACACCGAGCAGAAAGAAGAATGAACATGGAGAGAAAATTAAAGAAAAATAAGTAAACGAAATTAATTGGGTCTGGAATATAGTAAAATAATGATTAAAGGTTAAATGTTAAAGTTTAAAAGCGTAGGGAAATGTATAAGGGAAGATATTATTAAAGGGTGATTAGAGTAATGTAGTAAAAGGGTTAACAGTGTGTGATTAAAGTAATGCAGTACAATAGTTAACCGTATTATAATGTTTGCTTTAAGGTATGATGCATTTAGACAATGTTTGTTAATATGGCTAGGCTTGGCGCTAGCGACCCAACTCGACAACATCTGGTGAAATTGAAGAGCGCGAAATTCAAATTACAGAAATAGTCATATTCAACATTCATGTAAATTCAAGTGTCATACATCAGAAAAAAGCTTAACTTCTTGTTAATCCAGTGTCAGATTTCAAAAAGGCTTTACGGCGAAAGCACACCATGCGATTATCTGAGGACAGCGCCCCACATACAAGGGCATACATTTTTTTAACCAGGCAGGAGCACCACGAAAGTCAGGAATAGTGATAAAATAACTGCCTTACCTTTGAAGATCTTCTTCTGTTGGCACTCCAAAAGGTCCCAGCCACATCATAAATGGTTCGTTTGTTCGATAAAGTCCTTCTTTATATCCCCACAAACTCAGTTTAGCTGGTGCGCTTCATTCAATAATCCACCGGTTTCCCTCCTTCAAAATGTATACAAAATGAATCCCAAACATTACCAATAAACGCCAAACAAGTCAAACAACGTTTATATTCAAACCTCAGGTACCCTGATACGTAAATAAACGATACAATTTAAGACGGAGAATCGTTATTGCCTTTACCGGAGATAAACAACAAAGAACGTGCTCTCATCCACACACATGAAAACACTAGAGCCAAAATGGGAGCCACTTAGAAAAACTACAAATTCTAGCTAGTTTTTCCAAAAACAAGCCTGAAACTCTTTCTAGAGACTGTTGACATCTAGTGGAAGCCCTAGGAATTGCAATCTGGGAGGTGTTCCCTTCATATTAAACATGACAACCATTGGAAACAGTGGTGGGCAGAATTTTTTTCCCTGGATGGTTTGTCCTCACGTTTTCACTTGCCATATCAGTTATGTTATACTCACAGTTTTAGAAACAGAGTGTTTCCTATCCAAATCTACCAATTATATGCATATTCTACTTTGGGCACGCTTTTCATCCAGACGTCAAAATACTGCCCCCTAGCCCAAAGAGGTTTTAAGCTTAGGATAACAAGGCCTTAGGAGGTAAGAATGATTAACATTTAAAAACGTATACTTTAAAAGTTAAGATGAATAAAGTATATTAAGAATGTTAGCTTGATCTGGAAATCCCCAGGTTAGAACAGTTAGGGGTGAAGCGGAAGGATGAACCACTGAATGCGTCCTTGGGGTAGGTGTTAACCACGATGAGTTAGCAGAAAGAAGAACCAAGTACGGCTAGAATTTTTGGAAGAGAAAACTATCTTTGAGCTTGCAACAGAAGAACAACCTGTCAACTGCTCGAAGAAGATTTTTGCTGTAGCTCAGTTAAAGTAAAATTCTAGATGGAATCCTTAAGGTTACGTCATTGATAGAGGTTTGGTAAATTAGTTGTTAGAGTTTGACGCTATTTGAGGGACTGATCATCTTGAGGGGAGAGACAAAACTGTTTATAGAGTTGTAGAAGGTAAGAAACCATTTTTCTGTTATTAAATATTGTGCTTTGCATAATAATATTTTATTGGCACGCCCCAACAGGGGTCTAGTTAAGGGCGCTGAAGGTGGACTATCAGTTTAATTTACTGTCAATCTTTACTCATCATTTGATTTGGGATATTGATTTGTGAATTCAATAATTGATCTGGGATTTGTTATGCCTGTTTCTGGAATTTTTTAGAAACTTGCTTTATTGTTCTGAAACCCTGTGTCATCAAAGAGTCATACAAGTGCATGTCGTTTTACTCTGGGTCTCTGAAATAGGCTTGATTAATAAATTTTCTTGGTTAATCATTCCATAGGGAAACTGAGAAGCTGGTATAAAGGAACCTAACCTGAGACCCAACTATAGTTACGGAGTGCATTGGTTTGAGTCGTAGGGAGGGGTGTCTCTTGGCTAAAGCCAACCCAGAGGAGGGCGACTCGCTCATAGTGTTCCGAGGTTGAAACTCTGGCCTGGACGAACCTGAGAAGGCGCCGGGTTTATAAGGTTCAGGGTGAGGGAGAGTAGGCAGTCAATTTCGGGAATATCCCACTTTACTGTCATGGCACTTACTTTGAGCTTGAGGAACAGTCCCTAGCTGTAGACTAGTTTAGTGGTAAGGCAGAGATCTATCAGATCTGTAAGGGTTAATGAGGACTGGTAACTGACCTGCTATTGGGTAAGCAGGTCAGTTAGCAGTCCTCATTAACCCTTACAGATCTGATAGATCTCTGCCTTACCACTAAACTTAGAATTTTTTATACTACAGAGGTGTGATATGATATATTATGATATGTTATGAATTACAATTCGTATGATCTGTTCCGAATTTCTATTTGGATAACACTAATGTTAACTAGGAACATGAGAGGTTCCTGGAAAGAGCATCAGATGAGACACGGTGAAGGTAGGAGATAAAGAGAAAGAGAGAGAAAGGAAATTAGTAGGGGAGGTAGAACGATGTGCACGGAGAAACGTTAAAAGTGTAAAGAAGCCAGAAGGAAATACAAAAAGGTAATGGAAGGTGATTGACAGACTGAGAAAAAGCTGTTTCTACATCTCTTTTGGGTGTCTGTCAGAGCACAGAGCACTCCTTCCCTCTCCCTTGCTCTCCCCTGTTACGAACGAGCAAAAGAACGAGTGAAAGAGCAAAAGACTCCCACTCAAAGAAGAGTAATAACTCATTTCCACTTCTCTCATAGAAACGGCAGGACGGATTATGTGTTTACACTCAGCCTACTAGAGAGAGATAGAGAGAGAGAGAAGAAGAACAGATTCAAGTCTTCCCTGGTTTTTATAGAAAAAGTAATTACAGGGCTTCCCCCTCAAAAGAAGGCTGCATGATGAATGAGATCCTCAGAGACACAACTATGTATCACATCTTAGGGGCAGGCGGACACACACACACGTAGAAGGACACACACACACACACACACACACACACGGACACACACACACACACACAGACACACAGCAAAGAGACTAGTATTAAGAGCAGATATGAAGCCTCTACAGGAGTGTGTGTGTGCACATGTGTGTTTGTGTGTATGTGTGTGGGTCAGAAAGGAAATGTGTGAGGCAGTATCCACTTCCAGTTTTACTGTGAGAATGCAACAGTTGATCTGTATCGAGGTGGCCCTTTCATTCACAAACACAATTCCATATTGTAGGCTAATAAGACAATGCGAGTAGCAGCTTCTTAGGATAATAAAACAGTGCAGCAGGCAGAGATGCAGGGAAGACGAGTGTGTGGGTGAATACATTAAGATGATGTTGCTTTTCATTTTAGCTTATTCCTTTTATATTCCTATTTGTGGGTTTTCCACTCTAAAGCAGTGCTGTGTCAAGGTTTCTCCGTACTATCAATAGTTTGCACCGTGTGTGTGTGTGTGTGTGTGTGTGTGTGTGTGTGTGTGTGTGTGTCCATAGATCCAGGCTCATGGAGGCATCAGTCCAATTAGAAATTCTGCTTTTCATCTTTGCCTCATTGAATAGCTGTCAAAAACAATAAGCGAAATGACCTGACGAAGATCCTTTCGGGATCTAAACATTGTTCGTTTGTGATTAAAGTATGTGGTGGAGCTTATGACTGTTCAGGCTCTATTCATTTCTAATAAACAATAAGCTTGCCATCAACTGTCAGTGGAATCGGCCTTGAGGTTTCCTAAATTGTCATTAAGGTGCGTGGGTGCGTGCGTGTATGTTTCATGTGCCTCTTTGTTTATTGCACAAGTGGGTTTGTACGCGAACATACTGTACCAGTTCTTCCACTGTACTTCTTTCTGAATCAGGACTGTTCCTCCTTGGAGAAACAAACACTGTCAGAGGCTGTCAATACAAAATACATCTAGTCCTAAAACTCCAAAACCAGCCCAAATTGAAAGTCAAAATTCATAAAAGCCACAGCCCAAACCAAATACACATTGCTGAGACCTTGTTTAGTGGTTTACAGTGTTTAGTGGTTTACAGTGGTTGCCAATCAATCTCAATGTTCTACTGTGTAGGTTGACAGAAAGTTTTTGGAAACATTTTGAACTTATGGGAATTGGCCTAACTGGTGTCTCCAAGTGGACACACACCTCTCCAACGTGTCCACAGTTCCTAAGTCATTTCAACTTATTTTTATGACTCAAAGAAGAGTCTTCAACTATACAGTGTTTTTTTTTTACCTCTCCTAGCTGTTCTGTTAAGGAACTGCAAGCACACTTGCAGTTGTTTAGTATGAAACACAACCCTGCATCCCCACCATCACACAATTGCTTTAGCTGTTTACGCAATCCAAAAACGGCCCATCATAAATCACAGAGAAATTCACAGAAACAGATTGTAATGTTGGTGAGCATTCGATGGAGTCATGCCTGTATTTCATGTGTGTGTTCCGCCGCACATTTTCTTCACAATAGACAGTAGGCTCATTCTGTTCAGAACTGGGTGTGACACAGTGCCGCTTTGTAACTGTACATCAAACATAGTAATCATAAATGTTGACACTAATATACAGCCTTTCCCTCACGCAGACAACAGCAAATTTGCAAAAGTTGCCCAATTAGTGAGAGGGATGGGGGCAACATCTTGTTGCATGCAGTGCTCAAGTTCAGAATGGCTGTCAGTCAAAACCCATACAGCACTGTGATGCACAGAGCCTGAGCTCTGACATAATTTATAGCATGTAGGCGCTTATCATTGCCCAAATGACCGGTTTACGGCTTATCATTACCGGTTTACGGTTTGAATGTAAAGGGCATCCCTACAGCTAATTCCATCACATTGTTGTGTTATCCTAGCTCCTTCCCTCTCTTCTGTTTCTCTTTCCCCCATTCTCTTTCTCTTTTTTTTCTCTCACTGTCTCAGTTCTCCAATCTGGACCTGGGGTGACGTGAGGATGTGTTGCCGGCCTACACGAGAAAGTGCGAGGGATTGTAACGGGAGACAGAGGGATGAAAAATTGAGCTGACAAAAGAGAAATATGGGTTGGGAAGGAAAGGGGTGGGTGAGGCGAGGGGTTGAGAAGAGTGACACATTGAGGGTTTAGGGACTGTTTCCCCCTAGGGGAATGACAGTAGGGTTTAGGAGAATGAGATGGGTGCGAGACGTACCCGCCCTAACCAGAGATTGGAAAATATGACAGTGCCTAAGTAGACTGAGAACAGGGAAGAGAAATGCAACCCACACTAAGTTCAAACACAGAATAGGGACACGTATAAGATTTGTATCCTTTCTGTCACAGAGAATACTCTTAGCTGTGTTTTATTATTGTGTCCCTAACTACTTAGTTTTATCTTTACGGTTTCTACAGGACTGTAATTACTGTACTAAAATGAAATAAGGCAAATGCAGTTGCATCTAGTGTAAATACAAGTTCATGTAACTTAATGTAATAAAAAAATGGATAAACACATGCTTTCTTCTTTCTTTAACAACAATGAATTACCCCACATTTAATATTTATTATCTAAATTTCCATCTACAGACTGAACATACTCTCAAGCAATGTGAGTATGGATCTGCTATTTTTTTGTACTTTATAACCAGAACCCTCATCAACAGCTAGCCAGCCAACTAGCTACTAGCTAGTAGTCAGTTAGCTACTGCTAGCGGCCATTAACTCGGACATCAGCGTGATATCAACCCAGAGCATATCGGACTGCTTTTTCTCTGCCACATCTCCGGATTCCTTCGGCAAGCACTGAACCTTTACTCCGGATCATTGCAGCTAGCTGCTTTCCGAGTGGCTAGTCCTGGCTAACGTCTCTTTCCCGAAGCAAGCACCAGTTAGCCTGGAGCTAGCCTAGAGCTAGGCCCATCTCCCGGCTAACCAAAGAGATCAATCAGACAATTCCTGGGTTTCAATACCTCTTTTGCCAATTGGACTGGACCCTTTGCTGCCGACACGTAGCCCCGTCGATCCTTCACGACTGGTTTGCCGACGTTACCATACGAGGGGTTTTCAATAGGCTCTTCCGTTGCAACGTCCCCATGAGGTGCATCTGCTAGCCTAATAGCCCCAGCCTGCTATCTGTCTGAATCGCTGTGTCTCCAGCATGCCTAGCTACTCACTGGACCATATGAACACTCGGCTACACATGCCATTCCCTAATGTCAATATGCCTTGTCTATTGCTGTATTGGTTAGTGATTTTTGTCTTATTTCACGGTGACCCCATCTGGCTTATAAATGGTGTCTCTAGAGACAAAACCTCTCTCATCGCCACTCAATGCCTAGGTTTACCTCCACTGTACTCAGATTCTATTATACCCTTGTCTGTACATTATGCCTTGAATCTATTCTTCCACGCCAAGAAATCTGCTCCTTTTACTCTCTGTTCCGAACGCAATAGACGACCAGTTCTTATAGTCTTTAGCCATACTCTTATCCTACTCCACCTCTGTTCCTCTGGTGATGTAGAGGTTAACCCAGGCCCTGCAGCCCCAAGCATCACTCCCAAACCCCAGGCGCTCTCATTTGTTGACTTCTGTAACCGTAAAAGCCTTGGTTTCATGCATGTTAACTTCTTAAGGTATAGGGGGCAGCATTTTCACTTTTGGATAAATAGCGTGCCCAATTTCAACTTCCTGCTACTCATGCCAAGAATATAAGATATGCATATTATGAGTAGATTTGGATAGAAAACACTCTGAAGTTTCTAAAACTGTTTGAATCATGTCTAAATACACCTCTAATGTCTTCAACCAGGATCTCAGCCATCACTGCCTCATTGCCTGCGTGCGTAAAGGTTCCGCGGTCAAACGACCACACCTCATCACTGTCAAATGCTCCCTAAAACATTTCAGAAAGCAGGCCTTTCTAATCGACCTGGCCCGGGTATCCTGGAAGGATATTGACCTCATCCCATCAGTAGAGGATGACTGGTTAATCTTCAAAAGTTAATTTCCTCTTCTTAAATAAGCATGCCCCATTCAAAAAAATGTAGAACTAAGAACAGACATAGCCCTTGGTTCACCCCAGACGTGACTGCCCTTGACCAGTACAAAAACATCCTGTGGCATTCTGCATGAGCATCGAATAGCCACTGCGAAGTGCAACTTTTCAGGGGAGTCAGGATCCAATATACCCAGTCAGTTAGGAAAGATAAGGCTAGCTTTTTCAAACAGAAATTGCCTTCCTGCAGCACTAATTCCAAAAAGTTTTGGGACACTAAAGTCCATGGAGAATAGAGCACCTCCTACCAGGTGTCCAGTGCACTGAGGATAGGAAACACTGTCACCACCGATCAATCTCCGATAATCAATCATTTCAATAAGCATTTTTCAACGGCTGGCCATGTTTTTATTCCACCTGGCTACCCAAACCCGGGCCAATGGCTCAGCACCCCCTGCACCCCCCACCGCTTCTCCTTCACCCAAATCCAGACAGCTGATGTTCTGAAAGAGTTGCAAAATCTGGATTCCTACAAATCAGCTTGGTTAGACAATCTGGACCCTCTCTTTCTAAAATTATCCGCTTAAATTTTTGCAATCCCTATTACTAGCTTATTCAACCTCTCTTTCATATCATCTGAGATCCCCAAAGATTGGAAAGCTGTCACAGTCATCCCCCTCTTCAAAGGGAGAGACACTCCAGATCCAAAATGTTATAGACCTATATCCATTCTGCCCTGCCTTTCTAAAATCTTTGAAAGCCAAGTTAACAAACAGATCACTGACCGCTTCGAATCCCACCGTACCTTCTCCACTATGCAATCTAGTTTCCGAGCTGGTTATGGTTGACCAGCTGAACGCACCTCAGCCACGCTCAAGGTACTAAACGATATCATTACCGCCATCGATAAAAGACACTACTGTGCAGCCGTCTTCAATGACCTGGCCAAGGCTTTCGACTCTGCCAATCACTGCATTCTTATTGGCAGACCTTAGCTAGACTTAGCTTCTCAAATGCCTCACTTGGTTCACCAACTACTTCTCAGACAGAGTTCAGTGTGTCAAATTGGAGGGCCTGATGTCCGGATCTCTGGCAGTCTCTATGGGGGTGCCACAGGGTTCAATTCTCGGACCGACTCTTTTCTATGTATATATGAAAAGCACTATTATGTATACATCTGGCCCTTCTTTGGACACTGTGCTCACAAATCTCCAAACGAGCTTCAACGCCATACAACTCTCCTTCCGTGGCCTCCAACTGCTTTTAAATACTAGTAAAACTAAGTGCATTCTCTTCAACTGATTGCCGCCCACACCCTCCCACTCGACTAGCATCACTACTCTGGACGGTTCTGACTCAGAATACGTGGACAATTACAAATACCTAGGTGTCTCGTTAGACTGTAAACTCTCCTTCCAGATTCACATTAAGCATCTCCAATCCAAAATGAAATTTAGAATCGGCTTCCTATTTCAACAAACAAAGCCTCCCTCACTCATGCTGCCAAACATACCGTAAACTAACTATCCTTCCGATCCTTTACTTCTGTCACAGTGCCAGCCATTCTTTTACCACAGCCCCATATACTACCGACCACTGCGGCCTGTATGCGCTCATTGGCTGGTCCTCGCTACATATTCGTTGCCAACCCACTAGCTCCAGGTCATCAAAAGGTCTTTGCTGGGTAAAGCCCCACCTTATCTCAGCTCACTGGTCACCATATCAACACCCACCCGTAGCACGTGCTCCAGCAGGTATATTTCACTTGCTTTGGCCATCTTTCCTTCCAGTTCTCTGCTGCCAATGACTGGAACGAATTGCAAAAATCCCTGAAGCTGGAGTCTTATATCTCCCTCTCTAACTTTAAGCATCAGCTGTCAGAGCAGCTTACCGATCACTGTACCTTTACACAGCCAATCTGTAAATACACCCAACTACCTCATCCCCATATTATTACTTACCCGCTTGCTCTTTTGCACCCCAGTATCTCTAGTGGCACATCATCTTCTGCAGATCTATCACTCCAGTGTTAATGCTAAATAGTATTTCTTTTCACCTCTATGGCCTATTTCTTGTCTACCTCCCTACTCTTCTACATTTACACACTGTACATAGATTTTTCTTTTTTTCTATTGTGTTATTGACTGTACGTTTGTTTATTCCATGTGTAACTCTGTGTTGTTTTTGTCGCACTGCTTTGCTTTATCTTGGCCAGGTCGCAGTTGTAAATCAAAACTTGTTCTCAATTGGCCTACCTGGTTAAATAAAGGTAAAATAAAAATAACATTTAAAAAAATACAATTCAATATCTATGTTGATATATTTGTCCAATAATGCAACTTAAAGCATTATGTTCAGCTAATGCATCTGTCTATATTCTATATACTTTTCAAATCAAATCAAAAGGTATTTGTCACATGCGCCAAATACAACAAGTGTAGACTTCAACGTGAAATGCTCACTTACGAGCACTTTCCCAACAACACAGAGTTAAAAGGTATAACAAAATATTGTACCACAATAACATTTTCAGGAATCAAGGTAAGATCCAAGTGCAGACTGTGTGAAGTAACAATTTATTATAACAGGGGCAGGCAAAGGTACAGGATGGCAGGCTCAGGGACAGGCAGAGTGTTCCGACGGGTGGGTACAGGGTGAGGACAGGCAAGGGTCAAAAACTAGGAGGACGAGAAAAGAGAAACCCGAAAAAGCAGGAGCTGAGATACAAACCGCTGGTAGGCTTGAACAAACAAGATGAACTAGCATCAGACAGACAGAAAACACAGGCATAAATACCCAGAGGATAAGTGGGGAAGATGGGCGACACCTGGAGGGGGTGGAGACAAGCCCAAGGACAGGTGAAACAGATCAGTGCGTGACAAAAATAACAATAATGAGCTGTTGATCAAACAGTTCTGATCAAACAGAGTAATCACTCACGGACAACTAGAAAAAACTCAAACCAAGTTTTTTCACCCACCGGGTCATACAGCTGTACAGACAAAGACATGTTTTCACAAGCACACATATTTATGCCATCCTACTGGGTGGAGACAACTCCTTGCACATCTAGACAGCCAATACATCTCTGTTGCTAAATCGGGAACATTATTGGTTCCTCTCACTCGTGTAGTCATGGTCCTGCCTCATGCTAGAACTTTCGTGGGCATGGAAGTATGTGTATGTTATAGGACTGTCCCTTTTCACTTAATTTGACCTGGGCCAAATTCCTGGCTCCTCTCTAACCCATGACTGTCATACCTTATCAGTGACTGAAACCAGACTGGTGCCTCCTTCCATAGGATTTTGACAGAATGTAAACTTTCTGCACTCCCCCTTCCTCACTCAGGAACTTTCCATACACCTAGTTCTTATCCACCCTCCAATGACCCCAATACATACTTCCTTATAGATAGATGTAAGGTCATCAATAAGTTCGAGTATGGTAACATGAATAAGTATATTTCAAGCTAGAACTCAACAGTCCCTCCTTTAAGAACAGTAACTCCATACTGTTTAGCATTATGTAAACTTTGAAATTACTTATAAATGAACAGAAAGAAGACATGATTAATACTCGGTTGATTTGTATGTTTACACCTCCGAGATTGTGGCCTCTGACTTATAATCACACTATGCAGACTCTTATTCCCCCTTCTTTTGTACAACTTATAATCACACTATGCAGACTCTTATTCCCCCTCCTATTGTACAACTGATAATCATACTATGCAGACTCTTATTCCCCCTCCTACTGTACAACTGCTAATCATTCTATGCAGACTCTTATTCCCCCTCCTATTGTACAACTGATAATCACACTATGCAGACTCTTATTCCCCCTCCTATTGTACAACTGATAATCATACTATGCAGCCTCTTATTCCCCCTCCTATTGTACAACTGATAATCACACTATGCAGACTCTTATTCCCCCTCCTATTGTACAACTGATAATCACACCATGCAGACTCTTATTCCCCCTCCTATTGTACAACTGATAATCACACCATGCAGACTCTTATTCCCCCTCCTATTGTACAACTGATAATCACACCATGCAGACTCTTATTCCCCCTCCTATTGTACAACTGATAATCACACCATGCAGACTCTTATTCCCCCTCCTATTGTACAACTGATAATCATACTATGCAGACTCTTATTCCCCCTCCTATTGTACAACTGATAATCATACTATGCAGACTCTTATTCCCCCTCCTATTGTACAACTGATAATTATACTATGCAGACTCTTATTCCCCCTCCTATTGTACAACTGATAATGACATTTCAGCTGGAGATTTTTGACTTTCTTTTCCTCTTTCGGGTTCCTGAGAAAGTGAAAGCAAAAGACTTGAAAAGCAAAAGAATACATAAAATATGACAAGTATTAGTAACACATTAAGCTATGCATAATCATACATGGCAAATACCGAAGTTTGATAACATGATGGCTCCCACACTCCCTGACTCTCTACCTTAGGGACACTGTTCTGCTGGTGTCCACAACAATGAAGGCTATACACGCCTCCTCATGCTTGTACCCAGGCTTTCCCCCATCAGGCTGCAGGTTACAAAAGGTGTTCCCACACCATATCATCCACACTCGCCCTTTATTTTGGCAACCCCCCCCCCCCCTCCTGGGTCTAGGATGTACAATGAATATCTGTGGCTAAGCAGGTGGTGTTATCATCCCAGCCCGAGTCCAGAACCTTTGGCACTCCTCCACACATCTCCCTCTCTTCTTATCAGTAGGGAGTATACATTCCTGCTCCTTGACTCAGTTTATTTTTAATTATCCAGTTCATTGTTAATTACTCATATACAAAGAGCTATTTGAAAATAAGCAACGCATTCATACTCTAGTGAATATCGTGATGCAAAATATGGAGAGAATATAATGATATAAAACAATGAAGCTATAAGGCATTCTTATAGGGCAATAGTTCACAATCTATACTATTAGCTCGATCGCCTACAGTATGGAAATATTCTGTATCAGAGGCAGGTCCCCTTTTTACTTCGCCTCAAGCCCCAAATACTGTACATTTGCACATAGATCATTCCATGTAACCCATAACACGTTACTCACTACTGCTAGGCCACTTATATAGTTATAAACATAATAAAACGTGCTCAAGTCAATTAGTCCGTTTCCGACAGTCACTCCTCTGGAACAATGATCACCCCTACTGTATTTTTTATTTATTTTGCTCCTTTGCGCCCCATTATTTCTATCTCTAATTTGCACATTCTTCCACTGCAAATCTACCATTCCAGTGGGTTACTTGCTATATTGTAATTACTTCGCCACCATGGCCTTTTTTTGCCTTTACCTCCTTTATCTCACCTAATTTGCTCACATCGTATATAGACTTGTTTTTCAACTGTATTATTGACTGTACGTTTCTTTTACTCCATGTGTAACTCTGTGTTGTTGTTTGTGTCGAACTGCTTTGCTTTATCTTGGCCAGGTCACAGTTGTAAATGAGAATTTGCTCTCAACTTGCATACCTGGTTAAATAAAGGTGAAATAAAAAAAATATTTAAAAAAACTCACATGTTCCACGCCATCTAGAATACATATTGAATTGAACAGGGAATAGAGAGAATACATGTTTAATATTTTCACATCACCCTTGATGAGAATAAGATTGGGGCAAGGACTGTCTATTCGTTCTGTTCAATGCTAAGGGGATGCTATATCTTCACTGGGCTCCAATAAAAATGTGTTCCCTGTTGGATATCCCACCCTCATCTTCGGGTGTCAGAGGAGGACACGAAAAGATAAGATTTCCTGTGAGAAAAAACCTGCCTAGACTCAATAGATTCTTACAAATATTGAATTAGTTTCAGAAACCACCTGCAGGATGAGCAGTGCACCCTCCCCTCACTTTATTCTCTCCTCACAGCTTAGGGGCAGTGCGCTCTCTCTTCTCGCCTTTCCAAATCATCAACTGTTATCTTATCCATCCCAAAATTAGAATGACAGTCCTTAGTGCTTCAAGTTGAGTCGATCACTCAAATTCAGAACCCTCAACTTAGCACACTCCGACACTAGTATTTACTACTTATATTACCAGCATTAACTTTTCTCATCACGGCCACTGTTTGTCCCTGTCTTACATTGTCACGAGGGGCATGTTAATGAGAGATTGGTATCTCAATGCATTTTTTGTTTAAATTACAATACATTTTCCAACGTGCAGACCTCCACAATCAATCTGATACCCCCAATAATTTTTTTAGGGCAACCCTAAACCAATTACAGCCAGGTTTCACCACTCCCCCCTCCTTCCCAGCACTCATTCTTCTGGCATCTCTTCTTTTTCTTCCTCAGACAGCTTCACAGTTCATCCTACCATGGCCCACATGTAACTCATGCCTGTCAAATTGGATGGCCTTTGATTTTCTGATTTTCCCAAGCAAACAAATCTCTCACCTGAGCCACCACCACCATTCTTTACGGTCCATTATGTTTTGTCCATTTTCCCAAGAAGCAGGAGAAGAGTTTGGACGTGATCTCTCTCAATGCCTTCTCCACATGGACGGTCTCAGGACTCATGCCGTACTCCTGAGAGAAAATTCAGTTGATAGCTTTGACTGGATGCTGTACTCAGGTTGCTGGCTCGGACTTAGGTCTCAGGTACATGTGGTGAAGGACAGGACCGAATACAACAGGTGTAGACTTAACTGTGAAATGCTTACTTATGAGCACCTCCCAATAATGCAGAGATAAAAAGTACAAAGAAATTTAAAAGTATCACAATAAAATAACAAGAATATATACAAGTAGTACCGAGTCAGTACGCAGGGGTACAAGGTAGTTGAGGTAATACGTAGGCAACATGCAGGTGGGGAAATAGTGACTAGGCAACCAGGATAGATAATAAACAGAGTAGCAGCAGTGTATTTGAAGTGTGTAAAAGAGTGTGAAAGCATGTCTGTGTGTGAGTGAGTCGCCTCAATATGCATGTATGTATGTGTGTGTGTTTTCTGTGTGAGTGTATGAGTGCCTGAGTGTGTAGGTAGAGTCCAGAGAGTGTACATAGAGCTAGTGCAATAGAGTCAGTGCAAAAAAAGGGGAGGCAATGTGATTAAATGTTGAGCAGTCTTAAGGCTTCTGGGTAGAAGCTGTTTGGGAGCCTTTTAGTCCCAGATTTGGCGCTCCGGTATCGCTTGCCATGTGGTAGAAGAGAGAACAGTTTATGATTTGGGTGGCTAGAGTCTTTAACAATATTTATGGCCTCTGACACCACCTGGTATAGAGGTCGTAGTCAAGACGCTCTCAATGGTGTAGCTGTAGAACTTAGTATTTTCAGCCTCCTGAGGGGGAAGAGGCGTTTTGTCCTCTTCACGATTGTGTTGGTGTGTTTGGACCATGTTAGGTCTTTAGTTATGTGGACCAAGGAACATGAAGCTTTCGACTTGCTCCACCACATCCCCATCGATGTGAATGAGGGCGTGCTCGGCTCTCCATTTCGTGTAGTCCACGATCAGCTCCTTTGTCTTACTGACGGTGAGGGAGAGGTTTTTTGTTCTGGCACAACACTGCCAGGTCTAATGTTGTAATTATGCACGGCCATGCAGTCGAGGGTGAACAGGGAGCACAGGAGGGGACTAAGCACGCACCCCTGAGGGGCCCCCGTGTTGAGTGTCAGCGCGGCGGATGTGTTGTTGCCTACCCTTACCACCAATGGGAGGCCCGTCAGGAAGTCCAGGGTCCAGTTGCAGAGGGAGGTGTTTAGTCCCAGGATCCTTAGTTCAATGATGAGCTTGGAGGGCACTATGGTGTTGAAAACTATGGTGTTGAGCTGTAGTCAATGAACAACATTCTCACATAGGTTTTCCTTTTGTCTTGGTGGGAAAGGGGAGTGTGGACTGCAATAGAGATGGAGTCATCTGGGGATCTGTTGGGGCAGTATGCGAATTGGAGTGGGTCCAGGGTGTCTGGGATGATGCCGCTGATGTGAGCCATGACCAGACTTTCAGAAAATCTCATGGCTACAGGTGTGAGTGCAATAGTTATTTAGACAGATTACCTTGACTTTCTTGGGCACAGGGACTATGGTGGTCTGCTTGAAATATGTAGGTATTACCGAATAGGTCAGGGAGAGATTGAAAATGTTAGTGAAGACACTTGCCAGCTGGTCAGCAAATGCTCTGAGTACACGTCCTGGTAATCTTTCTGGCTCTTTGGCCTTGGGAATGTTAACCTGTTTAAAGGTCTTACTCACATCAGCTATGGAGAGTGTGATCACACAGTTGTCCAGAACATCTGGTGCTCTCATGGATGGTTCAGTGTTACTTGCCTCAAAATGAGTGTAGAGGGCATTTAGCTCGTCTGGTAGACTTGCAGCTGAGTGTAATCCAACCGTTCCACTAGTTCAACATGCATGCAAAGGAATTCCAAAAGTTACCAATAAACTTCGTCCAAACAAGTCAAACAACGTTTGTAATCAATCTTCAGGTACCGTAATATGTAAATAAACAATACAATTTAAGACGGAATGTAGTATGTTCAATACCGGAGATAAATAACGAGGTGCGCGCCCTCATCCATGAGTGCCACAAGACTACAGTCAAATGAGAGCCACCTTGAAAAACTACAACTACTAATAAATTTTTCAAAAAACAAGCCTGAAAACCTTTCTAAAGACTGTTGACATCTAGTCGAAGCCATAGGAACTGCAATCTGGGAGGATTTCCTTTGGATATCCCATAGACAAGCATTTTAATGGGTGGTGACCTCAAAATAAAATCCGGAAGGATTCTCCTCTGCCATATCAGTTCTGTTATAGTCGCAGACATTATTTTAAGAGTTGTAGAAACTTCAGAGTGTTTTCTATCAAATAATACCAATTATATGCATATCCTAGCTTCTGGGCCTGAGTAACTGGCAGTTTACTTTGGGCACGTCAGTCATCCGAACTTCCGAATACTGCCCTCTAACCTCATGAAGTTGAAGCCTGTGACTGATCTGGTCTATATCATTGGATGAATCCCTGAACATATTCCAGTCTGTGCTAGCGAAACAGCAGGAATCAGGAGGATGAAGTTATAGCATTTTTTGTGAAATGTAGGGCAAATGAGAGCTTTGTATGAGTCTCTGTGTGTGTGGTAAAGGTGATCTAGAATTTTAAGCCTGTAGTTGCACAACAAAACACACAAACAAGCACAATTGGTCAGGAGCCCTCCCAAAAATGGCAGCTATTCCCTCCAGTGGCATTCACTCATTATCTTCAATACAGGAAGTGAAGTCCAAAAAACTTTCTTATGGTTTCAGTGATTTGTATGGCTATGCTATTAGATTTGATGAGTGACATCAATGCAAAATTAGATGTGTGGTTGGATACAGCAGCTGTTATCGTCCTGTAGACAGTGATTACCAGCTGTTACTGCCATCCACCCACAAACTCAAACTCATTGTTACTCAACACAAACAAACCAAAGGCTTCTAACATACAGTACAGTACATTGCAATTTAAAGAAGGCTGGGTAGTCAATGTTTTTTGTCAAGGCAAACCTTTTTCTGTGATTTGGGTTGTGTTTTTCTTATATTCTATTGCAACTATTCCTTCTAATATTCTGGCCAAGGTAATGTCCATTTCCTTCGACTGACTAAGATTTATCCGAGTCTATTGCTTAGCTATATTCCAAGTGTGAAATTGTATCGTAATAAGGTTTTGAACAAAAGTAGAAAAGAGGATAATTCAGGGAGAATAATGAACCATGGATTGGAAAGAGCAAAGATAATACTGGTAGATAATGAGCTATATCCTCGACGACGCAGCGCTTCCAAAAACTCTCTATGCACCATTATTTGAGTCAAGGTCTCTCGTTATTATTTGATGTCATTCTTTTCTCTTAAATGGGTAGGCAATCCATTTTCTTAACGCATCAACTTTTCTCAAGCTGTTTAATAGCATATTAAAATAACATGCTCCATCAACTTGGCTTTATTAATTATGACTGCTCTCTAGTCTCCCGTTGGGCTTTAAAAAGTCATGATCTTAGCAGCATATAGAAAAATATTAATCAAGTGTATTTTTAATTGAAAGATCCAAACTAAAGAAAATTCCCTCATATTGGAGAAGACAGGTGTTCAGTGTCCTCACTAGATGCTGCTATTATTATAAAGGACTTATTACTGGAATTGTTTGACGTTAAATATCTAATCAGCAGTTAAGTATTTAAAGTATTTAAAAATCACATCATTTGTATTGCCATATTGACTGAGGTAGTATAATTTATATTGTCAACAATCACATATAGGGGAATAAGAAAAAGCAGTATGTTTTTTACCTTTAGTAGATTGTGTTGGCATGTTTTGGACAGCCAGATCGCTCAAGATCTAACATCCGTCCAGATACCCAGGGCGTCGGGAGATACCTTCAAAACCAGCCACTAGGGGCAATTACCAAATTAAAGCAAATGTTATTTGGTACATGCACCGAATACAACAGGTATAAAACCTTACAGTGAAATGCTTACTTACAAGCTCTTAACCAACAACACAATTTTAAGAATATACCTCAAAAAGTAATAGATCAAAATAACAAATAATTAAAGAGCACCGGTCAAATAACAATAGTGGGGATATATACAGGGGGTACCGGTACAGAGTCAATATGCGGGGGCACCATTGTCGAGGTAATTGAGCAGTTTCCATTCCAGGCAGTGATGCAACCCGTCAGGGTGCTCTCGTTGGTGCATCTGAAAAACCTTTTGAGGATCTGAAAAAACATGCCAAATCTTCCCAGTCTCCTGAAGGGGAAAAGGTGTTGTCGTGCGCTCTTCACAACTGTCTTGGTGTGTTACGACCGTGATAGTTTGTTGGTGATGTTGACAATGATGGGTTCTGACTTTTAGATATGAAATACACTTATTCATGTCACTGGGCGAGAGAGGGGACTGTATAACATTTACATTCTGTCAGGATATGTTGTTAGCCATCAGGGATCCAATGGGAGGAGAAGAGACACAGTCTGGTACAAGTCAACATGACAGCCGTAAGTTGGGGAGTAGTGAGCAATTTGGGCAGAGGTCAGGTTAGATAAAGTGAGGAAGAGCATATATCAGTAATCTTCTGGATAGCAACAGAGGTGTATTGAATATTCAGATCTGTAAGGAGGGGCTCAGCATAGGAGAACGGGTTTAATACCAGTGCTTGTGTGAATATGTTTTTTGTCTGTGCAGCTGTGTAAATCAAATGGATGAATAAACTTGGTTTGAGCTTTACTAATCGTTCGTGAAACTTTATAAGGTTAATTTAGACCTAACAATACCAAGGAACTTGAAACTCTTGATCCGCTCTGCTACAGCCCCGTCGATGAGAATGGGGGCGTGTTCAGCCCGCCTTTTCCTTTAGTCCACAATCAGCTCCTTTGTCATGCTCACATTGAGGGAGAGGTTGTTGTCCTGTCACCACACTGCCAGGTCTCTGACCTCCTCCATATAGGCTTTCTCATCATTGTCGGTGATCAAGCCTGCCACTGTTGTGTCGTCAGCAAACTTATTGATGGTGTTGGAGTCGTGCTCGGCCACACAGACATAGGTGAATATGGAGTACAAAAGGGGACAAAGCACTCACCCCTGAGGTTCCCCGGTGTTGAGGATCAGCATGGCAGATGTGTTGTTGTCGACCCTCACCACCTGGGGTGGCCAGTCAGGATGTCCAGGATCTAGTTGCAGATGGAAGTGTTTAGTCCCAGAGTCCTTAGCTTAGTGATGAGCTTTGTGGGCACTATGGTGTTGATCGCTGAGGTGTAGTCAATGAACAGCATTCTCACAGTGGTGTTCCTTTTGTCCTGGTGGGAAAGGGCTGTGTGTAGTGCAATTGAGATTACGTTATCTGTGGATCTGTTGGGGCAGTATGTGAATTAGAGTGGGGCTAGGGTTTCCTAGATGATGGTGTTGATATGAGTCACAACCAGTCTTTCAAAGCACTTCATGGCTACTGACGTGAGTGCTACTGGGCAGTAGTCATTTAGCCAGGTTACCTTCGCATTCTTGGGCACAGGGACTATGATGGATTGCTTGAAACATATAGGTATCGGTCAGGGAGAGGTTGAAATATCAGTGAAGACACTTGCCAGTTGGTGCTCTGAGCACACGCCCTAATCCATCTGTCCCCGCTGCCTTGTGAATGTTGACCTGTTT
Source organism: Oncorhynchus kisutch (assembly GCF_002021735.2). Taxonomy (NCBI): domain Eukaryota; kingdom Metazoa; phylum Chordata; class Actinopteri; order Salmoniformes; family Salmonidae; genus Oncorhynchus; species Oncorhynchus kisutch. Next base: position 18,929,806 of record NC_034190.2, read on the forward strand.
AAAGGTCACACAGTCGTCACACAGTCACACAGTGATCACACAGTCGTCCGGAACAGCTGGTGCTCTCATGCATGCTTCAGTGTTTGGCATGGGCCCCCAGATCTACAGCTGCACCTTTGAGAGCATCTTGACAGGCTGCATAACCACTTGGTATGGCAACTGCTTGGCATCCGACCGCAAGGCGCTACAGAGGGTAGTACGTACGGCCCAGTAAATCTCTAGGGCCGAGCTCCCTGTCATCCAGGACCTCTATACCAGGTGGTGTCAGAGGAAGCCCTTAAAAGTTGTCAAAGACTCCAGCCACCAAAGTCAGAGATTTTTCTTTCTGCCACCGCACGGAAAGCAGTACCGATGCCAGAAGTCTGGAACCAACAGGACCCTGAACAGCTTCTGCCCCCAAGATATGAGATTGCTAAATAGTTAGTTAAATAATTAACAAAACCTAGAATAACTTGGACCCTTTTTGCACTATATTCTCTTTGACTCATCACATACTGTACTCTGCTGTTACCGTTTATTATCTATTCCGTTGCCTAGTCACTTTATTCCTACCTATATGTACATATCGACCTCAATTACCTCGTACCCCTGTACATAGACTCGATACGGGTACCCCTTGTATATAGTGAGGTTATCATTACACATTGTGTATTTATTCCTCATGTTATTATTTTTCTATTATTTCTATTTTTATCTCTGCATTGTTGGGAAGGGCCCGTAAGTAAGCATTTCACTGTCAGTCTACACCTGTTGTTTACAAAGCACGTGACAAATAAAATTTGAATTGAATCTGTCTTATACTGTAATGTGTCATGTATTTGATTTAATTATTTTGTGACTATTATCTTGGCCTCTAATGTGCATCTTTGAGCTAAGAGTAACTAAATCATTTCATGTTGGGACACTGATCGCAAGACATTAGCTCTTTGTTTCTTAGTCTCTTAATAAATGCCTACGGTTATCTTGGACACATGTAACTTGTAGTATTCTGAGTGGTGATGGAAGGCTCGCTACCTTGACTAGATCCATTGAATACGCTTATGGGGCTATAGCGTTCATATGAGATTGGAGTCAGATTGAATATTATATTATGGTCGTAGTACTCCTTCACTCATTTCTGTCATCCTCAGTCAGAGTTGATTTCACTATTTTACACGAACACAGAAACCACACACACACATTCAAAAACATGCAAACAGACACGGAGACGCAGGGCATTAACAGACATTTGTGTGTGGGAGTTAGACGTTGCTGCGCGTTATGCTTGTCTCCTAGTCGTTAACGATGTCATTCTGTCTATAGAACAAAAGAGTGAGGATCAACAGCCTGTTGCAGAGGTTCCATAGGCTCCGGTCAATTGACTCCCAGCTTAATGCCTGTCGTCAATAGTTTTAAAAGGACATTTTCATACATCCTCATAACTGCCTGTGTTAGAGACAAGAGAGAAGGAGAAAGAGGGAGGGTGGGAGGGAGGGAGAAAGGGGCAGGAGAGTGGAAGAAAGAGGAAGGGAGGGAGAGAGAGAGTAACAGAGAGAGAGAGAGAGAAACAGAGAGAGAGATGGGGAGTGAGAGATTAAAGTGTTGTAGATCATGGTATCTACTGTATACAGTTCTACAAACTCTCTACCCATTAGTTTGATCAATGTGTCTCTATAACAATGGAGATTTTAGCATGTAACTCTTGGTGGGGCAAAAAAAAGAATAATGGAATGCAAGCCACTACACAACACAACACTAAGCAATACGTTAATTATACTATAATGATTACAGATGGTGCCCACAAACTGTTAGGGCCTACATAAAGCTGTCCCAACATCTTACCCACTGCTACATCTGTCTATCAGCGGAGCCTTGTTTGGCAGCTAAACAGTTCTTTCAGCCTCATTTATTGCCTTTTTAAAAACAGCTTATATGGCTGACTTGCTTAAACAAATGTGGTATCTAATGGCAGATATGGAGGATATTGGGCAATCCGTAATTCAGATTAAGTCAATGAGCGAGCTAGGACGGACGTAACGTTAGTCAGTAGAACTATTTGTTTAGCACTTTTGAAATGTACAGCGACAGAATTCAGAACATGGGCCATTCTTACAGCACTCTCATTGAACACCAAGTTAGAACCGTAGGATAAATAAAGGGGACATATAAGCAGACAATGAAAGCTCTCACAATATTTTATGATTACATTTCTCTAAAACAAGTTATAGGCTACAGTAGAACAGCCTGAACATTAGGCGAAATTAAGAGGGATAAATAGACCAAATTATTAGGGTGAGGCACATAGGCAACTTACATCTTACTACAGATCATACATATAGTATTACTTTCTTAGCTAACATTATACATATATCCCTGGCATATTACATCATGTATGAAGCAGCATACAATACATTTTTGGACTAGGCTCACTTGAACAGGAAGGTTATTGCAGGACAAATCATGCTTCATTGACAGCATGGCCAATGTTGAATGTTTATCATTTTAAACTTGGAAAAAAAAGCCCCTTTATCCCAGATTTGGGACCACACAGTCACTGTCACTGATTCCTTCCAAACCACTTGTTGAATTTGTGATTAGATTGTCGACCTGATTCAGGATGATGACTGCTAACTAAGATTGTGAAAGTATGATATTGACATGATAAGTCCAATCAAAGCTACTCTACATGCAACATGATTTGACATAATTTTATCTATGGCCAATGACCTTGAGACATATTGGATGGGCACGTCTATGGCAGCAGCCGAAAGAGATAGAATTTAAGGTCTACTCTTACACTTGGCAATGAAGTAAAGTCCCCATGAGTGATAGAACACTGATCCATTCACGGCACAATGCTCCGTATTTTCTGCTGGCTTGCCCCGCCACAACAGAAAGCACTGAGCTAGGCTGTCACCTTTTCTGTCTTATTTGATTGTTGTTTCCTTAGGTTACCGCTGGAGGGCACCCTTACCCTGTTTTACAGTTTCCAAGTTACCCTGATTATGACTTATAGGATTCACCTGTATTTAACGACCTTCTCTGTTCACCTGGTTGCCTTGTTATTTAGTTTCCTCAGTTGGCCTGTATCTTTGCATGTTTTATTAGTGTGCTCTTGTGCGGTTGCCTTGTTTCTGTAAACATTCTGGATTTACCCGAACCTCTGCTCGCCGTGATTCTCTGCGTCTGGGTTCGAGTTCATACTAGCATAATTGTTACAGAAGACCTAAGCCTACCCTGGATTTTTCAGTCGTCCGAGGAACATGCCGAACTACTCCATTTACGTTCGGCTCTCACCCACCATGGAACTGTGATTGGTCGCCATGAGGAGCGGTTGCAGACAGTGTCATATGATTTAAGAACTCTTGTGTCCGCTCTGCGGACAAGACAGATGGGTGAAACAGCTGCTGCACCTGTGGCTGTTCCTAATCCTCCACTCCCTACAAGCTCAGCGTTTTCCTCCCTTCGGGAGCCTCATCTCCCGGCACCGGAGCGCTATGAGGGGCATCTGGGTTTCTGCTCCAATGCTCACTGGCTTTCGAACTTCAGTTGTCAACGTTTCCCACCGAGCGTTCCAGAGTGGCATACGTCATCTCCTTGCTCTCAGACATTTGTTTTAATTGGCAAAGCTTTATCTAGAAGATGAAGAGGGTTTTTGATCACCACCATCAGTGGCAGGAACACTGCTCAAATACACATTGTGCTTCAGCAGGGCAGCCGGAGCATAGCTGATTACTCCATTGACTTTCGGACACTAGCCACTGATAGCGGTGTAATACAGAGGCACTTCCCTCAGTCTTTCTGAATGGACTCAGCGAGGTTCTCAAGGAGGAAGTGACTTCCTGGGACAACCTGACATTCTGGATGAGCTTATCGTTGTGGTCATCCGGATTGACAACCGGCTTCGGGAACAACGTTGGGAGAGGATGGAGGGTTTCCAAGTTGTTTCCAGTGTTTCGGGTTCCAGTGAGGGAGATAATTATTTGTTTCTTCCACTGCCTTATGCTGCATCTGCTTTGCCTGTATCCCGTCAAAGTTCTCAATTTGGCTCTGGTTCTCCTTCATATCATTCAGAAGAGACGATGCAATTGGGATGCACCAGACTTTCCGCTCTGGAGAGAAGGCACAGAATTAACAAGCAATGTTGTCTTTAATGTGGACAGTCTTGGCATTTCTGTGCCTCCTGTCCCTAGCTGACGGGAAGTGGGATAACTCGTCGGTAGACGGGAGAATACTGGTGAGTCAGATACATTCTCCAGCTGCTGACAGGGTACCCACCTTACTTCCGGCAAACAACAACTTTCATAGACTCTGGGGCTACCAGCTGTTTTCTGGTTCGCACATTAGCTTGCCAACAGGGGCTGCCTCTCATTAAGTTGGACATTCCATTGTTGGTTACTGCGCTGGATGGTCAACCTTTAGGGTCTGGGAAGGTGAAGCTACTCAACATGCCTATTCAGCTACGACTTTTGGATTATCATGTGGAGTTTAAGATTAATTAACTTCTTATGGTATAGGGGACGGTTGCGTCCAATTTGGGCAAAAAAGAGGGAAAATGCAGCGCGGCAAATTCAAAAGAATTCAAAAAAATTATATAAAAATCTAACTTTCATTAAATCACACATGTAAGATACTCAATTAAAGCTACACTCGTGAATCCAGCCAACATGTCAGATTTTTAAAAGGCCTTTCGGTGAAAGCATAAGAAGCGATTATCTGATGATAGCACAATAGTAAACAAAGAGGGTAGTATATTTCAACCCTGCAGGCGCTACACAAAACACAGAAATAAAATAAAACATGCATTACCTTTGACGAGCTTCTTTTGTTGGCACTCCAATATGTCCCATAAACATCACAATTGGTCATTTTGTTCAATTAATTCCATCCATATATATCCAAATGTCCATTTATTTGACGTGTTTGATTCAGAAAAAAACAGCTTACAAAAAATGCAACGTCGCTACAAAATATTTCAAAAGTTGCCTAAAACGTTGTCAAAATATTTCAAACTACTTTTGTAATACAACTTTAGGTATTTTTAAATGTTAATTATCAACGGGTCTATCTGTGTTCAATGCAGAAAGACAACAAACCAACTCAACTTTTCACGTCTTGCGCACTCTCAACAGTGTTACCCAGTTCCTAGATGGCCTACTTCTTCATTGCACAAATGAATAACCTCAACCAAATTCCAAAGACTGGTGACATCCAGTGGAAGCGGTAGGAACTGAAAACAGGTTCCTAAGAAATATAAATTTGCCAATGCGACCCCAGTGATCAAACAGAGACCTCAAAAAATAATTCTGAACGGTTAGTCCTCTGGGTTTTGCCTGCTACATAACTTATGTTATACTCGTAGACATGATTCAAACAGTTTTAGAAACGTCAGAGGGTTTCCTATCAAAATCCACTAATATATATATATATATATTCCTGGCATGAGTAGCAGGAAGTTGAAATTGGGCACGTTATTTATCCAAAAGCGAAAATGCTGCCCCCTATACCTGATTAATGATGTGCTGCACGACTTCCTTCACCAGTTCAGGTTGTGTACCTGGATGACATCCTCATCTTCTCCAGGTCCATGGTTGAACATATCCAACATGTTCACCAGGCTCTCACCACTTGTTTGTGAAGGCCGAAAAGTGTGAGTTTCACGTTCCTCAGTTCTCCTTCCTGGGGTACATTGTGTCTCAGGGCTGTGTACAGATGGACTCCCAAAAGGTAGAAGTGGTGGTCAAATGGCCGCGGCCCAGCACAGTCAAGCAAGTACAGCATTTTGGGGCTTTTGCTCATTTCTACTGGAGATTTGTGAGAAATTAGTTTCGTGGGTGCGCCATTGACAGAGCTCACCAAGGGCTCGGCTGGGCATGTAAGCTGGACCCCTGCTGCTAAGAAGGCGTTCCAGGACCTGAAACGTTTATTTTTTTCTGCAGCTAGTTCATGCAGATCCTTATCTTCCCTTCGTGGTAGAGGTGGATACCTTTGACGTTGACAGGGGTGTGGTTGTGTCAGCGCTCGGCTAAAGACCAAAAGCTTCATCCCTGTGCCTTCTTCTCCAGGCATCTCAATTATGCAGAGAGGAACTATGATGTTGGCAATCGGGAGCTTCTTGCGGTCAAACTGGTTTTGGAGGAGTTGCGGCACTGTTTGGAGGGCTCAGAACATCCATTCATGGTTTGGACTGACCACAAGGACTTGGGCTACATCCAGGTGACTAAACGCCTCAATCCCTGACAGGCTCGTTTCTTCATTAGGTTCAGATTCACTTTATCTTACCATACTAAGAACAGGAAGCCGGATGACCTTTCTCGCCAGTTCCCCAGCTCCAGTGAGGATCGGCCACATGGATCCATCATTCACAGGTTGCTCATCCTTGCGCCGGTGTCCTGGGCTATATAGACTGTAGTGAGAGGGCGCAAGGTAGAGGGGAAGTTTCTGACGGCTGTCCATCTAACAGACTTTGTGTTCCTCTTGAGGCATGGTTCAAGGTACTTCAGTGGGCTCAGTCGTCGCGTCTCACCTCTCATCTGAGAGGGCAGTGAACGCTAGAGTTTCTGAGGAGGAGGTTTTGGTGGCCCTCAGCAGAGGCAGACACTCCTTTGTGGCTGCCTGTCCAACATGCACTCGGAACACGACTCTTGTTCTTCTTCATCCTGCGCCAACGCCTTATTGACCCTGGTCTCATCTCTCTATGGATTTCATCACAGGTATTCCATCCTCAGTGGGCCATAATGTCATCCTCGTCATTGTGGACTGCTGTTCCAAGGCTTCACATTTAATTCTAAGCTTCAATCTGCACCTGAGACTGCTCAGCCACAGTGTGTAATCACCACGCTTGGCATTTCTCCTATTTTGTTGCCTTACAACCTGGAATTGAAATGGATTTTTGGGGGTGTTTGTATCATTTTATTTACACAACATGCCTACCACTATGAAGATCCAAATATGTTTTATTGTGAAACAAACAAGAAATAATACCCAAAAAAATGAAAACATGAGCATGCATAACTATCCCCCCCCCCAAAGTCAATACTTTGTAGAGACACCTTTTGCAGCAATTACAACTGCAAGTCTCTTGGGGTATGTCTCTATAAGCTTGGCACATCTAGCCACTGGGATTTTTGCCCATTCTTTAACGTCTTATGGCTGGGGGGCAGTATTGAGTAGCTTGGATGAATAAGTTGCCCAGAGTAAACGGCCTACTCCTCAGTCTCAGTTGCTAATATATGTATATTATTATTAGTATTGGATAGAAAACACTATAAAGTTTATACAACTGTATGAATTATGTCTGTGAGTATAACACAACTCATATGGCAAGCAAAATCCTGAGGAGAAATCAAAACAGGGAGTGAGAAATCTGAGCTTTGTCCCCAATGAAATCCCCTTGAGATATTAATGATGTTGCACTGCCTAGGGGTTCCACTAGATGTCAACCATCAATATACATGAGACTTCTATGGTGTTGTGGGAGTGAATGATAGCAGAATCAGTCAGGTGTCTGGCAGTCAGCCATTTTCTAATCATGCTTATTCCTCATGGTAGTCACTTGCGTTCCATGGCTCATGAAGAAAAGAAGGAATAGACCGGTTGGAACTTTATTGAAGGTATATGTGAAAAACATCCTAACGATTGATTCTGTACGTAGTTTGAAATGTTTCTTCAACCTGCTATATAACTTTTTGAAGTTTTTGTTCGATGTAATCCTGACCAGAATGAGCATTTGGATATGTATACCAAACGCGCTAACAACAAAAGAAGGTATTTGGACATAAATATTGGACATTTTCTAATAAAACAAACATTTATTGTGGACCTGGGATTCCTGGAGTGCTTCTGATGTAGATCATCAAAGGTAAGGGAATATGTATCATGTAATTTCTTGTTTATGTTGACGTCAACATGGCAGCTATTGTGACAAATGTTTCTGAGCGCCGTCTCAGATTATTGCATGGCTGGCTTATTCCGTAAAGTTATTTTGAAATCAGACACAGCGGTTGCATTAAAACTTGTTAAGCCTATGGGTTCCCCTACAGGAACTACACCCCCCCGTTCAGCTGAAACGGGAATGCAAAAATATTCTTAGAAATATTTAACCTCCACACATTAACAAGTGCAATACCTCAAATGAAAGATAAACACCTTGTTCATCTACCCAGCGTGGCAGATTTTTAAAAATGTTTTACGGCGACAACACAGCATATATTTATGTTAGACCACCACCAAAACAAAGAAAATACAGCCATTTTGTACCACAAAAGATAAAATGACAAAAGCATGATTTTAAAAAAAAATCATTCACTAACCTCTTGAAAATCTTCATCAGATGACAGTCATATGACATGTTACACAGTACATTTATGTTTTGTTCGATAATATGCATTTTATATCCATAAATCTCGGTTTACATTGACGCCATGTTCAGAAAATTCTCCAAAATGTCCGGGGGAATTATAGAAAGCTACGCCAGATAACAGAAATGCTCATCATAAACTTTGACTAAAGATACATGTTCTACATATAATTAAAAAGATACACTGGTTCTTAATGCAACCGCTGTGTCACTTTTTTTTTACGTTACGGAAAAAGCCTAACATTGCAATAATCTGAGACAAACAATATTTCTCCGCTATGTTGGAGTCAACAGAAATACAAAATTACAACATAAATATTCCCTTACCTTTGATGGTCTTCGATCAGAATGTAGTGCAAGGAGTCCTACTTCAACAATAAATCGTTTTGTTTCATAATGTTCAATTCTAGTGTCCATGTAGCAGCATCTGCTACCACTTTCAGCTCAAATGCCCAAAAAATTACTTCTGGTCCAGGATAATTTTGCATCAAAACTTCCAAATTACATATTACAGGTCGACGAAACTGGTCAAACTAAGTGCAGAATCAATCTTCAGGATGTTATAAACGTACATAATAGCATTCTAACCGGGCAATCCTAGTTCATCCCGGGCTGATTGGAACAGACGAAGCACTCCAAACGCATACGTGCCCTCAAGCACATGAATCTTTTGCGACACTGTAGCAATTTCCTCCTCATTAGGTCAAGGTTCACAGCAAATGCTCGATTACACTTTCTACTGAATGAGGACATCTAATGGAAGACATAGGAAGTGTTTCCAGATCCATAACTTGTTGGGAAGGGAGGGGGCGATGAGGTCAAATTTGCCCCAACTTTCAGGATTTCAAAACTAGTTTGCAAGATTGTTCTGTTATACTCACAGACATAATTCAAATGGTTTTAGAAACTTCAGTGTTTTCTATCCAATATTAATTATAATATGCATATATTAGCAATTTAAGACAGATTTTGATGCAGTTCACAATGGGCACCCAATTCATCCAAAGGGGAAATAATGCCCCCTATCCTTAACAAGTTTTAAGGAGAGGTATATCTATAATTCCATGTGTATAACTTGTATTATCATCTACATTTATGATGAGTATTTCTGTTGAATGATGTGGTTATGCAAAATCACTGAATGTTTTTGGAACTAGTCAATGTAAACTCATATTTTGATAAATATGAACCTTATCAAACAAAACATACATGTATTGTGTAACATGAAGTCCTATTAGTGTCATCTGATAAAGATCATCAACAGTTAGTGATTCATTTTATCTTTATTTCTGCTTTTTGAAACTCCTCTCTTTGGCTAGGAAAAAGTATATGGCTGTGTTTTTCTGTGGCTATATGTGGTGACCTAACATAATCGTTTGTGGTGCTTTTGCTGTAAAGCATATTTGAAATTGTACACTGTGGTGGGATTAACAACAAGAATAGCTTTAAAATGGTATAATATACATGACTGTTTGAGGATTGTTAACTATGTTTTTTTGATGTTTTGAAAATGGCGCCCTACACTTTGACTGGCTGTTGTCATTTCGCTCCCGTTAACGGGATTGCAACCATAAGAGGTTAAGGAAAAACTGCTCCAGCTCCATCAAGTTGGATGGGTTCCGGTGTACAGCGGAACCCATCAAAAGTCATACCACAGATTCTCAATTGGATTGAGGTCATTCGAAGGTAATTAAATGTGCTGCTTTAGCAGTATGCTTAGGGTCATTGTCCTGCTGGAAGGTGAACCTACGTCCCAGTCTCAAATCTCTGGAAGACTGAAACAGGTTTCCCTCAAGAATTTCCCTGTATTTATCATCATCCATCATTCCTTCAATTCTGACCAAATTTCCTATCCCTGCCAATGACAAAACATTCCCACAGCATGATGCTGCCACCACCATGCTTTACGGTGGCGATGGTGTTCTCGGGGTGATGAATGTGTTGGGTTTGTGCCAGACATAGCATTTTCCTTGATGGCCAGAAAGCTCAATTTTAGACTCATCTGACCAGAGTAACTTCTTCCATATGTTTGGGGAGTCTCCCACATGCCTTTTGGCAAACACCAAACATGTTTGATTATTTTTTATGGCCACTCTTCTGTAAAGCCCAGCTCTGTAGCTCTGTGGAGTGTACGGCTTAAAGTGGTCCTATGGACAGATTTTCCAATCTCCGCTGTGGAGCTCCTTCAGGGTTATCTTTGGCCTCTTTGTTGCCTCTCTGAATAATGCCATCTTTGCCTGGTCCGTGAGTTTTGGTGGGGGGCCCTCTCTTTGCAGGTTTGCGTTGATGCCATATTCTTTCAATTTTTTTATAATGGATTTAACTGTGTTCTGTGGGATGTTCAAAGTTTCAGATCTTTTTTTATAACCCAACCCTGATCTGTTCTTCTCCACAACTTTGTCCCTGACCTGTTTGGACAGCTCCTTTGTCTTCATAGTGCTGCTTGATTGGTGGTGTTGCAGACTCAGGGGCCTTTCAGAGCAGGTGTGTATATATATATATACTGAGATCATGTGACAGATCATGTAACACTTAAAAAGCACACAGGTGGACTTTATTTAACCTGTCTGGGAACGGAACCCCATTCCACTAGAGGAACCCCTTGCCAACAAGGGTCTGTTGTCTGATTTTAAAAATGCTTTACAGCGAAGCTCCACAAACAATTATGTTAGATCACCACCAAGTCACGAAAAACCTAGCCATTTTTCCAGACAAAGAGAGGAGTCACAAAAAGCACAAGTAGAGATAAAATTAATCACTTACCTTTGATTATCTTCATCAGATGACACTCATAGGACTTCATGTTACACAATACATGTATGTTTTGTTTGATAAAGTACATATTTATATCCAAAAATTGGCGTGTTATGTTCTGTAATATTTTGCTTCCAAAACATGCGGTGATTTTGCAGAGATCCACATCAATTTACAGAAATACTCATTATAAATGTTCATGAAAAAACAAGTTATGCATGGAACTTTAGATAAATGTCTCCTTAATGCAACCGCTGTGTCAGATTTTTTTAATGGAATGGATTTTTTTAATGGAAAAAGCATACCATGCAATGAACTGAGTACGGAGCTCAGAGCCCAAACCAGCCAAAATAAATCCTCCATGTTGCGTAGTCAACATTAGTCAGAAATAGCATTATAAATATTCACTTAACTTTGATGATCTTCATCAGAATGCACTACAAGGTCTCTCAGTTCCACAATAAATGTTTGATTTGTTCGAAAAAGTTCATCATTTATGTCCATATACATCCTTTTGTTAGGGCGTTTGGTCAACAAATCAAAACGCGCGTGCAACTTCCAACGAAAATTCCAAAAAGTTATATTACTGGTCGTAGAAACATATCAATCGATGTATAGAATCAATCTTTAGGATGTTTTTATCATACATGTTCAATAATATTCCAACCGGAGAATTCCATTGTCTGTAGAAAAGCAATGGAACGGGAGCAACCTCATGTGAATGCGCGTGACTGACCTGGCAGACCTCTAACTCATTCCCCTCTCATTCAACCCCCTTCATCAAACAACGTTCTAAAGACAGTTGACATCTAGTGGAAGCCTTAGGAAGTGCAACATAACCAATATCCCACCTTATCTTCAATAGGGGCTGAGTTGAAAAACCACAAACCTCAGATTTCCCACTTCCTGTTTGGATTTTTTCTCAGGTTTTTGCCTGCCATATTAGTTCTGGTTTACTCACAGATGTCATTTAAACAGTTTTAGAAACTTCAGAGTGTTTGCTGTCCAATACTACTAATAATATCCATATATTAGCATCTGGGACAATGTAGGAGGCGGTTTACTTTGGGCACGCTTTTTATCCAAAAGTGAAAATGTTGCCCCCTAGCTCAAACTGATTATGTGACTTCTGATCTGATTTAGGGGCTTCATAACAAAGGGGTGAATACATATGCACCATTTTTTTTTTTTTTTAAGTAATTTTTTTAATTTCACTTCACCAATTTGGACTATTTTGTGTATGTCCATTACATGAAATCCAAATAAAATCTTCTGGGGTCATCAGCCAGTTTGTCCTCAGGCTATCACCCTCTGTCCAACGGTCAAACGGAGCGGGTGAACCAGGATCTGGTGAACGCTTTACGGTGCTGTGTGTCCGCTAACACTGCCACTTGGAGTCAGAATATTCCCTGGTTGGAGTACGCACACAACAGTCTCCGGTGTTCCTCCACCGGCCTGTCCCCATTCCAGGATTTGTACAGATACAGATCCTGTTTCCAGAGCAGGAGATTGAAGTGGTAGTTCCATCCACTCAACGTCCCATCTCTCGTTGCCGCCAGGCCCCCTAGAGCGCTCGGTCAGCGCTCCTGAGTTCCTCAGCTCGGGTTCAACGACAGGCCAAGTCCTATGACTTATAGGATTCACCTGTGTTTAATTACCTCCTCTGCTTCCCTGGTTGCCTTGTTATTTAGTTTCCTCAGTTGGCCTGTATCTTTGCTTAGGTCTCATGTTTTATTAGTGTGCTCTTGTGCAGTTGCCTTATTTCTGTTAAGACTCTAAGTAAAAGTTCTGGATTTATCCTTACATCTGCTAGCTGTGTTTCTCTGTGCCTGGGTTCAAGTTCGTACTAGCATTATTTTGGAGCTGCCTTACTCAAGAAAACAAAAAAGAGACCATGTTTGTATGCGGCGTTATTAACTCAATGATACATATTTTTTTACATTGTTTGCAAATTTGTATGTGACACGTATTAATGCCAAAACAACATGCAAAACCGGCAAGCCCAAAAAAATGCCTGTCCTGAGTGACGGTACGTCACTGCTCTTTAATGATCTATAAATATAACTCCAGTATATCATTCATCACTGGAGGTAGGCTCAGCAGTATGACTAGACAGTAATGACTCATTAGACTGTATTAGATCTTTCCTTGATGTGATTTAGGCAGAGTGCTGCTGAATGAGGCCTGATAAAACGCAGAGTCAAAATAGTCCTTATCAGTGCTTCTATGTAATAAGTGAGGCACACACACAGAGCATGCTCACACACACACACACACACACACGTATGCACACTTGAATTCAAAGTTCGGAACAGCTAGATGAATAGAGAGAGAGACAGAGAGAGATCATCTCCAACGGTCTCTAAATCATTATCTCCACAGACCCATGATGTGTAAGACGATATGGCTGACCCTGTGAAAAAACACATTTCACTGCACCAGTGCAGTATGTGACTATGACTAATATATATATATATATATATATATATATATATATATATATATATATATATATATATATATATATATATATATATATATATATATATATATATATATATATATATAGTCCCAGTGAAAAGTTTGGACACACCTACTCTTTCAAGAGTTTTTCTTTAATATTTACTATTTTCTAAATTCTTTATCAAGTGTTCAGAGGAGACTGCATGAATCAGGCCTTCATGGTCGAATTACTGCAAATAAACCACTACTAACAGACACCAATAAAGAGACTTACTTGGCCAAGAATCATGAGCAATGGACATTAGACCGGTGGAAATCTGTCCATTTGTCTGATGAGCCCAAATTTGCGATTTTTGGTTCCAACCCCCGTGTTTTCGGAGATGCAGAGTAGGTGAACAGATGATCTCTGCTTGTGTGATTCCCACTGTGAAGCATGGAGGAGGTGTGATGGTGTGGGGGTGCTTTGTCAGTGATTTATTTAAAATTCAAGGCACACTTAACCAGCATGAATACCACAACACTCTGCAGCAATACTCCATCCCATCTGGTTTGCGCTTAGTGGGATTATCATTTGTTTTTCAACAGGACAATGACCCTAAATACCTCCAGGCTGTGTAAGGGCTATTTGACCAAGAAGGAGTGATGGAGTGCAACATCAGATGACCTGGCCTCCACAATCACCCAAACTCAACCCAATGGAGATGGTTGGGGATGAGTTGGACTGAAGAGTGAGGGAAAAGCAGCCAACAAGCGCTCAGCATATGTGGAAACTCCTTCAAGACGGTTGTAAAAGCATTCAGGTGAAGCTGGTTGAGAGAATGCCAAGAGTGTGCAAAGGGTGGCTACTTTGAAGACTCTCAAATATGAAATATATATAGATTTTTTAAATCATTTTTTTGGTTCCTACATGATTCCATATGTGTTATTTCATAGTTGACGTTTTCACTATTATTATACAATGTACAAATTAGTCAACTTAAAGAATAACATTGAATGAATAGTGTCCAAACTGTTGACCGTTACTGTATACAGTTGAAGTCGGAAGTTTACATACACTTAGGTTGGTGTCATTAAAACTCATTTTTCAAGCAATCCATACATTTCTTGTTAACAAACTATAGTTTTGGCAAGGCTGTTAGGACATCTACTTTGTGTATGACACAAGTAATATATCCAACAATTGTTTACAGACAGATTACTTCACTTATAAATCACTGTATTGCAATTCCAGTGGGTCAGAGTTTTACGTATACTAAGTTGACTCTGCCTTTAAACAGCTTGGAAAATTCCAGAAAATTATGTCATGGCTTTAGAAGATTCTTTGCTGAAAACAACAGCAAAGGACATTGTGAAGATGCTGGAGGAAAAAGTTATGAAAGTATCTACATCCACAGTAAAACAAGACCTATATCGACATAACCTGAATGGCCGCACAGCATGGAAGAAGCCACTGCTCCAAAACCGCCATAAAAAAGCCAGACTACGGTTTGCAACTGCACATGGGGACAAAGATTATACTTTTTGGAGAAATGATCTCTGGTCTGATGAAACAAAAATAGAACTGTTAGGCCATAATGACCATTGTTATGTTTGGAGGAAAAAGGGGGAGGGTTGCAAGCTGAAGACACCATCCCAACTGTGAAGCACAGGGTGGGAGCATCATGTTGTGGGGGTGCTTTGCTGCAGGAGGTCCTGGCACACTTCACAAAATAAAGGGAATCATGAGGAAGGAAAAGTAGGTGGATATATTGAACCAATATCTCTCGACACCAGTCAGGAAGTTAAAGCTTGGTCATAAATGGGTCTTCCAGATGGACAATGACCCCAAGCATTCTTCCAAAGTTGTGGCAAAATGGCTTAAGGACAGCAAAGTCAAGGTATTGGAGTGGCCATCACAAAGCCCTGACCTTATTCCCATAGAAAATTTGTGGGCAGAACTGAAAAATCGTGTGCGAGCAAGGAAGCCTACAAACCTGACTCAGTTACAGCAGCTCTGTCAGGAGGAATGGGCCAAAATTCACCCAACTTATTGTGGGAAGCTTGTGGAAGGCTACCCGAAACGTTTGACCCAAATGAAACAGTGTAAACGTCTTACCCACTGGGAATGTGATGAAAGAAATAAAAGCTGAGATATAAAATTCTCTACTATTATTCTGACATTTTACATTATTAAAATACAGTGGTGATCCTATCTGACCTAAGCATTTTTACTAGGATTAAATGTCAGGAGTTGTGAAAAACTGTAAATTGATTTGGCTGAAGTGTATGTAAACCTCCGACTTCAACTGTGAATACAGTACTTTTTTTATTCAGTTGCCTTCCTTCCCTAGGGGAACTGCTGGGATTGGTTTATGTTTTGCCAATCAAACTGAACCAGTATTCCATGTAAATAAAACAAATCTTACTGTAGAGTAATGGGTAACCATTACAGTTAGTTCCTGTTGGGAGGATCACCCGCCATCAAAAGTAATAGCGGCATTAAATATTCATGACATTGAGAAGAATAAGAGGAAGAAGACATTTAAGAAACAGAAAAGGGGGGACATGAATTCAACTCCTGTTGAGAAATATGTGAGATAACATTCTGAGTTTTAGTAAAAGTGATGATTCTTTTTTGAAAGGTGTCTCGCTCTCTCTGTCACTGCAAGGTGTTTCAAAGACAACCTTTCATTGCCTCTGATCGGGAAAAATAATACAAAAAACTCCCGAGTTGGCAATCTTGACTTCGCGAAGACTGCGGTGAAACCTATTTCTTTTTGTGTTTAATCCTTTTTCTCTTTTCTCCTTTTTTCTTTCTATATTTTTTTTCTCTGGCTCGGAATCAAAAGAAAGCTGTCAGAATCTACGGTATGAACAGTCAGCAATATCCATCGTTATCTGGCTTCCTGAGGAGTTTAAAGTTAGAGGTCATGCATTGGCTTCGCTGTCTACGCACATATGATGCGAGGAGGGGGGAAGAAGGGTTCAGAGGTCAATGTAGTCATGTCATTCACAAGAAAACAAACGTTTTTTGCTGTGTTATTATGCAGGTAGATGAGCAGAGTAAATGGGGTTTCTCACTCGCTCACTCAGTTTGAATACTTTTCATTATGGAAAAGCCTCCTTGGGCCTCGTATCTTCAATTTCGTTCTTTACTCCTTAACTTCCTTTTTTTCTCCTGCCTTATTCACAAGTGTTCCTATAGTATTCTATAGCACCATTCACTGACAACATTTCAATACCAGGTAGATTCCTATAGTACCTCTATAGCAACACTCACTGACATTTAATTCCCAGTTAGATACCTACAGTAGTTCTATAGCAGCTTTCACTGACAACATTTCAATCCCAGGTGGATCTTTGTCAGCAATTTCTATAAATTCTCCCTGTTTCATGAGCATAGAGAATTGATGTCCTTCTCTACTTGAGGTTCAGAGGCTGACTGACAGACATATTAGGCATCAGAATAAAAGTGAAAAGTTCATAGATGGTGGGAGACATGAGCAGGTTTTTTTCCTGTTGAGGCTGGCCTGTATACGCTGTGTGAATTGAGTCACCACATTTAAACATGAATTCCTGAAAACGGTCAGAACTGTGATCGAAAAAGCCAAATTTGACTAAACTGTATGCAGAGACAGAGACCGACTGAGTCGTGGGCAGAGAAGGAGCACTTTAAGGTACTACAAAACACAGCAACCTGCTCAAAGACAGCAATTTACCTTTGGTAGGCTGTAATGCAATTACAGAATAGGTAATGCAATCACTCTGGCTAGCTGGGTGGGTAATGGCAGGGAATGACAGTGGTTGATGTGAATGAAGAGAGTGATGGGCATTACACACACATCCAACACACTGACACATGAATGCACACTGCAGGAATGCATCCATGAAAACACATACACACACATTGCTTAGGTTACTTTCTGAATGTAATCCGTTACAGTTACTACATACCTCTCCAAAATGTTATGTAGACAATCCATCAAACACATTTGGTGTGTCTTCATAGTGGTCTCTGACTTGTGGTCAGACTCGTTCAGGCGGAACAATCTTAAACTTTCAGATCATCTTGTATTGTTGTTAAAGATTCACCCAGTGACCTAGCTTTGCATAGACCTTGAGATTCAGGTGTTTACCATTTCAGAGATTAGCTGTTACTGTAGATTCTGTGTGATAAGGGTTCGATAGGTTCACTACTCAGGTCATAGAATGATGGGAAATTTTATTTTTATTTTTATTTAATCCATTTTAGAATAAGACTAACGTAACAAAATGTGGAAAATAAATGATAATGGCGCCGGAGGAGATGGCTGCCGTTTAATGGGCTCCTAACCAATTGTGATATTTTGTGCGTTTTCAAGTTATTTGTAACTTATTTTGCACACTGTCTCTTATGACTGAAAAGAGCTTCTGGATATCAGAACAGCGATTACTCACCTCGAACAGGACAGACTTTTGTTTTTATGAGTCGGAGGCAAAGGATTTACTCCAGATACCCGACCTAGCCCAAATCCCCGTCATTCGCGTAAGAGAAGATGCAGATAGAGGGTACGCAGGTCCGGGTGCCTTGTAAGAATTCGTTGGCAAGTGGGTAATCTGCATCTACCTTCCGTCCTGTTGGCCGACGTGCAATATTTGGAGACTATCCTACCAATGGGACATTAATAACTGTAATATCTTATGTATTTCCTGAGTCGTGGCCGAACGACGACATTGATAATATACTGTTGGCTGGTTTTTCCGTGCATCGGCAAGACAGAACAGCTGCCTCCGATAAGACAAGGGGTGGCGGTCTGTGTCCATTTGTAAACAACAGCTGGTGCGCAAAATCAAAATTTTAGGAAAGTCTCGAGCTTTTGATTGCTTGAGGTAAAATATCTCATGATAAGCTATAGACCACACTATTTACCAAGAGAGTTTTCATCTATACTGTGTGTAGTTGTCTATTTACCACAACAAACCGATGATGGCACTATGACCACACTCAACGAGCTGTAAAACGCCAAAAGCAAATAAGAAAATGCTCATCCAGAGGTGGTGCTCCTAGTGGACAGGGACTTTAATGCAGGTAAACTTAAATCTGTTTGACCTCATTTCTACCAACATGTTCCACGTGCAACAAGAGGGCAAAACAACTCTAGACCACCTGTACTCCACACATAGAGACACGTACAAAGCTCTCTCTTGCCCTCCATCTGGCAAATCTGGCCATAATTCTATCTTCCTGATTCCTGTTTACAAGCAAAAACTAAAGCAGGAAGTACCAGTGACTCGCTAAATACAGAAGTGGTCAGAGAATTCAGATGCAAAGCTACAGGACTTTTTGAGGCAAGCAACACTGAAGCATGCATGAGAGCACCAGCTTTTCCAGACAACTGTGTGATCACTCTAGCCATAGACACATTCCAATTTGCATACCGCCCCATCAGATCCACAGATGATGCAATCTCTGTTGTACTCAACACCGCCCTTTCCCACCTGGACAAAAGGAACACCTAAGTGATAAGGATGCTCGTTGACTACAGCTCAGGGTTCAACACCATAGTGCCCTCAAACTCATCACTAAGATAAGAACGCGGGGACTAAACACCCCCCTCTGAAACTGAATCCTGGACTTCCTGATGGGCAGCCCCAGGTGGTAAGGGTAGGCAACACCACGTGAGCCACACTGATCCTTAATACCAGGGCCTCTCAGTGGTGTGTGCTTTGTCTCCTCCTGTACTCCCTGTTCACCCATGTCTGCGTCGCCAAGCACGAATCCAAACCCATCCTTAAGTTTGTCGAAAACACAACGGTGGTAGGCCTGATCACCGACAACGATGAGACAGCCTATAGGGAGGTGATCAGAGACGTGGCAGTGTGGTGGCAGGACAACAACCTCTCTCTCAACCTGATCAAGACAAAGGAGATGATCGTAGACTACAGGAAAAGGAGGGCTTAGCAGGCCCCCATTCTCATAAATGGGGCTTTAGTGTAGCAGGTTGACAGCCTCAAGTTCCTTGGTCTCCACATCACCAGGAAACTATCATGGTCCAAACACACCGAGACAGTTGTAAAGAGGGCATGACAATGCCTATTCCCCCTCAGGAGACTGAAAATATTTGGCATGGGTCCTCAGATCCTCAAAACGTTCTACAGTTGCACCGTCAATAGCATCCTGACTGGTTGCATCACCACCTTGTATGGCAACTGCTCGGCCTCCAACCGCAAGGCGATACAGAGGGTAGTGTGTACTACCCAGTACATCAGTGGGGCCAAGCTTCCTGCCATCCAGTGCTTCTATACCAGGTGGTGTCAGAGGAAAGCCTTACAAATTGCCAAAGACTCCTGCAACCATAGTCAACCATGTTCACTCTGCTACTGCACGGCAGGCCGTACCGGAGAGCTTGCCATGCGGTCCAAAAGGTCTAGGTCCAAAACGTTTCTGAACAGCTTCTACCCCCAAGCATTAAGACTGCTGAACTGCTAATCAAATGGCTACCTGGACTATTTGCATTGACCCCACCTCACATTTTTTTATGCTGCTGCTACTCGCTGTTTATTATCTATTATCTATGCATAGTCACATAAGCCCTACCTACATGTACATATTACCTCAATTACCTGGACTATCCTGTACCTCCGCACATTGACTCGGTACTGGTACCCCCTGCATATAGCCTCGTTACTGTTATTTTATTGTTGCTCTTATTTTTTACTTCAGTTTATTAAGTAAATATTTTTTCTTAACTCTTATTTTTCTTAAATGTGCATTTCACGGTAAGGTCTCCACCTGCTGTATTCGGCACATGTGACAAATCATTATTTTTTTTTATTTTTTTTGATTTGATTTGAAAAGTCAAGGGATCTGAATAGTTTTCAAATGGACTGTAGTCTATGCTGTTTTTTGTTGTTTACACTGGTCAAGGGCTATAGGTTGTTATCAATAAACGTCACAAGGATGTCTGAATGTTCAATTTTCCTGCTTGGGCCCAAGAAAACTGTGTGCGTTTTTGAAGAGATGGGCTATAAAAATGTAAGCACCAAGGTTTCTGGCTGTATGCTTTACATTTGTGGACAAATGACCAATCTTATCCACAATCTGAGTTTTAGCAAGGTGGGGGCCAAATACAACAACCTCGGATTTTTGTCATCGAGCTGGAGAAAATTCTGACATCCAACATTGGATGTCAGCAAGACCCTTCTGAAGGGTAGCTATGCTGATAGTTTTGCATCATTCCTGACTTGTAGTTTGGTTGGAGACCAGCACACATACATTACCCTTTATGTTTGTAATGGAATATTTAAATTAGGAACAAGGTAGTAATTTTAGATACACTCTCATACCTGGCACATTACTTCACAATGTATAACCTTCAGGATTTACAGGTCATGGACAAGTCTCTTTCAGTGACAAAGAGGGTTTTAATGCCATTCAAGTCCTACTTAAAATGGGTATGCTGTTATTTGAATATCTATGATATGTCCCTTCCACCCCACCCTCTCTCTCCTCTCAATTTTTTGACAGGGTACTGTTATGATTACAGGTAGATCATCATTTTCCTCACCCCTCTCAGTTGATAACCACATTACCTCAGAGGGCCTAGCCCTGATCTATTATCAATTACTCAAACCCAGTTTGTCAGCCTCATTAATTAAACAGTGTGTGTGTGTGTGTGTGTGTGTGTGTGTGTGTGTGTGTGTGTGTGTGTGTGTACGCGCGTATGCATTCATGCGTGCGTGCTTGGGTAGTGTACGGACCCATCTCCTCAAAAATAACTCCCAAGATCCTTGTATTCCTTCATCGAAAGACCACTATGCGGCAATCAAACACACATACACACATACGCGCAAACACACACACACACACACACAGAGCGAAGGATCTGAGGCATGTGGATGAAAAATGATGGGGATTAAGTTAATGTCCTGTGGCATTTGCAACGCGTAAATGTAATATTCCTAGCTTTGACCTTTCTCTTTTCTCGAGAAGAAATATGAAAGTGGCCCATCATTCCCACCCTACACAACATAGGGAGATGAAACACACAGACACACACACGCGCATACACACTCACACACACGCACTCAGAGAATACCATGTAAATGAATTTGTGTGACCTAGCCATGTCCAAAGCAGAATTACAGAGTGCATTCATTACTTATTGCAGTAGAACTGGCATAGAGACAGCTATGATTAAGCCAAGCAAGAGATGGAATAGCCTACACTGCGGTAGGAGCACGTAGCCTCGAGGATAGATACCAGAGCAAACAAGGTAAAAAAAGATGTTGCTGTGCCCTTGAGCAAGGCACTTTACCCAGTATTGCTCCAGGGGAGCTGTACAATGGACCGTGCTCCTTGCTGGGGTCTCAGGGGAGTTGGGATATGCAAAAAAAAACACATTCTCACGACACACCTGTTTGAAACAAGACAAATGTAAGCTCCTCAAATTAATATTATTATTATTATTATTATTATTATTATTACACCTTGAATTATAGCAGTATTCTTTTACAAAGGAAATACCCGAAATTGTTCTTGTTATTCTTGTTGCAGAACCACATATTGGGATAATACAGTGCATTCAGAAAGTATTCAGACCTCTTCACGTTTTCCTTATTCTAAAATGGATTAAATTTAAAAAATCCTCATCAATCTACACACAATACCCCATAATGACAAAGCAAAAATAGGTATTTAGAAATGTTTGCAAATGTTGAAACATAAATATATAAACACGTTATTTACAGAACTTTTCAGACCCTTTGCTATGAGACTATAAATTGAGCTCAGGTGCATCCCGTTTCCATTAATCATCCTTGAGATGTTTCTACAACTTGATTTGACTTGTTAGATAACATCAATAGCCTATCACTCCCCCATATGTTAGATAACATCAATAGCCTATCACTCCCCCATATGTTAGATAACATCAATAGCCTATCACTCCCCCATATGTTAGATAACATCAATAGCCTATCACTCCCCCATATGTTAGATAACATCAATAGCCTATCACTTCCCCATGTGTTTGATAACATAATTAACGTATCACCCCCTCATATGTTACATAACATAAATAACGTATCACCCCCTCATGTTACATAACATAAATAACGTATCACCCCCTCATATGTTACATAACATAAATAACGTATCACCCCCTCATATGTTACATAACATAAATAACGTATCACCCCCTCATATGTTACATAACATAAATAACGTATCACCCCCTCATATGTTACATAACATAAATAACGTATCACCCCCTCATATGTTACATAACATAAATAACGTATCACCCCCTCATATGTTACATAACATAAATAACGTATCACCCCCCCATATGGTAGATAACATAAATAGCCTGTCACTCCCCCATATGGTAGATAACGTAAATAGCCTGTCACTCCCCCATATGGTAGATAACGTAAATAGCCTGTCACTCCCCCATATGTTAGATAACATAAATAGCCTGTCACTCCCCCATATGGTAGATAACGTAAATAGTTTCTTATTTACCTTTTTTTCTTAGAAAATTTCAGAAATGCTGTAACCTTTAAAGAGTTTTTATATTGGAAAACAATTTTAAAAAGTAATATTACGGTAGAGGATTAGTGATTTAGATAGTTGCCTCTGGGTTGGGAAAGGGAAAATGAATGAACTAAAAGAACCTTTTAAAAGGTGTTTTGTATTATTCAAAGCTGTCGGCAGAGAGGCTGTAGGGAGCATGGAAGAGAAACAGGAAGTGTCAGTGAATCTGATCAAACTTGATCAAAGGTGCATTATACATCACAGCTGCTAAAGCCCTTCTCTTCTCCGTGGCACTTCTGGGTCAGAGAGCATTAGGGCTATGTGTGTGTGTATCCATGTGTGTATGCATGTGCATTGTTGTAAAGTACTTAATTTAAAAATACTGGCACTTCTGGGTCAGAGAGCAGAAGCACTACTAATGTCGTTTTTAGTGTATGTGTACTTAACTATTTATATTTTTGACAACTTTTACATTTACTCCACTACATTCCTAAAGAAAATATCTACTTTTTACTCCATGCATTTCTATTAATAATGTATCTTTACTTTCACTCCAGTATGTGTCACGTTCGTTATAATGAAACGTGGAACTCTATGCGCAGCGTGCATAGAGTTCCACGTTTTAATCAAATAAACTCACCTAAACAAATACAGAACACAAATGAACCATGAAGTAATTGCAGTGTTAACAGGCACTACACAAAGACAAGATCCCACAAAACAGGCAGGAAAAGGCTGCCTAAATATGATCCCCAATCAGAGACAACGATAGACAGCTGCCTCTGATTGGGAACCATACCAGGCCAACATAGAAAACGAAAAACTAGAATGCCCACCTTAATCAAACCCTGACGTAACCAAATAGAGAAATAAAAAGGCTCTAAGGTCAGGGCGTGACAGTATGACGATTGAATGCTTCTTCCACCACTGTGCATGTATGAGCCAAACCATGATTGTCTTTCTGTATTATGAAGCCTTTGCTTACACCTGAGCTTCCCCTACCTCTATTCTCCCGTGATTGGCTGCAGATGTCCGTATGGAAATTATG
Organism: Oncorhynchus kisutch; assembly: GCF_002021735.2. Taxonomy (NCBI): domain Eukaryota; kingdom Metazoa; phylum Chordata; class Actinopteri; order Salmoniformes; family Salmonidae; genus Oncorhynchus; species Oncorhynchus kisutch. Next base: position 18,953,905 of record NC_034190.2, read on the forward strand.
TCAGATTGCAAATATCAGTAACCCATTTGTAGCAATTTCTCTTCTCTCTTTCAGTCAGCTGCTCACCGTCGTAGAAATTCATCAGCCAGAAGGACAGTGTATAGAAACAGCACAACCAGCATGAGTAAACAGCCTGATGAAAATCAACAAATAACATTTTGCTGCTGAGCAAAAACTACCTGTTATATGGTATACTCACACACAGAGAAACAGCTTGATGTATACATATCCACAATTAGACATATGGACGCTCACACATAGCAAAAGTATGAAATTTCCTGGACGGTCTGTTAATTAAATCATGTAAAACAAAAACATCCATAATTTACAAATGTACAACAACGCTTTTTAGGAAGCTGAGTTGTTGACCCCAGAGGTCAAACACTTGTCCTTTCTGCTCTCTGAGAATTTATAATGAGATATATATAATTTATTATTGTTCTGTTATTGCTGCTCTAATTCTTTTTCCAGAGGTGTTGGAAACAGTGTTGGAATATTCAACACCCACAATTGTAACTAGAACAATGACCTCTCCCCAGGCGTGTGCGTGAGTGAGTGAGTGAGTGAGTGAGTGCACCTGTGTGAGCGCCTGTGTGTGTGTGTGTGTGTGTAGCATGCATGAGTGATTGAGTGAGAGAGTGTGAGTGTGTATGTGCTTTTTTGTTTCGATTTAGTATTTTTCTGTGTAATCCTTCCACTCTTTCCCATATACACCCTTTGAACCCCATTGTGTATTTCTTTATTTCTGCTTGGTTGATTTCAATGCACAGGGCAACAACAATAAATAATTATCATGCAAGCAAGGACAACAATAACAAAATGATTGCAGTCCCATCATTGTCTGCCTAAGGGAACTTAGAGCTAGGAGTGACCAAAAGTAAAGTAACAGGAGTGTTCAAGGCCTGGGGCTAGCAGCCTAAAACAGCCCTAGTGTGCACTATCAGCAAGTCCTCCAGAGCTAGTGTATACCCACAGGCCTCACATTAGTGTTAATGAATAAGAACACACACACAATTTCACCTTTCAGCCAGAAATATACCTTCCAGACTGAGTCAGCAAGAATATTATTCCTCTCCCTTCCCTCTGGAAACTAACAAAAACACTCTTAGTTAGATACAGCAAAAAAGACAAGTACAAGAGAAGGATTATACATATTGAGAGATGCTAATAGAGCAATCACAGATGCTCTCTGTATCTTAACTGTCTGTCTTCTCTCAATATTAACGGGGGAAGGGACAGGAATAAAAGGGCTTGGGTATTAGAAGTAATAAAACAGAAAATACTTCATGTCGTTTTTCTACAGGAGACACATAGTGATGAGTAATGAGGTTGACTGGGGTATGTGGTGGGAGGGGCAGCATATACTCAGTCATGGTACTAATTTCAGTGCTGGGGTGGCAATTTTGTTTTCCTCAGGCTTAGGGGTGACTGTGGTATCTACAACAGAGATTGTCAAGGGACGGGTTTTATTGGTCAATGTGGATGTTATGTTTAAAAAAAAAATATTTGTATGTTTACGCTCCTAATGAGGGTACAGAGTGTATTGCTGTATTTGATAAAATAAAGTAAGCCTTAAGACAGTGTGACCAAGAGGGGTGTACGGTTTTAGGGGGGGGACTGGAATTGTACAGTAGATTTTTACTGTTGACCTCATCTGTGGTCAGCCACTTGCCTGTCTGGTCTATTAACTGAGTTTGAGATTTCTGATGTGTGGAGAGTAAGGAACGCAAAAGTTAGGCAGTACACATGGCTAGGGTTGGAAGGTGTGATATTACTCCTGTGGGTTTCTCTGATCACCATATTGTTACTGTTGATATTCACTTGTCCTGTCCACGAAGGTCATCACCTTACTGGTATTTTAATGTTAAGTTGTTACATGATGTCATGTTTTGGGAGGCTGTAGTGGAGAAAGTGTGTGCCAGACTGTCAAGGTGGAAATGGGTGCTATCCCAGTTGTCTTATAGGGGAAGGGTACTGGTAGCTAATAATCTTGCAGCCTCTACCCTGTGGCACAGACTACCGGGGGGTCTGATACAAGAGCTTCAGAGGACCCTTGTCCATTTCTTCTGGTCTGGACAACACTGGATTAAAGCTGCAGCCCTGTACCTGCTATTGCACGAGGATGAGCAAGGCCTGGTGGACATTTCTTCCAGGATCAATGGCTTTCCGACTTCAAGCAGCCCAGAGACTGTTGTACAGTGACGGTTCTAGCTGGTTCGACACCTATACATTGATGAGGAGAGCAGGCTGTTTGGGCTTAGACAAGCACCTTTTCCTCTTAAAGCTGGAGGGGGTGATTTGCCTGGCCTGACTCCAATTTATGAGTCTGTAATGCAGGCTTGGAGAGTTCTTGTCAAGTCCCGAAAGGCCGGCACGCCACCAGGGATGTGGCTTTTTGAAGAGCCTCTTTTTCACAAACTGCCTATTGACAAGAGGACAGCTGAACTCCAATGGAGGATAATACATGGAGCCATAGCCACCAATATGGATCTGGTACACCTGGATCCGACAGTTGGGGAAGGGTGTCCATTCTGTGCTGAGTCTGAAACTCTGGCACATCTGTTTTTACAGTGTCCCAGGTTGGTCGGGATGAATTACCTGGTTCTCAGCTTTGGGAGAGGTTCTCTCTTCCCATCTGTTTATACTTCGGCTAAAGTTTTATTATTTTTATTTCACCTTTATTTAACCAGATAAGCTAGTTGAGAACAAGTTGTCTTTAACCTCTTGAAGCTAGGGGGCACTATTTTTATGTTTGGAAAAATAACGTTCCCAAAGTAAACGGCCTATTTCTCAGGACCAGATGCTAGAATATGCATATATTTGACAGCTTGGGATAGATAACACTAAAGTTTCCAAAACTGTAAAATTTGTGTCTGTGAGTATAACAGAACTGATATTGCAGGCGAAAGCCTGAGAAAAATCCAATCAGGAAGTTACCCTTATTTTGAAACCTATGTGTTCCTATGCATCCCTATTGACCATTGAAAGGGATATCAACCAGATTCCTTTTCTATGGCTTCCCTAATGTGTCTGCAGCAGTTAGACATAGTTTCAGGCCTTTATTTTCAAGAATGAGCGTGAATGACCACATTACGTAAGTGGTCAGGTGGGGGCTCTGAGTGATTTTTTGCGCAAAAGAGAGAGGCGGCCATTGTTCCTCCCGGTCCTAGTGAAAAGCCAACTGTCCTGGTTGAGATATTATCAAATAGATATTTGAAAAACACCTTGAGGATTGATTATAAAAAACGTTTGCCATGTTTCTGTCGACATTATAGATATAATTTGGATTTTTTTGTATGCGTTATCGTGACCGCTATTTCCGGTGGATTCCTGGGCATAACGCAACCAAACTAACGTAGGTATTTCGATATACAAAATATCTTTATGGAACAAAAGGAACATTTGCTGTCTAACTGGGAGTCTCGTGAGTGAAAACATCCGAAGATCAAAGGTAAACGGTTAATTTGATTGCTTTTCTGATTTTCGTGACCAAGCTTACTGATGCTTAGTGTACATAATGCTATGTTAGGCTATCGATAAACTTACAAACGCTTGTATTGCTTTCGCTGTCAAGCATAATTTCTAAATCGGAGACGCCTGGGTGATTAACAAAAGGCTAAGCTGTGTTTCGCTATGTTTCACTTGTGATTTCATGGATATAAATATTTTCTAGTAATATTTTTTGACTGTTGCGCTATGCTATTCAGCGGTTGCTGATGACAAATATACCGGATCCGGGATGGGTAGTTCTAAGAGTTAACAACTGCGACTTGGCCATGATAAAGCAAAGCAGTGTGACAGAAACAACAGAGTTATATGGAATAAACGAGCGTACAGTCAACACAATAGAAAAAAATAGAAAATCGTTATACAGTGTGTGCAAATGGCATGAGGAGGTATGGCAATAAATAGGCCATAGTAGCAGAGTAATTACAATTTAGCAGATTAACACTGGAGTGATAGATAAGCAGATGATGATGAGATGGTGTGTAAGTAGTGAAACTGGTGTGCAAAAGAGCAGCAAAGTAAATATAAACGATATGGGGAAGAGGTAGGTAGATTGGGTAGGCTATTTACAGATGGACTATGTACAGCTGCAGCGATCGGTTAGCTGATGTTTAATATTAGTGAGGGAAATGTAAGTCTCCAGCTTCAGCGATTTTTGCAAATCGTTCCAGTCACTGGCAGCAGAGAACTGGGAGTAAAGGCCAACAAAGGAGGTGTTGGCTTTGGGGAAGACCAGTGAGATATACCTGCTGAAGCACGTGCTACGGGTGGGTGTTGTTATCGTGACCAGTGAGCTGAGATAAGGCGGAGCTTTACCTAGCATAGACTTCTAGATGACCTGGAGCCAGTGGGCCTGGCGACGAATATGTAGCGAGGGCCAGCCGACCAGAGCATACAGGTCGCAGTTGTCATGTCTTTACTATCATTAACTGAAGACTGATAGTTTTTATCAAAGATTCTCTGTAATTAGTTACTACGCGATCACCTGATTAGTCACGTAACTAATTAACTAGGAAGTCGGGGCACCAAGAAAAAATATTCACATTACAATGTTATCATTTCCTAAAATAACTTTTCAGATATTTTATCTGATCAATTAGTCTTCGAATTAATGAATTTTTTACTTTACGTTAGTTTATCTGCACGAACCCAGTCTTCACTATTAGTCATCCATACATCAATTGCCTTAAATCATTTATTTATTACTAACTAAGTAATTCACAGAAATGCATAAACAAACAAGGTAAATGTGGTTACATGAAATGATAGGAGAATGTGCCCTAGTGGGCTAAACCGGCATGGCGGCTTGTTAGACAAAAGGGGAAGTGGGGGTCGACTAAGAAGTCACTACAGAGTCAAAAGCCTTGGCCAGGTCGATGAAGATGGCTGCACAGTACTGTCTTTTATCGATGGCGGTTATGAAATCGTTTAGTACCTTGAGCGTGGCTGAGGTACACCCGTGACTAGCCCGGAAACCGGATTGCACCGCGGAGAAGGTACGGTGGGATTCGAAATGGTCAGTGATCTGTTTATTAACTTGGCTTTCAAAGACATTAGAAAGGCAGGGCAGGATGGATATAGGTCTGTAACAGTTTGGGTCTAGAGTGTCACCCCCTTTGAAGAGAGGGATGACCGCGGCAGCTTTCCAATCTTTAGGGATCTCGGACTAAATGAGAGGTTGAACAGACTGGTAATAGAGGTTGCAAAAATGGCAGCGGATAATTTTTGAAAGAGAGGGTCCAGATTGCCAGCTGATTTGTACGGGTCCAGGTTTTACAGCTCTTTCAGAACATCTGCGATCTGGATTTGGGTGAACGGGAAGTTGGGGAGGCTCGGGCAAGTAGCTGCGAGGGGTGCGGAGCTGTTGGCCGGGGTTGGGATAGCCAGGAGGAAAGCCTGGCCAAAGTACAGGTTTAGTCAAAGGGGTGTAGTTATTTTGCTTAATTTTGTGTTAGGGGCAGCTAAATTAGCAAAATGGAAGACCTGAAAGAACAGCATTCGGGGACAGCCTATTACAAATGGGTTAACAATATTGATCTGTTTATGAGTATATGGGGTATTCAGAGTCTGTTGTGTTTAGTTACTGTGGAGGAGGATTTGGTGATGTGTTTTTAATTGATGTGTAACTATGGTTTTGTTTGAGTTTTTATTGTGTTGTTGGTTCCCAGACCAAATCTCTCTGTCATAGGATCTCTCTCTGTAATAGGATCTTTATCTGTAATAGGCACTCTAATTCTCTCTTTCTCTCTCTATAATAAGATCTCTCTCTGTTATAGGATCTCCATCTGTAATAGGATCTTTATCTGTAATAGGCACTCTAATTCTCTCTTTCTCTCTCTATAATAAGATCTCTCTCTGTTATAGGATCTCCATCTGTAATAGGATCTTTATCTGTAATAGGCACTCTAATTCTCTCTTTCTCTCTCTATAATAAGATCTCTCTCTGTAATAGGCTCTCTCTCTCTCATTCAATCTCTCTCTCAATTCAATTCAAGGGGCTGTATTGGCATGGGAAACATATGTTAACATTGCCAAAGCAAGTGAGGTAGATAATATACAAAAGTGAAATAAACAATACAAATGAACACTACACTCACAGAAGTTTCAAAATAATGAAGACATTACAAATGTCATATTATGTTTATATACAGTGTTGTAACGATTTACAAATGGTCAAAGTACAAAAGGGAAAATAAATAAGAATAAATATGGGTTGTATTTACAATGTTTGTTCTTCACTGGTTGACCTTTTTTTGTGGCAACAGGTCACAAATCTTGCTGCAGTGATTGCACACGTTGGTATTTCACCCAGTAAACTGCATTCCTTCCATCTATAGCATTTCTTAATAATGTTACTCAGTTCCTTTGGCTTTGATGCCTAATGATTGAGTATTGCTCTGTTCAAGTAGACTGTGATTTTGCTGTGGTCTGATAGGGGTGTCAGTGGGCTGACTGTGAACACTGAGTGACTCTGGGTTGAGGTCAGTGATAAAGTAGTCTACAGTACTACTGCCAAGAGATGAGCTATAGGTGTACCTACCATAGTAGTCCCCTTAAAGCTCACCATTGACTACGTACATAACCAGCGTGCGACAGAGCTGCAGGAGTTGTGACCCGTTATTGTTGGTTATATTGTCATAGTTGTGCCTAGGATGGGAGATTTTGAAGGCTTTGTGTTCCATAAAGTGTTCGATGTTGTTGGTTGTCTGGTTTGGCCTCAGGCCAGTAAGTGTGAGCAGAGCCTACTGAGCATCTGATACATGCCATTGGCTTGGGCTAGTGTAAGACTGGGGGTTGGGCCTGTTTGTCTGCTCACGGCCTGGGCATATGTATGACTTCCATGTTGGGGCCCTCTTTGCGGGGGTGAGGTGCATGTGGTGGGCAGGAGGGGCATAGGTCTGATCTGAGGGGGCCTAAATGAGGTGTGGGCATTGTTGACTTGGGGGGGGGGGGGGGATGTTGATTAGTTGGGGTGGGGGTGTGTATGTGGCTGGAGGAGTTGTGGTCTGGATGTAAGTCCTCTCCACATGGGTCCTCTATAGGTCTGGGAGAGTGTTTCGCTGGTCTGGGCAGGGTGTTTATTGATCTGTTTCTCCTGTGTGAAGTGTTGCGGCTATCTTTGTTTTTTCAATGTTTTTTAGAGTACGGGCGAAGGTGGGCACTGCTGCCTTGTGTAGGTGGACCTGGTCATAGAGGCTGTTCAGGTCCAGGGTGGAGTGGTGGGCCAGGAAAGAATTTGGTTTTGAGGCACAGTCACAGGAAATACTTGCGTTTACCCGCTGTATGGTGGTAGGGTAGAAGTCTTTTCGTGGTAGCAGGATGGAGATAACTACTTGTGCATTGGGTAAAGTAGAAGAAGCTTTTACAATCACTCCCTTCAGTGCTGTGGCCACCCTTTCCTGCTGTGTTCTCAGGTCGTTTGTGCCTGTGTGTATTATTATTCTGTCCTCAGACAGGCGCGCTGGGTGTTTGGACACCAGAGTTTAGACACACTCTGTTTGGGATAAAAAAAACTTCTCTTGTACAAATTTAAGGAATACAATCTGAGTCTTGTGTATGTCCTCAGTGGGTGTGTGTGTGTGTGTGTGGGGGGGGGGGGGTCAGGAGGGCTATCAGGGTGGCCCAAAGGGGGTAAGAGCCCCTGGGTTTGTGGTTCTTCATTTGTCTGTTCTGCTGTGATGTCGACGCTATGGTCAGGGTCTGGTGTGGACTGTTCTGCTGTGGTGTCGAGACTTTTGTTGGGAGCTGGGGTGGGCTGTTCCGCTGACTTCTCTGCGGGGGTGGCCACCTCTCTAGTGGGTTGTTCTCTGTCACACACCATCCCCCTCAACCTCTCCTCCAGCAGTCTGATCCTCTCCTCTAGTGCTCCGTTCTTCTCCTGCTCTTGCTTTTTATATTGTTGAAGTTGTCTCACCACAGTCCAGAGTGCAGATATGTCTCTCTCCACCTCCAGCTCTCCGGGTCTGGTTAAGGGGGTGTTGTTGTGCTGGACTGTTGTCTGGGTCTGTGCTGACTGGAGTGTAATCACCTGCTGTTCCAGCTCCACCTGCCTTACCTCCAGCTGGGTCAATTCATCCTTCATTTCAATGAGGGGGTAGTACTCTGTGTTGGGAGGTTGACTTTCCACTTGGGGTTGCTCATCTGTGGGGTTATATAATGAAGAGGTCTGGTCTGACCTGCTCGGGGTGGGGGTATCTTTCACAAGGGAGAGCTTCTCCTGGGATAATTCTTTGATTAGGAGTAAATCCAGCTGAAAAGGTTGGGGTTGCCCTGTACCATTACTGTTCCAGACGTATAGAGATTTATATTAGCTGACTCAGAGTCCTCGTTGTCAAGTATCCTGAGTTTCCACCCCTTGTTAACACCCCCTCTCTTAGCAAAAGGGTAGTGTGCTAATATAGCAATGTGCCATGCCAGGGGATGGTTAGTGTGGAAGATGAGGTTGCCGATGTTCCCTTTTTTTATAATAGTCAGCAAAAAGTCTCTTGATTTTCCATAAGTAGCTTAATTTTGTGATCTTTTCATGCCTTTTCATTCTTGACATACACAGGGTACTGTATTTTAATTACCTCTGAACAGCGGGAGGTAACTTCTAAAGCCTCTCCATTTGGTTGGAGTAGACCGTTTGACTCTCCTGCCATTGTTGGGATAAAGGGCTTTCACACCTCTCACTTGCTAATTGAAGTTGTATCAAGCTTGGCAGCCTTAATTTAGCATTCCGTCCTTATAAAGTAAAGTAATGTATTTTTCTTCTTGGCTTTTGGAAATGAAATATAGCTTTAGACTAAACATTGCTCACTCAGTTCCAGGTTGGATGGTGTTTTCAGGTTTCTGTTTGCCAGAGAATTTGCTGTATAGCATTGGAATAATAATCTTTGGTAGTTGCAAGGCCTTCCAGGTGATTCTGTAATTCCGTCCAAAATCAGGTTGAAGGTTTTGAGTTTTGATTTGGAGTGAAGGTTAAGTTGTAGAGAGTAGCATCCTGTATATGTTCCTGACAAATTTTTTTTTTGAGTTGATCTAACTCTAAATCGGTATTTTTTAAAGAAAATGCAGAAAAATGCAGGAGCTCATCTGACCTGATGACCTGATCTCTCTCATATATATATATATATATATATATAAAATTCTCTCTCTCTCTCTAACAGGCTCCCTCTCATTTTCTCTTTCTCTCTCTAGAATGAGGGGATGTGGATGTTGCACCATTTGATTAAGGCTTTGGTTGTAGCAAGCGACTTTGTAATTACAGGAATTGATTATAGAGCGGGGTGGGGGGGGGGGGGGGGGGTTGTGCAGTACAATGGAAGTACATCTCAAACTCACACTTCGACACACAAACCCTGCAGACACATTGATGGTCCATCATTTACACTGTGTACCGCAGACACAACAGCAAAATGCTGCTCCACCTCAACTCAACCTAACCACCCCCACCACATCAAAGAAGCTGGAACCCTCCCCATGTAATTGGAAGGAATGCATTGGAGGAATAGTCTAAATGAGTTATTGAAGTTATTTGAAAATTATAATGTGTCATATAAAACCATAGGGTATAGCTGCAGTGAAAATAAATGCAAATTTCGATACACACAAACACACCGCAGACACAATGGGCGTACATAATTTGCACAGTGTACTGCAGACGCTATAGCAATTACACTGCAAAAGGCTGCTCTAACTCCCCATATTGAAGCCTAATACTATCAGATATGAAGGGAAAACCCAGACTGTGCTGAAGTAATAATGTTTATTGCAACAACAGGAGCAGACAAACGACAGGTCAAGGCAGGCAGGAGTCGATAATCCAGAGTAGCGGCAAAGGTACCGGGCAGCAGGCAGGCTCAGGGGCAGGGTAAGCAGAGGTCGATAATCCAGAGGGGGGCAAGGAACAGGTCAGCAGGCAGACTCAGGTTCAGGGGCAGGGGCAGGCAGAGTGGTCAGGCAGGCGGGCTCAGAGTCAGGAAAGGCAAGGGTCAAAACCAGGAGGGCGAGAAAAAGAGAGACTGGAAAAAGAAGTAGCTGAGACGCAAAAACGCTGGTTGACTTGACAAACAAGACGAACTGGCACAGACAGACAGAAAACACAGGTATAAATACCCAGGGGATAAGTGGGGGGGGTGGGTGACAGCTGGAGGGGGTGGAGACAAGCGCAAAGACAGGTGAAACAGATCAGGGTGTGACAAATACAGTACATTAACTTATATTTTTTAATACATAAGCCCATATTTGAAATAAATATATCTAAATACGTTTATGAATCATTTATGCCCATATATTTCACATATAATTGTTATATATATATATATATATATATATATATATATCTGTTTCTAAATATGTTTAAATATTATTTACAAATATGTAAATATATGTACATGTATTTATTATCCATATGTAATAGTATACATTTTACATACATGTGCTATTCATATATTTACATGTATTTGTTTCAAATATATTTAACTGTATGCAGATTATTTATGGTCAATATATTTATAAATCAGTGTATATTTGTATATATGAGAAATACATAGTTCATAATATATGGTGATATGTGTGCACTAATGTTTTTGAAATGCATGTAAAATGCAAAAGAGAAAAGGCGCACAAAACAAAATGTATCGCTTTGTCAGCTCAGAAAGTCACTGGAAGGTTGAATTTGAAAAACAAAATATAATGTACAAACTACATTGTGCACCTATCTGTATTTGAAAATAGGGTCTTTAAACAAGTTGAGAGAAAATCCACGCAAGGAAATTCTAATAATAATAATAATAATAATAATAATAATAATAATAATAATAACAACAATACATAGCACTTTATTTTTATATAGCACTTTTCAAAGACCCAAAGTCGCTTTTCTAAACAATGTAAGAGTCAAAACAAAACAACATCAGACGAAACAACATGAGTAAAGAGAGGAGTGAGCTCAGGGATAACGAAGAGTGTGATGTACCAGTGTATGGGGAGGGTAGAGTTGTTTAGAATTTTTTTATTTCACCTTTATTTAATCGGATCTATAGGCTATGCATCAAAGTAGCCCTATTTTGCATTGATAACCAAATATAATCTCAGCGACTGTTCAAACAATGAACCAAATAACATTGTAGCCTCATTAGAATCTCCCCAAAATGTATTTTGTTGAGTAATTGCTAACTATTGCTGCATGGTAAAAAAAGCTGGTTGTCAAGCGCCTTTTCTCTTTGATATGATGACATTCTATTTTTAGCTGAAAAATTGAAGCAGCATATGAATTTGGGATGATGTTGTAGGTTACACTGGCAAATAGGCAATAACAATATTTGCTAGGGCTAATAATTTATAAATCATTAATTCAAATGGAGGAGTTGTGGAAAGCTAAAAAGGCTAGCTTGCATTGCACGGGGCGCCCGCACAAAATATTTGGAATGGTGACATTAGCATTTTCACTTTTGGATAAATAGCGTGCCCAATTTCAACTTCCTGCTACTCATGCCAAGAATATAAGATATGCATATTATTAGTGTATTTGGATAGAAAACACTCTGAAGTTTCTAAAACTGTTTGAATAATGTCTGTGAGTATAACAGAACTAACCGTTTAGATTTTTGTTTTGAGGTCTCTGTCTGTTCAGTGATATCTCATTGGGAAACAATATTTCTTAGGCACTTGTTTTCAGTTCCTACCGCTTCCACTGGATGTCACCAGTCTTTGGAATATGGTTGAGGTTATTCCTTTGTGCAATGAAGAAGTATGGCCATCTAGGAAATGGGTAACACTGCTGAGAATTGCGCAAGACTTGAAAAGTAGCGTTTAAAAATACCTATTACAAAAGTAGTTTGAAATGTTTTGGCAAAGTTTAGAGGCAACTTTTGAGATATTTTGTAGTGACGTTGCATGATTTGGAAGCAGTTTTTTTCTGGATCAAACGCGCCAAATAAATGAACATTTTGGACGGAATTAATCGTACAAAAGGACCAATTGTGATGTTTATGGGACATATTGGAGTGCCAACAAAAGAAGCTCGTCAAAGGTAAGGCAAGATTTATATTTTATTTCTGCGTTTTGTGTAGTGCCTGCATGGCTGAAATGTGCTACTCTCTTTGTTTACTGTTGTGCTATCATCAGATAATAGCTTCTTGTGCTTTTTAAAATCTGACATGTTGGCTGGATTCACAACGAGTGTAGCTTTAATTTAGTATCTTACATGTGTGATTTAATGAAAGTTAGATTTTTATATAATTTTATTTGAATTTGCCACGCTGCATTTTCCCTGGCTTTTGGCCGAGTGGGACGCAAGCGTCCCCTATACCATAAGAAGTTAATGATATCATGTCACTGTTTGGGACTGTGGGTCAATTAACCTTGTCTGAGTGGGCAACCTGATTCTAGTTTGTGAGATAGGCAGGCTACGGCCTGGGAAGGTCTCCCACTCAGAAGTACGAGATGGGGAGGGGGGCGGGGGTAGGTTGACCTCAGGTCTCCCTACTGGAAGCCTGGGGTAGGGGGAGTGGGGGATTCTATCAAATAGTGCACCTCTAACTTTGTACAGAACTAATGCAATTAGTAAAATCAGTCACTATGAGATGCAACCAAATAAGCCACAATTTATTCATAATCCTGTGAATAAATAGTTTCACAGACATATTGCTGAATTCGTTAAGGGGGGGGGGCTGAAGGGGTGGTTCGCTCAGGGGGCCATGCAAGCTAGAATGCACGGGAAGCACATAGCAAGCGTACCCCTTTCCTGCAATCAAATGGGTGGAATGTTATTCATATTTTTTCTAATTTAACAAATAACTTCTTATGGCTGCAGGGGCAGTATTGAGTAGCTTGGATGAAAGGTGCCCAGAGATGCCCAGAGTAAACGGCCTGTTCCTCAGTCTCAGTTGCTAATATATGCATATTATTATTAGTAGTATTGGATAGAAAACACTCTGGAGTTTCTAAAACTCTTTGAATGATGTCTGAGTATAACAGAACTCATATGGCAGGCAAAAAACTGAGAATAAATCCAAACAGGAAGTGAGAAATCTGAGGTTGGTCGATTTTCAACTCAGGCCCTATTGAATACACAGTGGGATATGAAGGAAGTTGCAGTTCCTATAGCTTCCACTAGATGTCAACCATCTGTAGAAACTTGAATGAGGCTTCTACTGTGTTGTGGGACTGAATACGAGCTGAATAAGTCAGGTTACTGGCAGAGAGTCATTTCCTGGTCACACGCATTTTACACGATATTGCCCTGCGTTCCGTTGCTCCTCTAGACACAAAGGATTTCTCCGGTTGGAACTTTATTGAAGATTTATGATAAAAACATCCTAAAGATTGATTCTATACTTAGTTTGAAATGTTTCTTCGATCTGTAATATAAGTTTTTGTCCGAAGTCCTGCACAAGCTAACGCTAACAAAAGTAGCTACTTGGACATAAATAACGGACATTATCGAACAAATCAAGCATTTATTTTGGAACTGCGATACCTGGGAGTGCATTCTGACGAAGATCATCAAAGGGAATATTTATAATGTGATTTCTGGTTTCTGTTCCAACATTGCGGCTAATTAGATTATTTTTCTGAGCGCCGTCTCAGATTATTGCATGGTTTGCTTATTCCGTAAAGTTTTATTTTTATTTTTATCTGACACAGTGGTTGCATTAAGGAGAGGTATATCTATAATTCCATGTGTATAACTTGTATTATCATCTACGTTTATGATGAGAATTTATGTTGAATCGATGTGGCTATGCAAAATCGCTGAATGTTTTTGGAACTAGTGAACGTAACGCGCCAATGGAAACTTTTACATAAATATGAACTTTATCAAATGAAACATACATGTATTGTGTAACATGAAGTCCTATGAGTGTCATCTGATGAAGATCATCAAAGGTTAGTGATAAATTTAATCTCTATTTGTGCTTTGTGACTCCTCTCTTTGGCAGGAAAAATGGCTGTGTTTTTCTGTGACTTGGTGGTGACCTAACATAATCCGTGCTTTCACTGTAAAGCCTATTTGAAATCAGACACTGTGGTGGGATTAATAACAAAATGACCTTTAAAACAATATAAGATACATGTATGTTTGAGGAATTTTAATCATGAAATTTCTGTTGTTTTTAATTTGGCGCCCTGCACTTTCACTGGCTGTTGTCATATCATCCCGCTAATGGGATTGCTGCCCTAAGAAAATGTTTAATAAACACTTTTTTTTTAATGGCGAAAATCCGGTGTTTCTATGCAAAATGGTTTTGTTATTATACAGTCTTCTGTGATGTATAGCAAGTGTAAAATTGGGACGCAAACTCAAAATGGAATACATTTCAACTCTATATCTGACATGGTACAGTTGTCTTCTTTTTTTTCTACAATAAATAACCATGTGTGAGGTTTATACTTTTGCTTCAAAGTACTGTAGATTTGTTTACGACTACATAGAAACACTCTGTGTGACCCTGATTTATCCCACTGCATTAAAGGTTAATGTTAATGGGATTTATCTGTTAACTTCTTGAGTGTAGGGGGCAGGATTTTGGTTTTTGACTAAAAAACATACCCATTTGAAACAGCCTATTTCTCAGGCCCAGAAACTAGAATATGCATATAATTGTCAGATTAGGATAGAAAACACTCTAAAGTTTAAAGAACTGTCAAAATATTGTCTGAGTATAATAGAACTGATATTGCAGGCGAAAACCTGAGGAAAATCAAACCAGGAAGTGGCTTCTACTTTGAAAGCTCCATGTTCCATAGCCTCCCTTCACTCCATTTAAAGTGATATCAACCAGATTCCTTTTCCTATCGCTTCCTCAAGGTGTCAATGGTCTTTAGACATAGTTTCAGGCTTTTATTTTGAAAAATGAGCGAGAAAGATAATATCGCATCATTGTATAGCTGGGTGTTCGCATGAGTTTTGCTTGCGCAACCGAGTGGGGCAGCCATTGTCTCTCCCTCTCCTATTGAAAAAGCGACAGTCCCGGCTCATATATTATCGATTATATATTTTAAAAACAACCTGAGGATTGATTATAAAAAACGTTTGACATGTTTCTGGGGACATTACGGATACTATTTGGAATTTTCGTCTGCGATGTCATGACCGCTCGAGCCTGTGGATTTCTGAACATAATGGAGGTATTTTGGATATAAAAATAATCTTTATGGAACAAAAGGAACATTTATTGTGTAACTGGGAGTCTCATGAGTGCAAACATCCGAAAATCATCAAAGGAAAGCGATTTAAATCGATTGCTTTTCTGACTTTCGTGACCAATCTACTTGGCTGCTAGGTATTTGTAATATTTTGTCTACTGAGAGAGATGTTCTTACATAAACGCTTGTTATGCTTTCGCCGAAAAGCTGAATTAAAATCTGACACGCCAGGTGGATTAACAACAAGCTAAACTATGTTTTGCTATGTTTTGCTATATTGCACTTGTGATTTCATGAAAATTAAATATGTTTAGTAATTTAATTTGAAGCTCTACAATTCAGCGGTTGTTGATGGAAATGATACCGGTAACGGGATGGGTGCGTCAAGAAGTTAATTGAATGATTAGAATATTCCACCCTGAAACCATATAATTGTATGGAATTGATTAGAATGTATAAAATTATAATCAATGAATGTGTAGTTCTAGTCAGAATTAGGGTAATACAATATAGCTAAAGTTTGTCTTTATAGTGTCTTAAAAACAGACTGTCTGAGCAGAATTCGGTGCCAACCTTGGCTAGGGGCCACTGAGAGATTTGGGAAAGGACAGGGAGAGATTCTCACCGTCCCTAATCTTTGTCAGCTGGGTAGCAGGACCGTGTGTGCATACCTACTTTTGTTTGTGTGCAAATGTGTGCGCGTATGTTAGTGTGAATGTGGGTACATATGTTAGTGTGAATGTGTGTGCGTGAGAAGCCAGTATAAAATTAATTGTCTTGTACAACAGACCAGCGCTCTCGTAAATAAACTTTCTGACTATCGTAGCTGGGCCTCCGTCTGATTAATTTCAACCAGTTTCTTACTAATTCTGGGCTTCAGGCTGAGTAGTTCATTGAATTGGGTTTATGAACATTGAGAACATAATTCTCGCATCAGTTAACAGTTACAAATTACCTCTATCTATTAGCTATACATATCCCATCTGTCTCAGGGCTTTATTTGTTAAATATCCTTCGCATGGGGGGCACAGGCATGTGTGTGTGTGTGTGTACATACAGTGCCTTGCGAAAGTATTCGGCCCCCTTGAACTTTGCGACCTTTTGCCACATTTCAGGCTTCAAACATAAAGATGTATTTTTTTGTGAAGAATCAACACAATCATGAAGTGGA
Organism: Oncorhynchus kisutch; assembly: GCF_002021735.2. Taxonomy (NCBI): domain Eukaryota; kingdom Metazoa; phylum Chordata; class Actinopteri; order Salmoniformes; family Salmonidae; genus Oncorhynchus; species Oncorhynchus kisutch. The sequence continues at coordinate 18,970,217 of NC_034190.2, forward strand.
ACGACATTTATTGGATATTTCAAACTGTTTTAACAAATCAAAAACTGAAAAATTGGGCGTGCAAAATTATTCAGCCCCCTTAAGTTAATACTTTGTAGCGCCACCTTTTGCTGCGATTACAGCTGTAAGTCGCTTGGGGTATGTCTATCAGTTTTGCACATCGAGAGACTGAAATTTTTTCCCATTCCTCCTTGCAAAACAGCTCGAGCTCAGTGAGGTTGGATGGAACAGCAGTTTTCAGTTCTTTCCACAGATTCTCGATTGGATTCAGGTCTGGACTTTGACTTGGCCATTCTAACACCTGGATATGTTTATTTTTGAACCATTCCATTGTAGATTTTGCTTTATGTTTTGGATCATTGTCTTGTTGGAAGACAAATCTCCGTCCCAGTCTCAGGTCTTTTGCAGACTCCATCAGGTTTTCTTCCAGAATGGTCCTGTATTTGGCTCCATCCATCTTCCCATCAATTTGAACCATCTTCCCTGTCCCTGCTGAAGAAAAGCAGGCCCAAACCATGATGCTGCCACCACCATGTTTGACAGTGTGGATGGTGTGTTCAGGGTGATGAGCTGTGTTGCTTTTACGCCAAACATAACGTTTTGCATTGTTGCCATCTGACCAGAGCACCTTCTTCCACATGTTTGGTGTGTCTCCCAGGTGGCTTGTGGCAAACTTTAAACACTTTTTATGGATATCTTTAAGAAATGGCTTTCTTGCCACTCTTCCATAAAGGCCAGATTTGTGCAATATACGACTGATTGTTGTCCTATGGACAGAGTCTCCCACCTCAGCTGTAGATCTCTGCAGCTCATCCAGAGTGATCTGGGCCTCTTGGCTGCATCTCTGATCAGTCTTCTCCTTGTATGAGCTGAAAGTTTAGAGGGACGGCCAGGTCTTGGTAGATTTGCAGTGGTCTGATACTCCTTCCATTTCAATATTATCGCTTGCACAGTGCTCCTTGGGATGTTTAAAGCTTGGGAAATCTTTGTATCCAAATCCGGCTTTAAACTTCTTCACAACAGTATCTCGGACCTGCCTGGTGTGTTCCTTGTTCTTCATGATGCTCTCTGCGCTTTTAAACGGACCTCTGAGACGATCACAGTGCAGGTGCATTTATACGGAGCCTTGTTTACACACAGGTGGATTGTATTTATCATTAGTCATTTAGGTCAACATTGGATCATTCAGAGATCCTCACTGAACTTCTGGAGAGAGTTTGCTGCACTGAAAGTAAAGGGGCTGAATAATTTTGCACGCCCAATTTTTCAGTTTTTGATTTGTTAAAAAACTTTGAAATATCCAATAAATGTCGTTCCACTTCATGATTGTGTCCCACTTGTTGTTGATTCTTCACAAAAAAAAATGCATCTTTATATCTTTATGTTTGAAGCCTGAAATGTGGCAAAAGGTCGCAAAGTTCAAGGGGGCCGAATACTTTCGCAAGGCACTGTATGTATTTTTGCATGTGAGACTGGTTACATGCACCCGTCCATGTGTATGTTAGTGTTTCTGTGTGTGTGTGTGTTCATGTTTAAATTCAGTCCTCACCTAGCAGTAAACCGCAGGGTAGAAGACAGACAATAAATACTGCCATTAAAACAGTGTTTTAGCCTGCCTGTCTGTAATGAAGATAGGAGTTTTCTTCTAGAAGAAACAGGTCCATTTGGAGTACAAACATCATTCAGTAGGTAGCTGGACAGGGGGGGTAACTGATGGATAGAGAGTTGTTGTGATTAGCCGGACGACGCTGGGCCAATTGTGCGCCACCCTATGGGATTCCCAATCACGAATGGTTGTGAAACAGTCCGGGATCGAACCAGGGTCTGTAGTGACGCCTCTAGCACTGAGATGCAGTGCCTTGGACGAGTGCGCCGACAACATCACACAAACAGCAACTACATCACACCTGCCCAGACCCACTAGCACAACCCCCATCTCCAATGCCTGAATCACTTTCCACTAAAAACTTTTGTTTCTCTTTGTAACCGCACTTTCAATATTTAAATAAATAGATTTTTGTATTTTGTTAATGATTGCGGATTGATTGATTTCCAAGTTTAGTTTTTTTCAAGATGAGTGATTAGAAGAGGATTGTCCAAACCATCGGGTATCTCACGACCCTTTATGCCGTTTCTTGAAATATGCAGACAGATGGATTCAAATTTTACATTGTAATACTTCTGTTTGCCAGCTTTCCAGCTCTGCCCACAACTAACGGACTTTATAGAATTCCCAGAAAGTATGGATTATTGAGTCATTATTAGTTTAAAACGTGACTCTGCCGTTGTATAGTTGAATTTGTGAATTTCTCTTTTATAATAATTCTATACATTAGCTTGTTTAAGCGTACATTTTCATCTGTGTGTGTTTGTGTGGTGCGTTTTCATTTGTCAGCCTGTGTGTGTGAGTATATGCGTACATTTGACATCCTACTGGGGATTTGTGTGTGTTTGTGTGTACGTGCATGTCTAAATGAATGCTTGTCATGTTTGAGTTTTACATTTTTATTTTTTACTTCACATTTCTTTAACCATGGGATAAACAAATGTACAGTCAAAAACACAATAGAAAAATCTATGTACAGTGTGTGGAAATGTCGTAAGGTTAGGGAGGTAAGGCCATAGTGGTGAAATAATTACAATTTAGCATTAACACTGGAGTGATAGATGTGCAGATGATGTGCAAGTAGAGATACTGGGGTGCAAAGGAGCAACAAAAGAAATAACAATATGGGAATGAGGTAGTTGGGTGGGCTATTTACAGATGGACTGTGTACAGGTACAATGATTGGTAAGCTGCTCTGACAGCTGATGCTTAAAGTTAGTGAGGGAGATATTAGTCTCCAGCTTCAGTGATTTTTGCAATTTGTTCCAGTCATTGGCTGCAGAGAACTGGAAGGAAAAGCGGCCAAAGGAGGATATGGCTTTGGGGGTGATCAGTGAAATGTACCTGCTGGAGTACCTGCTATGTGTGGATGTTGCTATGGAGACCAGTGAGCTGAGATAAGGTGAGGCTTTACCTAGCAAAGACTTATAGACGACCTGGAGCCAGTGGGTTTGGAGATGAATATGTAGCAAGGGCCAGCCAATGGGAGCATACTGTAACGGTTTTGACTTGAGGTTATTATTTATAGGGGTGCCAGGTAGGTTGTGCCTACCAGAGAAAACATTGGTTTCTCCTTCTAGTTTGGGTGGGAATGAGTCCCATCTGGTCCGTCAAGTCTACACCAATACAAAGGACTTATGTAAAAGTCAGGATGGAAATAAACTTTTCATAAACCCTTAAAACATTGGAAAGAACTTCAAAAACAACTATATTCTTTTGCGTGGGTTGTATTAGCAACAACAATGATTACACACACATATAATAATATCACAATGAGTTCTGGTTCCTCCAGAAATGTCCTGTACCTCGGGCCTAAAGAGTCCAGCCCGGTAAAGGAGTTCAGGGAACTCCCGTGACCTTAGTCACGCAATGTTTGTCCGTTCATTCAAGTGTAGCGTAAACCCAGTATTAATCATACAATCAATATAACAATTATTTTACCACAGAACTTTAAAGCGTATCAACTCTTACTAAGTCCTCAACTACAACTAACTACATAAATCATCGCAGTATACCTCACATCAAAACAAATGAAATACCGTATACAAAAAGGTTGTAGTCAGTCGGTCAGTCAGACAATCCAATCCGCCAACAGATCTCCAGCGGAGAAAGGCCACGAAGAACGGAAAGGTGTAGTCCACGGACGCAAAGAGTGGATCCGATCCTGGGTAAACTCTCTTAGGCTACAAAACACACGTTTAACGGCAACAAAACAACGGAATAGAGAAGCTTCGGAACTGAGGGTTGAACACATCCTCATTCACGTCTCCATCACAACCCCACTTTTGCGCAGCTGATGCTGGCTATTTAATTGGGAATTAAAGGGAAAGCGCCCTATTGGAAGGAGCTGCACTGAGACGGTTCAGAAAGGGCCGTCACAATACAGGTCGCAGTGGTGGGTAGAATATGGGGCTTTGGTAACAAAACAGATGGCGCTGTGATAGACTACATCCAATTTGCTGAGTAGAGTGTTGGAGGCTATTCTGTAAATGACATCCCCGAAGACTGTAGAATTAATTTTGGATTGGAGATGCTTAATGTGATTCTGAAAGGACAGTTTACATTCTAACCAGACACCTAGGTATTTGTAGTAGTCCACATATTCTAAGTCAGAACCGTCTAGAGTAGTGATGCTAGGCGGGATGGCAGGTGCGGGTACCAATTGGTTGAATAGCATGCATTTAGTTTTACTGCCATTTAAGAGCAGTTGGGGGCCATGGAAGGAGTGTTGTATGGCATTGAATCAAATCAAATCAAATTTATTTATATAGCCCTTCGTACATCAGCTGATATCTCAAAGTGCTGTACAGAAACCCAGCCTAAAACCCCAAACAGCAAGCAATGCAGGTGGAGAAGCACGGTGGCTAGGAAAAACTCCCTAGAAAGGCCAATACCTAGGAAGAAACCTAGAGAGGAACCAGGCTATGTGGGGTGGCCAGTCCTCTTCTGGCTGTGCCGGGTGGAGATTATAACAGAACATGGTCAAGATGTTCAATGTTCATAAATGACCAGCATGGTCGAATAATAATAAGGCAGAACAGTTGAAACTAGAGCAGCAGCACAGTCAGGTGGAAGTTGAAACTGGAGCAGCAGCATGGCCAGGTAGACTGGGGACAGCAAGGAGTCATCATGTCAGGTAGTCCTGGGGCATGGTCCTAGGGCTCAGGTCAGTTTAAACTGGAACAGCAGCATGGCCAGGTGGACTATGGAAGCTTGGTTAGAGGTGAGTTAACCTCTCTGGGTTAAGGCCAGTGAAAATGCAGTGCGCCAAATTCAAATAAATTACTATAAAAATCTAACTTTCATGAAATCACACATATAAGATACCAAATTAAAGCAAAAATGCTTTTCGGCGAAAGCAAACAATGCTATTTTCTGAGGATAGCACTTCCGTAAATATAGAGAGAGAAGCATATTTCAACTCTAATAATATAATCATGCCTTACCTTTGACGAGCTTCTTTTGTTGGCACTCTAATATGTCCCATAAACATCACAAATGGTCCTTTTGTTCGATTACTTCCATTGATATATATCCAAAATGTCCATTTATTTGGCGCGTTTGATCCAGAGAAACATCGGTTCCAACTTGCGCAACGTGACTACAAAATATCTCAAAAGTTACTTGTAAACTTTGCCAAAACATTTCAAACTACTTTTGTAATACAACTTTAGGTATTTTTTTAAGTAAATAATCAATCAAATTGAAGACGGGATGATCTGTGTTCAACACAGGAAGAAAACAAACTGACGCTACCTTTCTGGTCACGCGCCTATATCTAACAGTACACTTGAAGTGACCCTCGTTTTGAACAGGGCTACTTCTTCATTACACAAAGAAAAACCTCAACCAATTTCTAAAGACTGGTGAGTTCCAGTGGAAACGGTAGGTCCTTTAGAAATCTGGATTCCCAATGAAATCCCATTAAAAAGAGAGTGACCTCAAAAAAAAAATCTGAATGTTTTTTCCTCAGGGTTTCGCCTGCTACATAAGTTCTGTTATTCTCACAGACATGAGTCAAACAGTTTTAGAAACTTCAGTGTTTTATATCCAAATCTACTAATAATATGCATATCTTATCTTCTGGGGATGAGTAGTAGGCAGTTGAATTTGGGATTGAAAATATTGCCACCTGTCACCAAGAAGTTAACATGCATGAAACCAAGGCTTTTACGGTTACAGAAGTCAACAAATGAGAGTGCCTGGGGAATAGATGTGATGCTGGGGGCTACAGGGCCTGGATTAACCAGACATCACCAGAGGAACAGAGGAGGCATAGGATAAGGGTACGGCTAAAGGCCATAAGAACTGGTTGTCTAGTGCGTTGGGAACAGAGAATAAAAGGGGCAGATTTCTGGGCGTGGTAGAATAGATTCAGGGCATAATGTCCAGACAAGGGTATGGTAGGATGTGAGTACAGTGGGGGTAAACCTAGGCAGTGAGTGACGATGAGAGATCTTGCATCTCTGGAGACACCAGCTAGGCCAGGTGAGGTCTCTGCATCTGTGGGGTGTGTGACAAAAGAGCTATCTAAGGCATGTTGAGCTGGACTAGGGGCTCTACAGTGAAATAAAACAATAACTAACCGAAACAGCAGAAGACAAGGCATATTGAATTAGAGAGAGGCATTTGTATTCGATTGATCATAGGCTCCAATGAGCAGCAATTTGTGGGTTCGGGAGCTGTTTTTGTAGTCGCTACTATGCTAGGCGAGTGAGTGGAAGGCACGGCGTTCAGAAAGCTAGCTGGTCGGGAATAGCAGATGGGTCTTCAGTAACATCGCAACGGAAAAGCCTGTTGAAACCACCTCGGACAATTACGTCGGCAGACCAGTCGTGATGCATCGGTGAGGTCCGTGTCGGCAATAACGGGTCCAGGCCAATTGGTAAAAGAAGTATTGTAGCCCACGAATTAGCGGGTATGCTTCTTCGGCTAGCCGGGAGATGGGCCTAGCTCGAGGCTAGCTCAAGGCTAACTGGTGCTTTCTTCAGGACAGAGGCGTTAGCCAGGGGTAGCCACTCAGTTGCAGCTAGCTAGCTAGCTGCGATGATCCGGTGTAATGTCCCAGAGCTTGTGGCAAGAACCCGGTGATATGCTCTGTGTTGACTGGCAGGTATTGACTAAGTTAAAGTTGGCTGGTGACCGAGCTGAAGGTGAAGACCGCTAGCCGTGGCTAACAGTGACTACCAGCTACCAGCTCTGCGCTGTGCAGACTGGCAGGTATTGACTAAGTTGGCTGGTGACCGAGCTGAAGGTGAAGACCGCTAGCCATGGCTAACAGTGACTACCAGCTACCAGCTCTGCGCTGTGCAGACTGGCAGGTATTGACTAAGCTAAAGTTGGCTGGTGACCGAGCTGAAGGTGAAGACCGCTAGCCGTGGCTAACAGTGACTACCAGCTACCAGCTCTGCGCTGTGCAGACTGGCAGGTATTGACTAAGTTGGCTGGTGACCGAGCTGAAGGTGAAGACCGCTAGCCGTGGCTAACAGTGACTACCAGCTAGTAGCTAGTTAGCTGGCTAGCTGCTGATTGAGGTTCCTGTTATAATGTATAAAATTAGCAGATCCGTACCACATCGGGTGAGGCGGGTTGCAGGAAAGTATATTTAGATTCTAGGTGGAAAGTGAGATTAAAATAAATACGAAAAAAAACTGAGATCAACTATTTACATGGGACAAGACGGGACAAGGTAAACATGTCCGACTACTACGCCATCTTGGATTTATGTGTGTCTGTTTGGAGAAATATAATCTAGCAGCCCCAGTGGCAGCCAGACAGAGGCCCTGGCTCACAGAGAGGATGAGATTTAACAAAGATCAGGAAACTATTTATATTTTTGAGGATATATATTTGTTTTAGGCTCTAAACTATGTCCATATATCATTCCATAAAAATGCTAACTGGTACCGGGGACCTTCAGGTTAGTCTTGTGAGGCTTGTGTGCATCCTAGAGCAAAACAGAGAATGTTATCGTGTCTCAAGAGTTTCATCTTACAATAGAGTGGTCATAATGGTAGGCAAAACCGTTCAGACACTACATATGTTTTTGTGAGAAGATTTTCAGGATGTCTAATGGCATGTCTCAAGGTGTATGTGACCAACCATCACGATTCAGTCTTACAGTTGAAGTTGTAAGTTTACATAGACTTTAGCCAAATACAATTAAACTCAGTTTCACAATTCCTGATTTAATCCCTGTAAAATGTCTGTTTTAGTTCAGTTAGGATCACCACTTTATTTTAAGAATGTGAAATGTCAGAATAGTAGTAGGGAGAATTATTTATTGCAGATTTATTTTCTTTCATCACATTCCCAGTGGGTCAGAAGTTTACATGCACTCAATTAGTATTTGGTAGCATTGCCTTTAATTAAATTCTTTAATTTGGGTCAACAGTTTCGGGTAGCCTTCCACAAACTTTCCACAATATGTTTGGGGAATTTTGGCCCATTCCTCCTGACAGGGCTGGTGTAACTGAATCAGGTTTGTAGGCCTCCTTGTTTGCACACGCTTTTCTGTTCTGCCCACAAATGTTCTATGGGATTGAGGTCAGGGCTTTATGATAGCCAATCCAATACCTTGACTTTGTTGTCCTTAAGCCATTTTGCCACAACTTTGGAAGTATGCTTGGGGTCATTGTCCTTCTGGAAGACCCATTTGCAACCAAGTTTTCACTTCCTGACTGATGTCTTGAGATGTTGCTTCAATATATCCACATATTTTTCCTGGCTCATGATTCCATCTATTTTGTGAAGTGCACCAGTCCCTCCTGGAGCAAAGCACCCCCACAACATGATGCTGTCACCCCCGTGCTTCACGGTTGGGATGGTGTTCTTCGGCTTGCAAGCCTCCCCCTTTTTCCTCCAAACATAACAATTGGTAAATATGGCAAAACAGTTCTATTTTTGTTTCATCAGACCAGAGGACATTTCTCCAATAATTACAATCTTTGTCCCCATGTACAGTTGCAAACCGTAGCCTGGATTTTTTTATGGCGGTTTTGAAGCAGTGGCTTCATCCTTGCTGAGTGGTCTCTCAGGTTATACCGATATAGGACAACATTTAGGACAACATTTGAGAGCGCGCTGACCCAGGTGCTGGAGGGAGTACGGAGCTGGAGGTTGAATGTTTGAAAGGGTACGGGACTATAAAAAGTTTGGGAAGCACTGCTATCAAAAGGAACATCAAATTCGACGTACCAATTCGGATCTGCTTAAAAATACTTATAGAACCCATTGCCCTTTATTGTTGTGAGATCTAGGGTCCACTTACAAACCAAGAGTTCACAAAATAGGACAAACACCAAATTGAGACTCTGCATGCAGAATTCTGCCAAAATATCCTCTGTGTACATCATAAAACACCAAATATTGCCTGCAGAGCAGAATTAAGCCGATACCTGCTAATGATCATAATAACAGTTTTTGTCGTATGAAGAAGAGGACTTTAAACAAAGAACACTAAACAAAAAAACAAAGTGAATCACCGAAACGGTCCTGTCAGGTGCAAAACACTAAACAGAAAACAACTACCCACAAAAACCATGTGGGAAAAAGCTACCTAAGTATGGTTCCCAATCAGAGACAACGATAGACAGATGTCCCTGATTGAGAACCATACCCGGCCAAAACAAAGAAATACAAAAACATAGAAAAAATAACATAGAATGCCCACCCAAATCACACCCTGACCAAACCAAAATAGAGATATAAAAAGCTCTCTAAGGTCAGGGCGTGACAGGCCTTTGAATTCTACAACCACCTAAAAGGAAGCAATTCCCAAACCTTCCATAACAAAGCAATCACCTACAGAGAGATGAACCTGGAGAAGAGTCCCCTAAGCAAGCTGGTCCTGGGGCTCTGTTTACAAACACAAATACACCCCACAGAGCCCCAGGACATCAGCACAACTAGACCCAACCAAATCATGACAAAGCGAAGATAATTACTTGACACATTGGAAATAATTAACAAAAAAACAGAGAATGCTTTTTAGCCCTAAATAGAGAGTACACAGTGGCAGAATACCTGACCACTGTGACTGACCCAAAATTAAGGAAATCTTTGACTATGTACAGACTCAGTGAGCATAGCCTTGCTATTGAGAAAAGCCGCCAAAGGCAGACCTGGCTCTCAAGAGAAGACAGCCTATGTGCACACTGCCCACACAATTGAGGTGGAATTTGAGCTATTCTTCCTAATCTCCTGCCAAACGTATGAACATATTAGAGACACATATTTCCCTCATATTACACAGACAAATCCAATTTTGATAAACTCCCATATCTGTTGGGTGAAAGCCAAAGTGTGCAATCACATCACCAATATTTGTGACCTGTTGCCACAAGGAAAGGGAAACCAGTGAAGAACAAACACCATTGTAAATAAAACCCATATTTATGTTTACAGTATTTATTTTCCCTTTTGTACTTTAAACTATTTGCACATCATCACAATTCTGTGTATATCGATAATATGGCATTTTAAATGTCTTTATGCTTTTGGAACTTTTGTAAGTGCAATGTTCACTGTAAATGTTTTATTGTTTATTTCACTTTTGTTTATTATCTATTTCTGTCACGCCCTGACATTAGAGAGCCTTTTTTATTCTCTATTTGGTTAGGTCAGGTTGTGACTTGGGTGGGAAAATCTGTTTCTATTTCTTTGTTGGACTACTATGGTTCCCAATCAGAGGCAATTGTTTATCGTTGTCTCTGATTGGGGATCATACTTAGGCAGCCTGTTTTCCAACTGAGTTTGTGGGATATTGTTTTTGTACAGTTACTGTGTAACCTGCAGAACGTTACGTTTGTTTATCTTTTTTTTTTTGGTGTTCATCATAATAAAGAAAGATGTACGCTTACAACACTGCACCTTGGTCTCATTCCAACAATGGACGTAACAGAAGATCCCACCACAAACGGACCAAGCAGCGTGGTCAGGAGAAGAGAACACAACAGAAAACCCGAGAGGCAGCCGCAAAAAGGGGGGCAGAAGACGTGGCATTGGTGCTGAGGGGTGAGTCCGAGACCGAAGAGGAATTGTTGGACCGTTTGAGCGAGGAGTGGTTGGCAGTGGAGAGTGACAAAATAGTTTGGAGGGTTTGGAGTCTGGAGCAAGACAGTCGCTTTGAGGAGCGTGTGACCCTTCAGACACCATGCTTTGCGGTTTCACGTACTGTGTCTCCAGTGCGCCTTCAAAGCCCAGTGTGTCCTGTGCCTGCAGTTGCCGGGCTAGGGTGAGCACCCAGCCAGGACGGGTTGTGCCAGCTCTGCGATCCAGACCTCTGGTGTGTCTCCACGGCCCAGTATATCCTGTGCCAGCTCCACGCACCTGGTCTCCTGTGCGTCTACCCAGCCTAATAAACCCTGTGCCAGCTCTACGCATCAGGCCTCCAGTGTGTCTCCCCAGCCCGATAAGCCCTGTGCCAGCTCCACGCACCAGGCCTCAAGTGCGTTTCTCCAGCCCGGTGCGTCCTGTGCCAGCTCTAAGCACCCAGCCTCCAGTGGTGAACCATGGCCCGAAGCCTCCAGTAATGATCCACGGCCCGAAGCCTCCATTGATGATCCATGGCCCGGAGCCTGCAGTGATGATCCATGGCATGAAGCCTCCAGTGATGATCCATGGCACAAAGCCTCCAGTGACGAACCGCAGTCTGGAGTCTCCAGCAACGGTCTGCAGTCCGGAGTCTACAGCGAAGGTCTGCAGTCTAGAGCAACCAGCGGGGGGTCCCATTCCAGAACCGCCTGCGAGGGATCCCAGTCCAGAGCCTCCAGCAATGGTCCCCAGTCCGGAGACTCCGGAGACGGTCCCCAGTCCGGAGCCTGCGACGACGGTCCCAGGTCGGGAGCCTGCGGCGACGGTCCCCGGTCGGGAGCCTGCGGCGACGGTCCCCGGTCGGGAGCCTGCGGCGACGGTCCCCGGTCGGGAGCCTGCGGCGACGGTCCCCGGTCGGGAGCCTGCGGCGACGGTCCCCGGTCGGGAGCCTGCGGCGACGGACCCGGTCGGGAGCCTGCGGCGACGGACCCGGTCGGGAGCCTCCGGCAACGTTCCCCAGACCGGAGCCTCCAGCGACGATCGGTGGTTCGGTTCCTCCAGCAGTGATCTACGGTCCAGAGTCCGCGACGACGCGATCTACGGTACAGAGTGCCCTGCGATGTTCCCTGCCCCAGATGCGCCACCGAAGTGGTGAGAGCCTCAAGCAGAGTGGGGTCTGCATCCCACACCGGAGCCTCCACCGAAATGAGATGCCCATCCGGACCCTCCCCTATAGGTTCAGGTTTGCGGACGGGGTCCGCACCTTTGAGGGGGGGGGGTACTGTCACGCCTTGACCTTAGCGAGCCTTTTTTATTCTCCATTTGGTTAGGTCAGGGTGTGACTTGGGTTGGCAAATATATGTTTCTATTTCTTTGTTGGACTAGTATGGTTCCCAATCAGAGGCATCTGTTTATCGTTGTCTCTGATTGGGGATCATACTTAGGCAGCCTGTTTTCCAACTGAGTTTGTGGGATCTTGTTTTTGTACAGTTACTGTGTAGCCTGCAGAACGTTATGTTCGTTTATCTTTTGGTGTTTTTTTGGTGTTCATCACAATAAAAAAGATGTACGCTTACCAAGCTGCACCTTGGTCTCATTCCAACAACGGACGTAACAATTTCATTTGCTTTTTCAATGTAAACATATGTTTCCCATGCCAATAAAGCCACTTTAATTGATTTGAATTGAGATAGAGAGATTAGCAACCATAAGGAGTAGGGGAGATAAGGATGGAAAGAGAGAGAGATGAGCAACCATAAGGAGTAGGGGAGATAAGGATGGAAAGAGAGTGAGATGAGCAACCATAAGGAGTAGGGGAGATAAGGAAGGAAAGAGAGAGAGATGAGCAACCATAAGGAGTAGGGGAGATAAGGAGATAAGGATGGAGAGATCAAGAGAAAGATAGAGAAAGGAGTTTCTTCTCTCTTCACAGTAGGGGGAGATAAAGTCAGTAAGCAGGGCTGGAAGGTGGGAGGAGAGGGTGAGGGGAAGGGGATGGTGAGGAGGGGTGAGGAAAATGGTGAGGAGGAGGGGGTAGAGAGGGGGAGTAGGAGTGGGAGGGGAGGAGGACGGGGAGGAGATTTCCTAACCACAATTAAATCTCTCTTTACAATAAGAGAAAAGGGGAACTGCAGATGAGGACCGCAGGAGAGACATAAACAGGGCTATAATCCTCAACCCCATATTGATAGCAAAATGGGGCCATAATCCTCACCCCCATATTTATAGGAAGATGGGGCCATAATCCTCACACCCATATTGATAGGAAGATGGGGCTATAATCCTCACCCCCATATTGATAGGAAGATGGGGCTATAATCCTCACCCCCATATCGATAGGAAGATGGGTCTATAATTGTCCTATTCGGTGTCCTGTGTGAATTTAAGTGTGCTCTCTCTAATTCTCTCTTTCTTTCTCTCTCTCGGAGGACCTGAGCCCTAGGACCATGCCTCAGGACTACCTGACATGATGACTCCTTGCTGTCCCCAGTCCACCTGGCCATGCTGCTGCTCCAGTTTCAACTGTTCTGCCTTATTATGATTGGACCATGCTGGTCACTTATGAACATTTGAACATGGCCATGTTCTGTTATAATCTCCACCCAGCATAGCCAGAAGAGGACTGGCCACCCCACATAGCCTGGTTCCTCTCTAGGTTTCTTCCTAGGTTTTGGCCTTTCTAGGGAGTTTTTCCTAGCCACCGTGCTTCTACACCTGCATTGCTTGCTGTTTGGGGTTTTAGGCCGGGTTTCTGTACAGGACTTTGAGATATCAGCTGATGTACGAAGGGCTATATAAATACATTTGATTTGATTTGATAATCTTCACCCCATATTGATAGCAAAATGGGGCCATAATCCTCACCCCCATATTGATAGCAAGATGAGGCCATAATCCTCTCTCCCATATTGATAGCAAGATGGGGCTATAATCCTCACCCCCATATTGATAGTAAAATGAGGCCATAATCCTCTCCCTCATATTTATAGCAAGATGGGGCTGTAAGTATCACCCCAAAAAATCTTGAGAAAAAAATGTAGTAACATTTTAGTCCACTTGACACAACTAAATTAAAGCAAGGAATTGATTAGGTGGTTCCTGGTCCTATCAGGGTTACAGCAGCAGCAATTATTTACATCACAGAGCCAAATACAAGTACGCCGTTTTTATTTTTCTCACTGGCTGCAGTTAGAAGTTCAGCAAAGACACAGATCCAGGATCAGTTTGCCTTCCTTGAAAACCTGTCCTTAAAGCTGGAATCCATAGCGGTGAAACTGCCACTTCCGTTTGCAATATTACTACAACAAAGAAATTATTTCAAACAGTTGTTTTCCCTCAACATCATTGAACAGCAGAGTATGTACTATAGTGGAATGAATGGAAACATCTACAGCACACACACAGACTAGTCTTGCACTGCACCCTCTTCACTGGACACACACAAATTGAGCCATTTCAAGCAGCATGAAATGTGTCTCAGTGTGCAATACCTTGCACTTGGGATAATAAACACGTCTGTGGTAGGCAGAGGACTGTAAAATAAAATAAAAATCTAAAACCGTGGCTCTCCATGAAGTTGGACACACACACACACACACGCACGCACAAACACACACACAGCACAGGAATATAGAGGACCTGCTGTCATCACTGTTCCGACTCCACTCCTCTCAGGAGGAATCTACATCCTGTTCTGAGGGCGGTAAGTTCACGCTGGCTAGACAAAGTTGTCATTGTTTTATTTTTGCTCTGCCTCTGAATTCCCTCAGCTACTGCATGCTTTTCTAAGTTACTTGGACGCTGTGTGTGTGTGTGTGTGTGTGTGTGTGTGTGTGTGTGTGTGTGTGTGTGTGTGTGTGTGTGTGTGTGTGTGTGTGTGTGTGTGTGTGTGTGTGTGTGTGTGTGTGTGTGTGTGAGTCTTCATACGCTGGTGTCATGGTAATGCATTTCCCATGTCCCTGAGGTGCGCGTCGTGACTTTGTGTGTGTGTGACAGAAAAACCCAGACAGACAGATAACAGCCAGAGCAGATAAATACTTGCAGACATGCCTGAGAGGAAGCCTGTATGTGGTGTATACTGTAAACACTCATTATGAAGCAGTGATTTCTGAAAGGCTTTATTAGTAGAAGATCAGAGGTTAACAAAGTGAAATGTTCAAAGTTCAAGTGTTGTGTAAGACAACATACTTCACTTACCGAGGAGCATTTATTTTATTGTTCAAGGACAATGTTGAATTTTGTGACATCTTGACTGTGGATTAAAAAATGTCTGGGTGGAAAACCTAAAAGTATTTAATAATGCTAATTACTATGTATTATTTGCATTGTTCTTTGGTTGGGTAGGCAACAGGCGACCAGGAAACATAATTATGGATTTTGCCTTATTGGGCTACAAGATTGTGAATAGACAGATTGATTGTTTAACAACAAGACTGATGCCTGCACAACTTTGGGGCAAAACATACAGGGTTTGCTTAGAATTCAACTATTGTTGACAACATGTAAACTACACTGAGTGCACAAAACACAGTTGGCTGGTTCTCCTTTAGGTGGAAGACCATTCTTGATACACATGGGAAACTGTTGAGTGTGAAAACCTGGCAGCGTTGCAGTACTTGACACAAACTGGTGCGCCTGGCACCTACTACCATACCCCATTCGAAGGCACCCTCTGAATGGCACACATACACAATTCATGTCTCAATTGTCTCAAGGCTTAAAAATCCTTATTTAAACTGGCTCCTCCCCTTCATCTACACTGATTGAAGTGGATTTAATAAGAGACTAATTGTATTTGTCACATGCGCCGAATACAACAGTGAAATGCTGACTTACAAGCCCTTAATCAACAATGCAGTTTTAAGAAAATACAAAAAAGTAAGAGATAAAAAATAACAAATAATTAAAAAGCAGCAGTAAATAACAATAGCGGAGCTATATACAGGGGTACCGGTACAGAGTCAATGTGTCAATTACATTTTTGGGGGGAGAGATTTTTCGTTCACGTTAGTGATTGTGCCTTATTTTTCTAGATTTTCAGTTGCATCAATAAACTGCCCTGGTTTGAAACAATATTCACTTAAGAGTGTCGAGGTAATTGAGGAAATTATGTACATGTAGGTAGAGTTATTAAATTGGCTTTGCATAGATAATTACAGAGAGTAGTAGCAACAGCGGGGGGACAATGCAAATAGTCTGTGTAGACATTTGATTAGCTGTTCAGGAGTCTGTTTAGAAGCCTCTTTGACCCAGACTTGGCGCTCTGGAATCGCTTGCCTTGCGGAAGCAGAGAGAACAGTCTGCGACGAGGGTGGCTCGAGTCTTTGACAGTTTTTAGGGCCTTCCTCTGACACTGCCTGGTATAGAGGTCCTGGATGGCAGGGATCTTGGCATCGGTTATGTACTGGGCCATACGCATCACCCTCTGTAGTGCCTTGCGGTCGGACGCCGAGCAGTTGCCATACCAGGCAGTGATCCAACCCGTCAGGATGCTCTCGATGGTGCAGCTATAAAATCTTTTGAGGACCTAAAGACCCATGCCAAATCTTTTCGGTCTCCTGAGGGGGAATAGGTTTTGTCGTGGTCTCTTCACAACTGTCTTGGTTTGCTTGGACCATTTCAGTTTGTTGGTGATGTGGACGCAAAGGAACTTGAAGCTCTCAACCTGCTCCACTACAGCCATGTCGATGAGAATGGGGGCATGCTCGGTCCTCCTTTTCCAGTCATCCACAAAAATGTCCTTTGTCTTGATCACGTTGAGGGAGAGGTTGATGTCCTTGCACCACATGGTCAGATCTCTGACCTTTTCCTTATAGTTGTCGGTGATCAGGCCTCCCACTGTTGTGTAATCAGCAAACTTATTGATGGTGTTGGAGTCGTGCCTGGCCGTGAGTGAACAGGGAGCACAGGAGGGGACTAAGCACGCACCCCTGAGGGGCCCCGTGTTGAGGATCAGCTTGGCGTATGTGTTGTTACCTACCCATACCACCTGTGGGTGGCCGGTCAGGAAGGCCAGGATCCAGTTGCAGAGAGAGGTGTTTAGTCCCAGGGTCCTTAGATTAGTGATGGGCTTTGAGGGCACTGTGGTGTTGAATGCTGTGCTGTCGTCAATGAATAGCATTCTCACATAAGTGTTTATTATGTCCATGTTGGAAAGGGCAGTGTGGAGTGCAATAGATATTGCATCATCTGTGGATCTGTTGGTGCGGTATGCAAATTGGAGTGGGTCTAGGGTTTCTGGGATAATGGTGTTGATGTGAGCCATGACCAACTTGAGTGCAACATGAGACATGAGTGCAACGGGTCAGTAGTCATTTAGGCAGGTTACCTTAGTGTTCTTGGGCACAGCGACTATGGTGGTCTGCTTGAAACATGTTGGTATTACAGACTCAGAAAAGGAAAGGTTGAAAATGTCAGTGAAGACACTTGCTAGTTGGTCAGCGCAAACTCGGAGTACACGTCCTGGTAATCCGTCTGGCCCAATGGCCTTGTGAATGTTGACTTGTTTAAAGGTCTTACTCACATCGGCTGCAGAGAGTGTGATCACACAGTCATGCGGAACAGCTGATGCTCTGATGCAAGTTTCAGTGTAGCTTGCCTCGAAGCGAGCATATATGTTATTTAGCTTGTCTGGTAAGCTCGTGTCACTGGGCATTGGCTGCGCATCCCTTTGTAGTCTGTAGGGCAAGTTGTGCAAGCCCTGCCACAACTGCCACAACTGACGAGCGTCGGCACCGATATAGTACGATTCGATCTTAGTCCTGTATAGAAGTTTTTCTTGTTTGATGGTTCGTCAGAGGGCATAGCAGTCTTGAAATCGTCAGCTGTACCCTTTAACTCAGTGCTAATATTGCCTGTAATCCATGGCTTCTGGTTGGAGTATGTACGTACAGTGACTGTGGGAATGTTATCCTCGATGCTAGGTAAAGCTCCGCCTTATCTCAGCTCACTGGTCACGATGGCAACACCCATCCGTAGCACGCGCTCCAGCAGGTGTATCTCACTGATCATCCCTAAAGCCAACACCTCATTTGGCCGCCTTTCGTTCCAGTACTCTGCTGCCTGTGACTGGAACGAATTGCAAAAATCGCTGAAGTTGGAGACTTTTAACTCCCTCACCAACTGCAAACATCAGCTATCTGAGCAGCTAACCGATCGCTGCAGCTGTACATAGTCTATTGGTAAATAGCCCACCCTTTCTCACCTACCTCATCCCCATTACCATAACGCAACGTTTCCTATTCATGAAAATCGCAAATGAAATGAAATAAATATATTCAAACACAAGCTTAGCCTTTTGCTAATGACCTCTTAGAGCAAGGTAACAGGAAATGGAAATGAGCAACGCCAAATGCTAATAGTACTCGATAAAACTCAAACTTTCATTAAAACACACATGCAGGGTACTCAATTAAAGCTACACTCGTTGTGAATCTAGCCAACATGTCAGATTTTAAAAATGCTTTTCGGCGAAAGCATGAGAAGCTATTATCTGATAGCATGCACCCCCCCCCCCCCAAAATACCTGAAGGGGACGTAAACAAAAGAATTAGCGTAGCCGGCGCTACACAAAACGCAGAAATAAAATATAAAAAAGTTTAGCATGGCATAATGCTATGCTAGGCTGTGCTGGCAGCAGGCAACATTTTCACAAAAATAAGAAAAGCAACCAAATTAAATAATTTACCTTTGAAGACTCCCAGTTAGATAGCAAATGTTCCTTTTTTCCAAAAATAATATTTTTGTAGGCGAAAGACGTCACGTTTGTTCATCCTGCTTGGCTGAGAAATCAACTGAAAATACTTCAACTATAACGCCAAACTTTTTAAAAAATTTGCTCCATAATATCGACAGAAACACGGCAAACGTTGTTTAGGATCCATTCTCAAAGTGTTTTTAACATATGTATTAAATAATATATCCGTGGAGGCAGTCGGTTTCTCATAAGAAATTATTGGAAAAATGGCTACCTCAGTATTTTACGCAACGTTTTCTCCGGGAGACACCATGTGTCCACTCGCCCTATATGGTCTCTTACAGCCATTCTCCAATGGAAATGCCTAAAAAGACGTCACAATGCTGCAGAGACCTTGGGGAAAACGTGGAAAATGTAAGCTGACTGCTAGCTCCTTCACAGCCATATAAGGAGTCATTGGCCTGAGGCTGTTTCAAAAAATGCGGCACTTCCTGATTGGATCTTTATCTGGGTTTCGCCTGTAACATCAGTTCTGTGGCACTCACAGACAATATCTTTGCAGTTTTGGAAACGTCAGAATGTTTTATTTCCAAAGCTGTCAATTATATGCATAATCAAGCATCTTTTCGTGACAAAATATCTTGTTTAAAACGGGAACATTTTTCATCCCAAAATTAAGTTAAGTTTGCCTGCAATAAAGTCCCCGGCCACTAGGAGCGACACCTCTGGGTGAGCATTTTCCTGCCTGTTTATGGTGGAATACAGCTCATTGAGTGTGGTTTTAGTGCCAGCCTTGGTCTGTGGTTTTAAGTAGACAGCTACTAAAAATACAGATGAAAACTCTCTAGATAAAGAGTGTGGTCTACAGCTTATCATTCGATACTCTTCCTCAGGTGAACAAAACCTTGAGACTTCTTTAGATATCATGCTGCCGGTATTGTTTACAAATATGCATAGGCCCCTGCCCTGTGTCTTACCAGAAGCTGCAGTTCTGTCCTGACGATAGAGTGTATAAGCCGCCAGCTGTATGTTCTTAATGTCGTTGTTCAGCCATGACTCGGTGAAAAATAAGCTGTTTGTCAGGTTCTGACCTTAGTTCCTTTGTTATGTCTTTGTTTTAGTATGGTCAGGGCGTGAGTTGTTTGGGTTGTCTATGTTCCGTTTTCTATGTTGTGTTTTGCGTTTGGCCTGGTATGGTTCTCAATCAGAGGCAGGTGTCCTTAGTTGTCTCTGATTGAGAATTATACTTAGGTAGCCTTTCCTTTTCGTGGGTGTTTATTTTCTGTTCTGTCTTTTTTTCACCATTCAAGACTGTTCGTTTTGTCGTTTTGTTGTTTTGTTCAGTGTTCAGTATTTCTTATTAAAACAAGATGAACACTTACCATGCTGCACCTTGGTCCTCCTCTCTTTCTCCCAATGATGAACGTTACAATGTTACAGTTTTTAATGTCCCGTTGGTAGGATATACGTGCTTTCTGTTCGTCCCATTTATTTTCCAGTGATTGAATGTTAGCTAGCAGAGCGGATGGCAAGGGCAGATTAGCCACTTGTCAACTGATCCTCACAAGGCATGCTGATCTCTTTCTGTGAAACCTACACTACTGTTCAAAAGTTTGGGGTCACATAGAAATGTCCTTAACATTTCAAATTGATCAGAAATACAGTGTAGATATTGTTCATGTTGTAAATGACTATTGTTGCTGGAATCGGCAGATTGTTTATGGAATATCAACATAGGCGTACAGAGGAAAATGATCAGCAACCATAATTTCTGTGTTCCAATGGCACGTTGTGGTAGCTAATCCAAAATTATAATTTTAAAAGGCTAATTGATCATTAGAAAACCCTTTCGCAATTATGTTAGCACAGCTGAAAACTGTTGTTCTGATTAAAGAAACAATAAAACTGGTCTTCTTTAGACAAGTTGTGTATCTGGAGCATCAGCATTTGTGGATTCGATTATAGGCTCAAAATGGCCAGAAACTGTCACGACTACTGCCGAAGGTAGCTCCCCTTTCTGTTCGGGTGGTGCTTGGCGGTCGTCTTCACCGGCCTACTAGCTGGCACTGATCCATTTTCCCCTTTTCTGTTTATTGGTTTCACCTGTGTTTGTTTTAGGCTGATTGGTTGGGCTTTGCGGGATTGTTCGATGTACGTGTGTACACGTCTGTGTCATGGTTTTCCCATTTGCTTGGGTTTTTGCTGGACTTTAAGTCCCCCGTGTTTGGGGCATTTGTTTTGGTGGGCGCCCGTGTTTTGTGGGGTTGGCGTATGTTCACCGTTCTTGTGCATTAAAAGGTATTAGCACTACCCTGAACTCTCTGCTTCCTGTGCCTGACTTCTCACCCACTACACCCCGGACGTTACAGAAACAACTTTCATTTGAAACTCGTCAGTCTATTCTTGTTCTGAGAAATGAAGCCTATTCCATGCAATAAATTGTCAAGAAACTGAAGATCTCGTACAACGCTGTGTACAACTCTCTTCCCAGAACTGAGCAAACTGGCCTTAACCAGAATAGAAAGAGGAGTGGGAGGCCCCGGTGCACAACTGAGCAAGAGGACAAGTACATTAGAGTGTCTAGTTTGAGAAACAGAATCCTCACAAGTCCTCAACTGGCAGCTTCATTAAATAGTACCTGCAAACATCAGTCTCAACGTCAACAGTGAAGAGGCGACTCTGGGATGCTGGCCTTCTAGGCAGAGTTACTCTGTCCGGTGTCTGTGTTCTTTTGCCCATCTTAATCTTTTATTTTTATTGGCCAATCTGAGATATGGCTTTTTCTTTGTAACTCTGCCTAGAAGGCCAGCATCCCAGAGTTGTCTCCAAATGATTATTGAAAGCATAAATAAACTTACACAATTAGCTAATTTTTGCCATATGAGCATAGACGTGACATCAGTCAAAACACGTCAATAATAAGATCAAACTAGCTAAAACAAGCCACCTACTATGCTCCACAAGGCAGCTTCTTGTCATTGTTGCTAGCTATCTGACCATTGCGTATCATAACAGACCTTCTTCCCCATTGATCATCAGACATAATATCCGCAACATCATGTAACCCCGCCTGTGAATCCAGCAAGTTATTAGCAATGCCTGCACTACCTACCATTCTAACTAACTGCCTAACCTCTCCACTAACTACCTTTCCTTTATTGTTTTACTCAACCTATAGTTGTAAAATGTAACATGAATGATTTAATTCACTATAATAACCTTTTTATATCAGAAATAATGTTCTGAATCATTACTTTGAAGATAGTTTATCAATAGTCTAGGGGACTGTGGATTGAAGACAGTGTGGAATTCTTTCCACACTGACACAAACCCTCTGTGGATTTATATGCAACATCCATCCTCTCCTTTGCAATCCACCAGCACTGTGTGTGTTTACAGTATTGATAAAATGGTACATTTCTGTATAGTCATTGAGGAGACAAAAAAAGATAAGGTGTTGTGGAGAGCTAACTCGCAGATTTGGACCATGATAAAACATTGCATTTGTTCTGTGTCAAAGACAGGGTTTTGGATTGTGAAAAGATGAGTGTTTTTTTGTTGTTGTTGAAAGATTAGGTAATCATTCATAAAGGTTAGTATAGCACTGATAAAAAGTTACAATACAGCTTTGTCATTGTTGAGTTAATGGAGAGACTATGTGGCAGCCATTTAGATTTTCCCCCATGTTTCTCTCTTCTGACCTAAACTTTGTTCGTCTAAGCCAACAGACAAGAGAGCACCGTGTTTGCTTAGAATAATTATTGTCAACATTCCAGTCAAAAGGCTCAGATACTGTATCTCTGTAGAAATTAGTTGAGTTGACTACGAGTTTGTTGACAAGTATGACGCATATACTAATTTTGTATTTATTTAATGCTTTTAACTTCAGCTATACCCTATGGTATACAACCCATGGCATACAAGGATGTGCCAGCAGTCTCTTGGGACATTCACTGGGACCTTCATCTGCAGACAGGCTTCCGCAGCTCTCCGTATCTGAGGACAGACATCACGAAGAAACAGGCTTCATTGTATTACAATTAGACAGCCCTGACTATTATCTCTGTCTTTTTTCATAGTTTTCCTCTCTAGGGACTAAAACTGGAGAATATGTTCATAATGTCCTCCCACAACCTGCTTTGTCTAACTAGTAAACCTACTCCCTTTTCTGACAGCTGGAGCAGAACATCCTTTCACCCTCTTCCATGGCTGTTTTCTAGAAATACATTTGGATTGTGAGTTTTTAACTTACACTGATAAATAGGCCTACATCAAGATAACAAGCTAGTATGAAGTGAACTAGCTGATGATATTTCACTTCGCTATTGTATGTAAAGCTGGCTAGCCAACTAGCTAACACGCAGGCCATTAGCCTACACACGGTGGCCTGCTGTAGCTAGCTATTTTCAAAATGTATTTACTTGCTTGAATAGCTTCACGCTCAATTTTTTGCAGCAAAGAATTGTCAAGGAGGCATCATTTCTGGTCGAAACGTACCGTGAGGCCAACAAACTTTACCTCTCCACCAAGGATTTTGGGTCCCATGAAAATATATCACATTGGGCCCCACCAGCACAGGCCACACCAACCAATTGCAATTGCTGTAACCACACACTTCCAGAACTCAATCGGCCCATTCAAAGCTTCAAATAACTCTACCTTTGCAGGTTTGCAACTTTCTTGTAGTCCAATATTTACTGTACAATTTTTACTGACAGTGAGCTGTGAAAATATAACACTGTGCGGACATGCATGCAACATTCTGCATACAGTGGAAATCACTATTTGACGTAAGACTGATACCCTCTATAAGAAATGTGCTAAAGGCTGTCTTTTACAGTTTAAATGTAATTTTAATGGTAACATTTTGAATGGATAATTCTCTTAAAATTAAAAAATAACTTAAAATAAATATAACCATCAATTAAAATGTATTAACATTATCATCTACAAAATGTTATAACAAACAAAATAATAAAATCAGCAGCCGATTTTTGAACTAAATATACATACCAACTAGAACATACGTGGCTGTAAAAGTGAAAATGGAAAATGGAAAACTAAATGAAAATGCTGACTACATTGAGACCCAATCACTGGACAATTTAATAAATGGATCACTAGTCGCTTTAAACAATGCTACTTTAAATAATGCCACTTTAATAATGTTTACATATCTTACATTACTCATATCACATGTATATACTGTATTTTGTACCATCTACTGCACCCTGCATATGCCACTCAGCCATCATTCATCCATATACTTATATGTACATATTCTCATTCACCCCTTTAGATTTGTGTGTATTAGGTAGTTGTTGAGAAATTGTTAGATTACTTGTTATTATATTACTGCACTGCATTTCTGCATCGAAACTAGAAGCACAAGCATTTTGCTACACTTTCATTAACATCTGCTAACTATTTGTATGTGACGAATAACATTTTATTTGATATACAGAGGCCCTCTGGATGTTTACTTTTTGCCAAAAACAAGAAAAGAAAAGGAAAAGAAACCGTCAATTTGATTTGTAAATTGTGAATAAAATATTATGTTAATGATGATAGGTTAATAATTTAATATTGAAAATGTTTTACCTAATGTTCTAATAATTTTTTAGGGCCCCTGTCAGCCACAGGCCCTTAGAATCGTCCTAACATTTAGCACCCCTGCCTACAGAGATGCCCTCAGTGCTGCCAGGTCTGCCAGGTCTATCTACTTCTCCAATATCATCAACAGCTCCAATAATAAATCATGGACTCAGTACTCACTATTTGTGAATTTGTTCTGTTAGGTGACCTAAACTGTTTAACACCCAGGCAGTCCTACAATCTAAGCTAGATGCCCTCAATCTCACCCAAATCATCAAGGAACCCACCAGGAACAACCCTAAATCCGTAAACATGGGCACCCTCATAGACATCCTGACCAACTTGCCCTCCAAATACACCTCCTCTGTTTTCAATCAGGATCTCAGCGATCACTACCTCATTGCTTGTATCCGCTATGGGTCCACTGTCAAACGACCACCCCTCATCACTGTCAAACGCTCCCTAAAACACTTCTGCGAGCAGGCCTTTCTAATCGACCAGGTCGAAGGTCCTGGAAGGATATTCACCTCATCCCGTCAGTCGAGGATGCCTGGTCATTCTTTAAAAGTAATTTCCTCACCATCTTAGATAAGCATGCCCCGTTCAAAAAATGCAGAACTAAGAACAGACATAGCCCTTGGTTCACTCCAGACCTGACTGCCCGTGACCAGCACAAAAACATCCTGTGGCGGACTGCCATAGCATCGAACAGTCCCCACGATATGCAACTGTTCAGGGATGTCAGGAACCAATACACGAAGTCAGTCAGGAGAGCAAGGACTAGCTTTTTCAAGCAGAAATTCGCATCCTGTAGCCCTAACTCCAATACGTTTTGGGACACTGTAATGTCCATGGAGAACAAGAGCAGTACAAATCAGCTGGGCTAGACAATCTGGAAGTTCTCTTTCTAAAATTACCAGCCTGTTCAACCTCTCTTTCGTATCGCCCGAGATACCTAAAGATTGGAAAGCTGCCGCGGTTATCCCCCTCTTCAAAGGGGGTGACACCCTGGACCCAAACTGATACAGACCTATATCCATCCTGCCCTGCCTATCTAAAGTCTTCGAAAGCCAAGTTAATAAAAAGATCACTGACCATTTTGAATCCCACCGTACCTTCTCCGCTGTGCAATCCGGCTTCCGAGCCGGTCACGGGTGCACCTCAGCCACGCTCAAGGTACTAAACGATATCATAACCGCCAGAAAAGACAGTACTGTGCAGCCGTCTTCATCAACCTGGCCAAAGCTTTCGACTCTGTCAATCACTGTTTTCTTATCGGCAGACTCAATAGCCTTGGTTTTTCTGACGACTGCCTCGCCTGGTTCACCAACTACTTTGCAGACAGCGTTCAGTGTGTCAAATCGGAGGGCATGTTGTCCGTCTCTATGGGGGTACCACAGGGTTCAATTCTCGGGCCGACTCTTTTCTCTGTATATATCAGTGATGTCGCTCTTGCTGCGGGTGATTCCCTGAACCACCTCTACGCAGACGACAGTATTCTGTATACTTCTGGCCCTTCCTTGGACACTGTGCTAACTAACCTCCAAACGAGCTTCAATGCCATACAACACTCCTTCCGTGGCCTCCAACTGCTCTTAAAACCTCTAGTGACACCCCATCCCCTGAACGGGACCGTTGTCATCATCTGACAGTAATTAACATAACGCAACGGACATAAATATTACTAGAAAATATTCCTATTCATGAAAATCACAAGTTAAATATATTGAGACACAGCTTAGCCTTTTGTTAATCACCCTGTCATCTCAGATTTTCAAAATATGCTTTACAGCCAAAGATAGTCAAGCATTTATGTAAGTTTATCGATAACCTAGCATAGCATTTTGTCCAGCTAGCAGCAGGTAACTTGGTCACGGAAATCAGAAAAGCAATCAAATTAAATCGTTTACCTTTGAAGAACTTCGGATGTTTTCAATGAGGAGACTCTCAGTTAGATAGCAAATGTTCCGTTTTTCCAAAAATATTATTTGTGTAGGAGAAATCGCTCCGTTTTGTTCATCACGTTTGGCTAAGAAAAAAAAGAAAAAATTCAGTCATTAGAACGCCGAACTTTTTTCCAAATTAACTCCATAATATCGACAGAAACATGGCAAACGTTGTTTAGAATCAATCCTCAAGGTGTTTTTCACATATCTATTCGATGATAAATCATTCGTGGCAGTTGGGTTTCTCCTCGGAAGCAAATGGAAAAATACACGCAGCTGGAAATTACGCATTAATTGCGACGGAGGACACCAAGCGAGCACCTGGTAGATGTATTGTAAAATGGTCAATCTTCCAATGATATGCCTACAAATATGTCACAATGCTGCAGACACCTTGGGGAAACGACAGAAAGTGTAATCTCATTCCTGGCGCATTCACAGCCATATAAGGAGACATTGGAACACAGCGCCTTCAAAACCTGGGGCATTTCCTGTTTGAGATTTCATCTTTGTTTCGCCTGTAGCATCAGTTCTGTGGCACTCACAGATAATATCTTTGCAGTTTTGGAAACGTCAGAATGTTTTATTTCCAAAGCTGTCAATTATATGCATAATCAAGCATCTTTTCGTGACAAAATATCTTGTTTAAAACGGGAACATTTTTCATCCCAAAATTAAGTTAAGTTTGCCTGCAATAAAGTCCCCGGCCACTAGGAGCGACACCTCTGGGTGAGCATTTTCCTGCCTGTTTATGGTGGAATACAGCTCATTGAGTGTGGTTTTAGTGCCAGCCTTGGTCTGTGGTTTTAAGTAGACAGCTACTGAGTGTTTTCTTTCCAAAGCTGTCAATTATATGCATAGTCGAGCATCTTTTCGTGACAAAATATCTTGTTTAAAATGGGAATGTTTTTTTATCCAAAAATTAAAAGAGCGCCCCCTATATCAAAGAAGTTAATAGGGAGTTAAGGCACATTCAGTAGTCTATGTCCTGTATGTCTCTATTAAAGAAGAGATCTGTAGATTCATATTCAGGGGTTGTTAAAGAGTGCAGGGACACTGGGTTTTATTCATGGACAAAGCTGAGGAAAAGCAGCAATTAGGTGCAGACCACACACAGGCCTGTAATTAATGTCTTAATGCATCAAGAAGTTTAAAATATTATCCCAAAACTATTACTTGAACA
Source organism: Oncorhynchus kisutch (assembly GCF_002021735.2). Classification (NCBI taxonomy): domain Eukaryota; kingdom Metazoa; phylum Chordata; class Actinopteri; order Salmoniformes; family Salmonidae; genus Oncorhynchus; species Oncorhynchus kisutch. The sequence continues at coordinate 18,997,276 of NC_034190.2, forward strand.
TAAGATTGGTGCATGTATTATTGCCTATAGATGCTTAATAATATATTTATGAAATACCACATGTTATAGCCGTGTAAGTATAGATGTAGAGAAAAAAGAGCTGTGTATAGAGTATACAAAAAATGTCCATGACATAGACTGACCAGGTGAATCCAGGTGAAAGCTATGATCTCTTGTTGATGTCACTTGTTAAATCCACTTCGATCAGTGAAAATGAAGGGTAGGAGATAGGTTGAAGAAGGATTTTTAAGCCTTGAGACAATTAAGGCATGTATTGAACCTTCAAAGTGCCTTTGAACAGGCTATGGTAGTAGGTGCCAGGGGCGTCGGTTTGGGTGTGTCAAGAACTGCACATGTATTCATGTGGTTCTGAGTGGAATGCGTTCAACACCTTGTAGTCTATGCCTTGACGAATTGAAGATGTTTTCAGGGCAAAAGGGGATGCAACTCAACAGTAGTGTTTTGTAAGTCTCAGATTAACTCTAAGTGTCAGATGCTGCTAAGAGTTATCTTTCATAAATAAGAAGAGGGTAAAGGTGAAAAGAAAACACATTTTGGCAATTTTCACAGACTGGGCTGAAAACAACTCCTCTCTAGACACACGCAACCCCATATTAACATTGACCAGGGCTAACATAATGACTGCTTGTGTCTTCATACAAAGCAAGAAGCAACATATAATTGTCACGCCTTGGTCTTAGTATTTTGTGTTTTCTTTATTTATTTGGTCAGGCCAGGGTGTGACATGGGTTTATTTTGTGGTGTGTTTTTGTATTGGGGTTTTTAGTAGGTATTGGTATTGTGGCTGAGTAGAGTTGTCTAGGAAAGTCTATGGCTGCCTGAGGCGGTTCTCAATCAGAGTCAGGTTATTATCGTTGTCTCTGATTGGGAACCATATTTAGGTAGCCCGGGTTTCACTGTGTGTTTGTGGGTGATTTGTTCCTGTCTCTGTGTTAGTTGTCACCAGATAGGCTGTATAGGTTTTCACGTTCCGTTCCTTGTTTTTGTATTGTTCGTGTTTTTTTCGTCTATTAAAGATGTACCGAACTAACCACGCTGCATCTGATAGGCTAATTGACATAATTTCAGTCAATAGGAGGCGTACCTATGGATGTATTTCAAGGCCTACCTTCAAACTCAGTGCCTCTTTGCTTGACACAATCTAAAAAATCAGCCAAGACCTCAAAAAAAAACATTGTAGACCTCAACAAGTCTGGTCCATCCTTGGGAGCAATTTCCAAACATCTGAAGATACCACGTTCATCTGTACAAACAATAGTACGCAAGTATAAACACCATGGGAATACGCAGCTGTCATATTGCTCAGGAAGGAGACGCGTTCTGTGTCCTAGTTAACGTACTTTGGTGAGAAAGCTGGAAATCAATCCCAGAACAACAGCAGACCTTGTGAAGAAGCTGGAGGAAACAGATACAAAAGTATCTAGATCCACAGTAAAATGAGTCCTATATCGACATAACCTGAAAGGCCGCTCAGCAAGGAAGAAGCCACTGCTCCAAAACTGCCGTAAAAAGCCAGACTACAGTTTGCAACTGCACATGGTGAAAAATATCGTACTTTTTGGAGAAATGTCCTCTGGTCTGATGAAACAAAAATAGAACTGTTTGGCCATAATGACCTTCGATATGTTTGGAGGAAAAAGGAAGGGAAATGATGTGGATATATTGAAGCAACATCTCAAGACATCAGTAAGGAGGTTAAAGCTTGGTCGCAAATGTATCTTCCAAATGGACAATGACCCCAAGCATACTTCCAAAGTTGTGGCAAAATGGCTTAAGGACAACAAAGTCAATGTGTTGGAGTGGCCATCACAAAGCCCTGACCTCAAATCCTATAGAACATTTGTGTGCAGAACTGAAAAAGCATGTGCGAGCAAGGAGGCCTACAAACCTGACTCAGTTACACCAGCTCTGTCATGAGGAATGGGCCAAAATTCACTCAATTTATTGTGGGAAGCTTGTGGAAGGCTAATCAAATTGTTTGTCCCAAGATCACAATTTTAGAACCAATGCTACCAAATACTAATTGAGTGTACGTAAACTTCTGACCCACTGGGAATGTGATGAAACAAATATAATCTGAAATAAATAATTCTCCCTACTATTATTCTGACATTTCACATTCTTAAAATAAAGTGGTGATCCTAACTGACTTAAGACTGTAGCGCTCGTCTTCTTCTTCCGACGAGGAGTAAGAGATATCGGACCAATTTTTAGCGTGGTAAGTGTCCATTTTAAGATGTAAAACTGAACACTACAAAATACAAAATAACAAAGTGAAAGAACAAGTGAAAATTGAAACAAACTAAACAGTCCCGTGTGGCACTAACACGGAAAATAATCACCCACCACCCAAAGGTGAAACCAGGCTACCTAACTATGGTTCTCAATCAGGGACAACAATTGACAGCTGCCTCTGATTGAGAACCATACCAGGCCAAACACAGAAATCACAAAACATAGAAAAATGAACATAGACAACCCACCCAACTCACGCCCTGACCATACTAAACAAAGACATAACAAAATAACTAAGGTCAGAACGTGACAAAGACAGTGAATTTTTACTAGGATTAAATATCAGGAATTTTACTGATTTTAAATGTATTTGGCTAAGGTGTATGTAAACTTCTGACTTCTACTGTACATGTTTGGTTGCTATCAAAACATAGTTTAGTGGAGACCTGTAGCAACCATGGACATTTCGACATGTTTTTCTTCTTAAATAATCTCCATCTTCGTCATCAATAGTCATAAAGATACATCATACACTTGTAGATGTTAATCACAAACACACGCATGCATGCATGCACGCACACACACACAGACACAATTTCAACCCTTACACATTTCCACTCCAGCTCTGTTGGACAGCCAATTACCACAGCAGCCTGCGGGTGAGAGAACTTAAGAGAGAGAGAGAGCGAGAAAGAGAGAGAAGAGGAAAGAAAGACAGAAGGGGTGTAGGAGAGGAGACAGGAGAGGTCCACTGGCCCTCATGCTCATTACCTGATGATGTAAAACTGAGATACTGATCATTCATTCTCCTCGGGCCGACAAAAAAGGAAAGTCAGTGTTTTTTTTTGTATCCCCTATTCATTTTTCATTGCTTCTCTTTTGTTGTTTTCTGCTGTTGTTTCCCGACTCCATCTCCTCTGTGTGTTGAGATGCTGTGCACAGTGGTGGCTGTGACTTTGATGGACACTGTCAATGTATTTTCTCTTTCTATCACCCTCTCTCTCTTTCTTTTTTGGAGGGTGTTATTTTCCTCTATCTGCCCTCCTCTGAAGCCCTCCCTCCTTTTGGACAATCCTTCTCACACCCTGCCACTCTTTTTCATTTTTTCTTTATCTCTCTATTTCCTCCACTCTTTCTCAGACATCTCTCTTCCGGTATGAGTCAGGATATATAGGTTGTGAGGAAAATATTTTATTGATTCAGAATAATGTGATTTACTTAGAGAACTCTGTGTCTATTCAAGCAGTTGCTTTGATGTTTAATGGTAGTTAGTGATACATCTCACAAAAAACACCTGAATGAAAAAGTGATTTCCTCAGTCAAAAAATACACGATAACCCGTAATATGTCTGTACATTTGTGCATCCCCTGTTTGCATGTTAACGTTCTGTGTGTGTCTGTGAATGCACAGTATTTGTGTGTCCACGTTTAGGAAGACGTGTGTTTATGTGTGCCTTGATATATGTGTTTTACACCGTTTACTATTCCGTTAGTCCATATTTTGGGGCGTGTGTCAATTTATGTTTTTTTTACGTGAAGATGTAGACAGGAAACCAAAGAAATGTGGAAATACTTATTCTGACAGTTGCATACAGAGAGACAAGTAGACAGACAGATGGACACAAAAGTAGACAGAAAAAAACAGACAGGTCGACACCCCTTGGGGATTGTGGCCATTGTTAGTGACAATTGGAGAGAAAGTGTTACACGGAGTGGAACAGGGAAACCTAGGAGCAGACTCAAACGAGGAGACTGGGATGAAGTAACCAAGGTATTTATTAAAACACAGCGGGGAGATAGAGAGCAAGTCAAGGGAACCTTGGGAGGGTTGCTGGAAACCAAGGGTGGAGGCTGGAACGAGATGGGTTGAGACAGGGTAAGCAGGTCCGGAGGGGAATCCAAGGGAGTAGTAGAGTGGGGAATCCATGACAGAGTAGCAGGATGAGACGTGGGATTGGAGACAGGGACCAGAGTCAGAGCAGGCGGAACTGTACGCATCATACGCAGTGGTGTAAAGTACTTAAATTAAAAATACTTTGAAGTGCTATTTCAAATCAAATCAAATTGTATTGGTCACATACACATGGTTAGCAGATTTTAATGTGAGTGTAGCGAAATGCTTGTGCCTCTAGGTCCGGTCATGCAGTAATATCCAACAAGTAATCGAACAATTTCACAACAATTACATTATCGTCTTACGACTAGGGGTTCCGCTAGCGAAATTCAAAAATATTTTTGGGAAAAATGTAACTTTCATTACAATCACAAGTGCAATACACCAAATTAAAGCTTAAATTCTTGTTAATCTACCCATCGTGTCCGATTTCAAAAAGGCTTTACAGCAAAAGCACACCATATGATTGTTAGGTCAGAGCATAGTCACAAAAACACACACAGCCATTTTCCAGCCAAAGAGAGGAGTCACAAAAAGCAGAAATAGAGATAAAATTAATCACTAACCTTTGATGATCTTCATCAGATGGCACTCATAGGACTTCATGTTACACAGTACATGTATGTTTTGTTCAATAAAGTTCATATTTATATCCAAAAATCTCAGTTTACATTGGCGCTTCATGGTCAGTAGTGTTGTGCCTCGAAAACATCCAGCGAATTTTCAGAGAGCCACATCAATTTACAGAAATACTCATAATAAACTTTGATAAAAGATACAAGTATTATGCACAGAATTATAGATATACTTCCCCTATAATGCAACCGCTGTGTCAGATTTCAAAAAAACTTTACGGAAAAAGCAAACCATGCAATAATCGGTGCTCAGACACAAAAACAAGCCATGCAGATACCCGCCATGTTGTGGAGTTAGTAAAAGTCAGAAATAGCGTTATAAATATTAACGTACCTTTAATGATCTTCAACAGAATGCACTCCCAAGAATCCCAGTTCCACAATAAATGTTTGTTTTGTTCGATAAAGTCCATAATTTATGTCCAAATACCTCCTTTTGTTAGTGCGTTTGGTAAACAAATCCAAACTCACAAGGACCGGGCAAGTCCAGGCGAAAGTTCAGACGAAGAGTTCAGAAATTGATATTACAGTTCGAGGAACATGTCAAATGATGTATAGAATCAATCTTTAGGATGTTTTTAACATAAATCTTCAATAATGTTCCAAACGGAGAATTCCTTTGTCTTTAGAATTGCAATGGAATGCAGGTCTCTCTCACGTGTGCGTGCGTGATCAGCTCATGCCACTCTGGCAGACCTCTGGTTGAATCAGCTCTCATTTGCCCCCACTTCACAGTCGCAGCCTCAAACAAAGTTCTAAAGACTGTTGACATCTAGTGGAAGACTTAGGAAGTGCAATATGACCCCATAGACACTGTATATTCAATAGGCAATGAGTTGAAAAACTACAAACCTCAGATTTCCCACTTCCTGGTTGGATTTTTCTCAGGTTTCTGCCTTCCATATGAGTTATGTTATACTCACAGACATCATTCAAACAGTTTTAGAAACTTCAGAGTGTTTTCTATCCATTACTACTAATGATATGTATATATTAGCTTCTGGGCCTGAGTAGCAGGAAGTTTACTCTGGGCATGCTTGTCATCCGAACGTGAAAATGCTGCCCCCTATCCCAAACAGGTTTTAAAGGAATGAATGACAATTGAGTACTTTTTCATGCATTGGAATTTAGATATATGTATTTCAAATATAAGTACAGATATTACATTTATGTATTTGAAATACATGTTAATATATTGTATTACGTTTCAATATGGGGAGGTAGAGCAGCCTTTTGCAGATTATGTACTACCCTTGTGTCTGCAGGGTTTGTGTATCGAAGTGTGTGTTTGAGATGTACTTTCATTGTACTGCAACCTCCCCTCTTATTATAATCAATTCCTGTAATTACACTGTCGCCGTGACAACCAAAGCCTTAATCAAATGCGCAACATCAGCAACCCCTCATTTTAGAGAGAGAATGAGAGAGAGACTATTATATATATATTCTATGAGAGAGAGAGCGAGAGAGAGAACAATTGAGTACTTTTCCCACCACTGATCATACATGTGTGTCTCTAACTTGTCAGAGACGAGGATGGTGTTCATTTCCATTCCCCTTGAATCTGAGACCAAGGTTGTAGTCAGTTTTACGTAAAATCAGTTAATGTGTGCATATGCAATGGGTGTGTTTGTGCATATGTCCCATCTGTGGGATGAGATGAGTTTTATTGTTTGTTTTCACACAGTGTCATCATGCTGTTTACTTACATTTACTTTCCTTATTGTTTTGTTTATCATCTTGATGATTCCCAAGGCTCCTAGGCTCTATTTACTATCCCTTGGGTCCCCCATCTCAACTTACCCACAAAAACACAAACAATGAGAATGGGACAAAACAATGCAATTACACATAACGCAAGGCTGAAGTTGCTTGACCTCAGATGGAATTGAAGGACTTTTCATGCAAGGGAGAAGAGTGACATTGAGCATTTGCTGAATCCTTGGAGAAGAGCTAAATATGGAGTTAGTTGTAATGGGAAATAAAGTACACATTCAAATAGTTTCCATATTGAAATTGTGTGTTATGGATTCCCTTGGACCTGAAGATATGTTAGTTTCCAGTGCTAATATCCATGCTTTAGCTCAGTGGGGTAGTAGAGTCTTGTATCAAGCATGCTTTCCTTTCAAAGCAATAATATCATCAATGAACACTTGACGTTGCTTTAACATTTACACATCTATGTAAATGTAGTTAGTGTTGATAGAATGAGTGCTTACGTTAGTCGCCGCCCATCATCTCGACTTGTGTTCAGAATTTGCCGCCATGTAATTTCCCTCAACATCCCTTTTAATGTGCTTATTAGTCAATTACATACCTGACTATATTTAGGTCTAGATAAATAAAGAAAACAGATCTGTCGACGTGCCTTTGGGCGGAACACTTGCTCCTGTGGGTCGTTCTGGACAGGGGCCGGTTAGATGGCTGAATGTAATGTAAATGTTGAGCAGCCTCACTGCAGGTAGATTGTATGTTTTAATACCCCCCCCCCAAAAAAAAAAACACAGATACTGATGGCTAAATCGTTCTACATTCACACATGACAAGAAACGACGAATTTCTGTGACCTTGAATATCATTGGCATGTGTGGTCTTTTATTTCCCATTTCTCCTTGTAATATATTGATTTTCAAATCCACAAGTGCCCTGCACAATCTTAGTCTGTTCTGCTCATGACTTCCCTCAAACTCGTGTCTTATTGATTTTGATTAAGTTGTTCACATCAGAGGCCTAATTATAAACTCTTTTAATTTGACTTTGTAATACTGTGACCACCCCCTGCTGAGTCTCCTGTTCACTCATTAAAATTAACATGAACACTATCACACAGACTGGATACGGTCACCAGCCTCACGTCTTTACACTGTGGGGCGTCTGGATGCACACATATACATGAATGCACATGCGGGCACACACACTCTCTACATGATCACTCTCTCTTACACACACACACACACACACACACACACACACACACACACACACACACACACACACACACACACACACACACACACACACACACACACACACACACACCTCTGTCATCTCCCCTACTGTCACAGACAAAGAGATATTAACAACAAACAGAAACACAGAAAAAACACGTCAGCTGGAGCATTAAAGAGAAATTTCTCCACTGCCCTAGTTCACTATATGTCCATTAATATTATCAGGTTTCAGGTAAGACCCAAATGCAGACTTTGTTGATGTAACAATGTTTATTACAGCAACAGGGTCAGGCAAACGATAGATCAAGGCAGGCAGGGTTCGATACTCTTAGTTGCCCATTACTCTGCCCACCCCAGAGTAGTGGGCAACGGTACAGCACGGCAGGCAGACTCAGGCAGATAGGCTCAGAGTCAGGACAGGCAAGGGTTAAGACCAGGAGGGCAAGAAAATGAGAGGCTGGGGAAAAGCAGGAACTGAGACTAAACACTGGTTGACTTGACTAACAAGACGAATTGGCAACAGACAAACTGAGAACACAGGTATAAGTACCCAGATGATAATGGGGCAGATGGGTGACACCTGGAGGGGGGTGGAAGCAAGCACAAGGACAGGTGAAACAGATCAGGGTGTGACAAATGCTTTTAGCATACCATACATTACCAGTCAAAAGTTTTAGAACACCTACTCATTCAAGGGTTTTTCTTTATTTGTACTATTGTCTTCACTGTAGAGTAATGGTGAAGACATCAAAAACTATGAAATAACCGTAATGGAATCGTGTAGGTGTTCAAAAAAAATATTCAAATAGCCACCCATTGCCTTGATGACAGCTTTTTACACGCTTGGAATTCTCTCAGCCAGCTTCACCTGGAGTACTTTTCCAACAGTCTTGAAGGAGTTCCCAATATGCTGAACACTTGTTGGCTGCTTTTTCTTCACTCTGGAGTCTGACTCATCCCAAAACATCTCAATTTGGTTGAGGTTTGCGGATTGTGGAGGCCAGGTCATCTGATGCAGCACTCCATCACTCTCCTTCTTCATCAAATAGCCCTTATAAGACCTGGAAGTGTGTTGGGTCATTGTCCAGTTGAAAAGCAAATGTTAGTCCCACTAAGCCCAAAGCAGTTGGGATGGCGCAGAATGCTGTTGTAGACATGCTGGTTAATGGTACCTCGAATTCTAAATAAATCACAGACAGTGTCACCAGCAAAGCACCGCCACACCATAACACCTCCTCCTCCATGCTTTACGGTGGGAAATACACATGTGGAGATCATCCGTTCACCCACACCACATCTCACATGGTTGGAACCAAAAATCTCCAATTTGGACTCCAGACCAAAGGACACATTTTCACCGGTCTAATGTCCATTGCTCATGTTTCTAGGCCCAAGCAAGACTTATTCTTATTGGTGTCCTTTAGTAGTGGTTTCTTTGCAAACATTTGACCGTGAAGGCCTGATTAACACAGTCTCCTCTGAACAGTTGATGTTGAGATGTGTTACTTGAACTCTATGAAGCATTTATTTGGGCTGCAATTTCTGAGGCTGGAATTCTAATGAACTTATCCTCTGCAGCAGAGGCAACTCTGGGTCTTCCAATCATGTGAAGGTCCTCATGGGAGCCAGTTTCTTTATAAAGATTCATGGTTTTTGCGACTGCACTTTCAAAGTTCTTAAAAGTTTCCGTATAGACTGACCTTCATGTCTTAAATGAATGACTGTCATTTCTCTTTGCTTCTTTGAGCTGTTCTTGCCATAATATGGACTTGGTCTTTTACCAAATAGGGCTGTCTTCTGTATAACACCCCCTACCATGTCACAACACAACTGAATGGCTCAAACGCATTAATTCAAACGTCTTAGGGCTAGGCCCTTTTTTCTCAATTTCCACCCAAAGTAAACTGCCTGTTGCCCAGCCCCTGAAGCCAGGATGTGAATATAATTGGTACCATTGGAAATAAAACACTTTGAAGTTTGTAGAAATGTTAACATAATGTGGGAGAATATTACACAAAAGATATGGTTGGAGAAAATCCAAAGAAAAACAACGGGAAATGTTTATTTTGATGAAAGACCATCCTCTTACAATGGCAAGTACAAGGGCATACTGAAATTTGCACCCCGGATGCAATTCCTATTGCTTCCACAGGGTGTCAGTAGTTTATGTTCAAGGTTTCAGGCTTGTAACTTGTAATGTGCCATGAAGACAGGATGCACCTGCTGTTTCCTATTGAATATACATCTTTCCGTAAGAAATAGTATACTTTGATTACATTTTAGGGTATCTGAGGAGTGTATCGAAACGTATTTTGACTTGTTGAAACAACGTTTAGGGGTAGATTTTCGGAATCCTTTCTCTGCATGTTGAACGAGTGGATAACTCAAATCGATGGCGCCAACTAAACAGACTTTTTGGGATATAAAGAACGATTTTATCTAACAAAATGACACTACATGTTATTGCTGGAACCCTTTTGAATAACAAATCAGAGGAAGATTTTCAAGAAGTAAGTGAATATTTCATCGCTATTTGTGAATTTATGAAACCTGTGCCGGTGGAAAAATATTTTGATGTGCGGCGCCATCGCTGAAATAGCTACTTTAAATCGGATAGTGCAGTTAGATTAAAACTTCTTAAGGATAGGGGGCAGCATTTCTACTTTTTGATAAAAAGCGTGCACAATTTCAACTTCCTGCTACTCATGCCAGGAATATATTATATGCATATGATTAGTAGGTGTGGTTAGAAAACACTCTGAAGTTTCTAAAAACTGGTTCAATCATGTCTGTGACTATAACAGAACTTATGTAGCAGGCAAAACCCCAAGGAAAAACTGTTCAGAAAAAGAAAAAAATCCCTCTGACAGTTCCCTGAATTGTCTTTGTCAAGGGAAATTAGATAGTGCCCATTTTACAGTTCCTACAACTTCCACAGGATGTCACCAGTCTTTGGAATTGGGTTGAAGTTAATCATTGGTGAAACGAAGAAGAGGCACTTCTGGGCAGACGTTACACTGTTGATAGTTATGTAAGAGGGAAAATCGTGCATGTATTGTTGACTTGCTGTTGTTGAATACAGATCGCCCCATCAACAATTTGATCGATTATTAACGTTTACAAATACCTAAAGTTGGATTACAAAAGTAGTTTGAAATATTTTGGCAAAGTTTATAGGCAACTTTTGAAATGTTTTGTAATGACGTTGTGTTTTGGAAAGCTGTTTTAACCACTCTGGGATATGTGGGACGCTAGCGGAAAATGCAGAGTGCCAAATTCAAATAAATTACTATAAAAATCTAACTTTCATGAAATCATACATGTAAGATATCAAATTAAAGCTACACGTGTTGTGAATCCAGCCAACATGTCAGATTTTGAAAAGGATTTTCGGGGAAAGCAAACAATGCTATTATCTGAGGGTAGGACCTCCGTAAACAAAGAGAGAAAACATATTTCAACCCTGCAGGAAACGCAGGAAAAAAATATAAAACATGCATTCCCTTTGATGAGCTTCTTTTGCTGGCACTACAATATGTCCCATAAACATCACAAATGGTCCTTTTGTTCGATTAATTCCGTCAATATATATCCAAAATGTCAATTTATTTGGCGCGTTTGATCCAGAAAAACACCGTTATCAACTTGTGCAGCATGACTAGAAAATATCTCAAAATTTTCCTGTAAACTTTGCCAAAACATTTCAAACTGCTTTTGTAATACAACTTTAGGTATTTTTTAAAGTAAATAATCAATCAAATTGAAGACGGGATGATCTGTGTTCAATACAGGAAGAAAATAATCTGACGCTACCTTTCTGGTCACGCGCCTCTATCTAACAGTACACTTTGAAGTGACCCTCGTTTTGAACAGGGCTACGTCTTCATTACACAAAGGAAAAACCTCAACCAATTTATAAAGACTGGTGACATCCAGTGGAAGCGGTAGGAACTGCAAGAAGGTCCCTTAGAAATCTGGATTCCCAATGAAATCCCATTGAAAAGAGAGTGACCTAAAAATAATCTGAATGGTTTGTCCTTGGGATTTCGCCTGCTACATAAGTTCTGTTATACTCACAGACATGATTCAAACAGTTTTAGAAACTTCAGAGTGTTTTCCATCCAAATCAACTAATCATATGCATATATTATATTCTGGGGATGGGTAGCAGGCAGTTTAATTTGGGCATGCATTTAATCCGGACGTGAAAATACTGCCTGCTGTCACCAAGAAGTTAATCAGTGGACATCACTCGTTTTTTTTTACAACAAACCTGTCATCATTTTTTTCTTTACGAAAGTGGTTTATTATTATTATTATTGCTAAAGTTTCTGCATTCGTATAGCCTAAGAAAGTAGCAGAAATGTGCAGAAAGTAGTTTTGAATGTACAGTGGGGAGAACCAGAATTTGAAACACTGCCGATTTGCAGGTTTTCCTACTTACAAAGCATGTAGAGGTCTGTAATTGTTATCATAGGTACACTGCAACTGTGAGAGACGGAATATAAAACAAAAATCCAGAAAATCACATTGTATGATTATTAAGAAATTAATTTGCATTTTATTGCATGACATAAGTATTTGATCACCTACCAACCACTAAGAATTCCGGCTCTCACAGACCTGTTAGTTTTTCTTTAAGAAGCACACCTGTTCTCCACTCATTACCTGTTTTAAAGGCACCTGTTTGAACTCGTTAACTGTATAAAAGACACCTGTCCACACACTCAATCAAACAGACTCCAACCTCTCCACAATGGACAAGACCAGAGAACTGTGTAAGGACATCAGGGGTAAAATTGTAGACCTGCACAAGGCTGGGATGGGCTACAGGACAATAGGCAAGCAGCTTGAGGAGAAGGCAACAACTGTTGGTGCAATTATTTGAAAATGGAAGAACTTCAAGATGACGGTCAATCACCCTCGGTCTGGGGCTCCATGCAAGATCTCACCTCTTGGGGCATCAATGATCATGAGGAAGGTGAGGGATCAGCCCAGAACTACACGGCAGGACCTGGTCAATGGATGGATCGGGCCATGTATAGCGAGATCTTGGCCAACAACCTCCTTCCCTCAGTAAGAGCATTGAAGATGGGTCATGGCTGGGTCTTCCAGCATGACAACGACCCGAAACACACAGCCAGGGCAACTAAGGAGTGGCTCCGTAAGAAGCATCTCAAGGTCCTGGAGTGGCCTAGCTGGTCTCCAGACCTGAACCCAATAGAACATCTTTAGAGGGAGCTGAATGTCCGTATTGCCCAGCAACAGCCCCGAAACCTGAAGGATCTGGAGAAGGTGTGTGTGGAAGAGTGGACCAAAATAGCAAAATACTGTGAAAATCTTGTGAAGACTTACAGAAAACGTTTGACCTCTGTCATTGCCAACAAAGGGTATATAACAAGGTATTGAGATAAACTTTTGTTATTGACCAAATACTTATTTTCCACCATAATTTGCAAATAAATAAATTACAAATCCTACAATGTGATTTTCTGGAAAAAAAAAACATTTTGTCTGTCATAGTTGAAGTGTACCTATGATGAAAATTACAGGCCACATCTTTTGAAGTGGGAGAACTTGCACAAATTTGTGGCTGACTAAATACTTTTTTGCCCCACTGTATATATAATTATATATATATTTTCCATGTCAGATTATATTTTCCATTTTTTTATTCAAATGGAATGGAGTAGAACAGCAAGCACACACATGGCCACTGCACCTGCTACTCCTCTCCATTTCCATATGAAATAGCCATGCTGTTCAGGGGAGGGCAGGCCCACAACAATGTCCGGAGTTGAATGGAACAGCACTTCACTTTAGTGACTGTTCCCTCTGCTCTATACAATACATATCTGTTTATTTTATGTGATGATAAAAGGCTCATACAATACAAAACATATTTTTTATGTTTTCTTTCACAGTAATAGCGACTCCGACTGGGAGTCCCCAGTGCCAAGCTGCCCGCTCTACCTCTGCCCCCTCTACCCCTGCCTCCAGTGGTGTTCATATGCCACAGTTCATTACTGCAGGCATGACTGTGCCTCAGGGCCAAAAGGGTACAGCATCGTTGTGTTCTGTGTTGCATGAACTGCACCACTTGTTCAGTTTGCCTCTGCTTTACATCAGAAAGAGACTGCTATGGGACATGGCACAGGCAGCAAAACATTGTGTAGAGGAAATCCAAATGGTGTACAGTTAAAAAAAATATATATATTTTCTAAAAAAAAAATCACATTTTTTTGTGTGTGTGTGTGTGTGTTAGAATTGCTTTTTGATATGTTGTATATAGTTATTTGCACTTTTGTATATAGTTAAAGGTCATTTCACCAATTCGGCCTCCTGGGTACATTTGGGCAACTTGTGTGGGACACCTGGGTGACTTCATGCTAAATGTCATGTAGCTCACCCATTCCTGAAGTTATCAGTCTGAAACTTTGCACACCTACAGTTGCCCTCTTGTGTTATCCATCAACATTCTCTCCAGCATCCTATCTGACTGTGTGGCTATTCTAGTACATGTGAAAGATGATGCTACAACAATAAAAAACAGAAAACGTATGCTCTTTCTTTCTCTTTTCTTCCACCAGATCTACTGTGTTATATTCTCCTACATTCAATTAACATTTCCACAACCTTCAGAATATTTCCATTCAAATGATACCAAGAATATGCATATCCTTGCCTCTGGGGCTGAGATACAGGCAGTTAGATTAGGGAATGTATTCAGGCAGAAATTGAGAACAAGGGATGCAGCCATAAGAGGCTAGATCTACTCCAATATGCATACCGCACCAACAGATTCACAGATGATGCAATCTCTATTGCACTCCACACTGCCCTTTCCAATTTGGACAAAAGGGACACCTATGTGAGAATGCTATTCATTGACGACAGCGCAGCATTCAACACCACAGTGCTCTCAAAGCCCATCACTAAGCTAAGGACCCTGGGACTAAACACCTGCCTCTGCAACTGGATCCTGGACTTCCTGACGGACGCCCCCAGATTGGTGTCTTCAAATCGGTTTGTTTCGGTCAATACTTCCCGGGAAAAGAACCATCAATTATGGTTGTGTTAGTAACAACCAGAGGATTGCAATGAAACCAACCATGACTGGATAAACGTTTGTTTTGTGTGTGTAATTACCACGAACGCATCTTCCAAAGTTGAATGAGACGGAAATCATGACGCAAGCGGTTTACAAATGTTTTGTGTTAGGCTATAAAAATGGATGTTATCAAACAAAACGAACATTCACTGTGTAGTTAGAACACTTGTCATTGCCACCAGAGGAAGATCTTCAATGGTAAGCAATTTATTTTATTGTTATTTCTGACTTTCGTGATGCTAATGCTTGGTTGGAAAATGCTAGTGACACTTGTGTGTGTGTGTGGCGCCATCCTCAGAAAATCGCATGTTTGCTTTTACAGTAACGGCTTTTTGAAATCCGACACAGCGGCTGGAATAATAAGACGTTCATCTTTTAAATGCTGTAAGTTACATGTGTTTACAAGAATGTTTATTATAACAAATGGTGTATTTAGAATGTTAGTTCTGCAGTTTCACCGGATGTTGGCCTGGTGGGACGTTAGTGTCTCACCTACCCAGGAGAGGTTAAACAGCTTGGAAAATTCCAGAATGTTATGTCATGGCTTTAGAAGCTTCTGATAGGCTAATTGACATAATTTGAGTTAATTGGAGGTGTACATGTTGATGTATTTCAAGGCCCACCTTCAAACTCAGTGCCTCTTTGCTTGACATCATGGGAAAATCAAAAGAAATCAGCAAAGACCTCAGAGAAAAAATGGTAGACCTCCACAAGTCTGGAACATCCTCGGGAGCAATTTCCAAATGCCTGAAGGTACCACGTTCATCTGTACAAACAATAGTACGCAAGTATAAACACCACAGGACCACGTAGCCTTCAAAACACGCAGGAAGGAGACGTGTTCTGTCTCCTAGAGATGAACGTACTTTGGTGCGAAAAGTGCAAATCAATCCCAGAACAACAGCAAGGGACCATGTGAAGATACTGAAGGAAACAGGTACAAAGTATCTATATCCATAGTAAAACAAGTCCTATATCGACATAACCTGAAAGGCCGCTCAACAAGGAAGAAGCCACTGCTCCAAAACTGCAATAAAAAAGCCAGACTATGGTTTGCAACTGCACATGGGGACAAAATAGATGGCATCATGAGCCAGGAAAATATTGTGGATATATTGAAGCAACATCTCAAGACATCAGCCAGGAAGTTAAAGCTTGGTCGCAAATGGGTCTTCCAAACTGACAATGACCCCAAAGCATACTTCCAAAGTTGTGGCAAAAGGGCTTAAGGACAACAAAGTCAAGGTATTGGAGTGGGCATCACAAAGCCCTGACCTCAATCCCATAGAACATTTGTGGGCAGAACTGAAAAAGCATGTGCAGGCAAGGAGGCTTACAAACCTGACTCAGTTACACCAGTTCTGTCAGGAGGAATTGGCCAAAATTCACCCAACTTATTTTGGGATGCTTGTGGGAGGCTACCTGAAACGTTTGACGCAAGTTAAACAATTTAATTGCAATGCTACCAAATACTAATTGAGTGTATGTAAACTTCTGACCCACTGGGAATGTGATGAAGGAAATATAAGCTCAAATAAATTATGTAGATGAGAGGGTGGTAGTGTACACAAGAGGGTGATAGTGTGTGCATTATTTAGGTCAGGTCAGAGAGAAAGGAATTACAGTACTCTGTAATCAGTCCAACAGCCAAACGTCACATGAAGCTGAACTCAGGCTGTTCTCTGGGAGAAATCCCAGCCAAACTGACAAAACATATTACCTCTCTCTCTCTCTCTCTCTCTCTCTCTATATATATATATATATATAAAATGGGAAGAGAAAATGAGAAGAGGGATAAGACTGATCACTCTCTCTTTCTCACACACACACACACACACACACACACACACACACACACACACACACACACACACACACACACACACACACACACACACACACACACACACACACACACACACACACACACACACACACACACACACACACACACACACACACACACACACACACGGCAGCAAATCCTATTTCCTCCACTACTCCTGGTTTCTCTTCTCCTACACCTTCATCTGGGCCTCCACCAGACAGATGTTTCTGGTTTCTTACTTCCTACACCTTCATCTGGGCCTCCAACAAACAGCAGGTCTTGAGGAGGCCAGGAGAGAACAGGTCTGGTGTTCAGTGTGTGTGTGTGTGTGTGTGTGTGTGTGTGTTCAATGAGCCAGTCTTGTGGAGCACATAAAAGAGCAGAGGGTTACTAGAAAGTCATTGTTCTGTCTGTGAAATGTCATCTGTGAGTGGTTGCCGACTGTCTAGAGTTGTCGATTCTCAACATCATCCTACAGTGCACCTAACGACTCTCTAAGAGGGGAAGTGTGGCACACACACACACACCACCACCCACAGTAACTTTTAGTAGGTCAACCCCAGGGTAGTTTTTACTTTTCTCAGGTACGTTAATGCAACAAGTTCTCAACCAATTTCCAAAAAATCTCCACCTCATTACTAAAGAAAAAATCTAAAGAAAGACAAATAAATCTGTAATTAATGGAAATATCATATTTAATTGATGACTAAAATTGAAATCATGTCTCTTATTTTCTTCAGGAAAGAGTACAAGTAGAGAAGAAATGTAAATAGTAGGAAAAAAGTAAATTACAAAACGTTTTTCCCTTACTTCTCTACCCTTTCTCTCCCTGTCTCTCTGATACCAGTCCTTGTTCTAAGAACACCTGGAATCCCATGGTGGCCCAGAATTTCTAGCTACCTGCCAGCAGTTACTTATAATCATAGAATTCCGTAGTGCTCCAAACAATTGGCCTGCTTTGTTCCTAGAACTCCTGGTATTCCGTGGCGGCCTGAACAGTCAGCCCTGGCATTTCTCAGCATTGTGCGCCTGTCTCTTCCAATCAGCTGTTTGCCTGAGGGCTGAGGCACACTAGTGATCTAATAAAGTAATACATCTTCTTATCAAAGATGCTTTGGGGGGACACTTGAGAGACAGAGAAAGAAACAGAGAGAAAGAAACAGAGAGAGAGAGAAAGATACAATACTTTGGTTAAAACGTTGATCCATCTCCGTTTGTCTTTCGGGGGTCTCTTGCCACTCAAGGGATGTTCATTTAATCATAGTGCTGTGGGCTAGAGAGACCTGAGGTATGTGTATGGCCTGCGGGTAAGATCACACAGGGCAGGTATCAGAGACAGATGGGGGCCAGGGGGCTAGTCGCTAGTATCTGTTAGCCCACATAGACAGAGAAAGGAGCAAGTTAGCATTATATAGCGTAGCTCTATCTAATGGCACTGAATGTGCCAGGGGTACCCACATGACAAAATATTACAGTTTACTATAGAATAATACAGTACTTACTATAGAATTATGTAGTAAACTGTAGTATACTGTAGAATACAATACTACACACTGTAGTATTTCTCAATCATGTGTATCACTTAAAATATATTAAGTATTGTAAGAATCTGGGTGTAGCTGGTGCAGAGGAGTCAGGACAGCAGAGATGAGTAACACAAGGAACTTTACTCAGAATACAAAAAATACAATGAAGTAACACCAGGCCCACAAACAACGGACCGAACTTACAATAAACAAACACGCACAAAAACCATGGGGAAAACAGAGGGTTAAATAATGACAATGTAATTGGGGAATTGAAACCAGGTGTGTAAAACAAAGACAAAACAAATGGAAGATGAAAAGTGGATCGGCGATGGCTAGAAGGCCGGTGACGTCGACCGCCGAACGTCGCCAGAACAAGGAGAGGGACCGACTTCGGCGTGACAAGTATATTATAGAATACTATAGTAAATACTACGGTAATGTCTGTTAAAACACTACAGTCTGCAAAACACTTAACTTGTTTTATTATAGTAAATACTACATTATTTAATTTGTATACAGCGCCTTCAGAAAGTATTCACTACCCTTGGTTTTTTTTACATTTTGTTGTGTTACAGCCTGAATTTAAATGGATTACATTTCGAATTTGTGTCACTGTCCTACATACAATAGGAATAATAAAAAATAATGTTTCACTTTGTCATTGTGAGGTATTGTGTGTAGATGGATGAGAAAAAAAAATTTAATCCATTTTGAATTCAGGCTGTAACAACAAAATGTGGAATAAATCATGTGGTATGAATACTTTCTGAAGTCCTGGATACCCTTGCCATTCCCCTCTCCCATATGTCATTTTGTGCCACCCATACGTATAGACCATACAGGTTATAGAAACGAGTAGAAGCTCAGAACTATCCATTCAGACCCCAGTCCTACCTCCCTACCTAGATACCTACCTACAGGCTATGGAACATTTGCTCTTTTAGTATTTCTCCAGTCGGTTTCCTCAAGGAGAAAGCCTCCACTTCTATGTCAAAGATAATAAAACAAAACACTGGTAAATACTACAGTATTCTAGTACTTACTACAAAACACTACATTGAATACTTCTGTAAAGTATGCAAATACACTATAGTGAATGCTAAAATATATACATGTAGTAATTCTAGAGTATTTAGACCATAGTATAATAAATACTTTTTTATATGAGTATATAAAAATGCAATGACACATATGTGATAGCAAATCCATTAGGATTATCTTCCATAGCTCCCATAAGGATGACAAGCACACACACTCACTTCTCCAAGTCTGACATATATGGTGCACAAACATGTACAGCAGTCATACATGGCTTATATTTAGATACCTAGAATAAATACATACACAGGTACAGACATATTGTATAAACCCATGGGAAGACCAATACTGATACTGTATGTCTATCAATATTATTGGGATATTGAATGATCTATCTATCTGTTTCTGCTTGGCTTAGTATATGACAATGACAGTCTGTCTGTGGAAAAAGGAAAATGTACTGTAATATTGCAAAATTACCACGGAACAATTTGGTGCATGTCTCTTTCAAATGATGCAAGACAACAGCAGTCATGGCAATCCATCCATTTCAATTTCAGTACTGGAATTAGAGGTTGGGAAAATCAATATGCTTCGCCGGGAGAGAAACAGCTACACAATAAGAAGTAATGAGAACCTGTCAAAGTAATAATTCAAGTAATTATGTGTGTTAACATATGCATACCTCCAACACACTGATCCCTGCCCTGAGTCCTGAATAACAACTACTGTTCATGAAACAGAAAAATAAGATATTCACTGAAAATGTAGTACTTACTTATGTTTTGATGGTTCTGTCATTGTGTCAATAGGAGCTCACCCATGAGGTAAACTTAGTAACATAGCTTCTATTAACAAAAATGACTTACGTCCTGTAAATAAATACACAATGTAGCATTAGCATTGGGCAGATTATGGCAACTTTAGTCCTGGAGAGCCTGGGGGTAAGCAGGCTGTTGTCCCAACCTTGTTCTAACATACCTTCTTTAACTAACTAGTCCTGACTTTAAATTCAGACAACACAGAGTTTAATAATATTCATAAATAATTGCAGCGGCAGCTACTGTATGGCTGAATTCCCAGGGTGCAAGAGGGTTGGCGTTGTCAACAAAGCAGCATGACAGAAATATTATGGCAAGTTTTGAATACCAGTAGTTTCTTTCAGAAGACATATTCTCAGTATCATTACAAACAGTAACCAGCCAAGTAGAAGAGCTACACAAGTCAGAAATAGAGATAAAATTAATCACTTACCTTTGATGATCTTAATATTATTCCACTCAGAAGACATTCATTTATTCAATAAATGTTCCTTTTGTTCGATAAAGTCTCTCTTCATATCTGAAAACCTCTGTTTTGTTCACTTGTTTTCTTCAGTAATCCACAGGCTCAAACGCAGTCACAACAGGCAGACCAAAAAATCCAAATTGTATCCATAAAGTTCATAGAAACATGTCAAACGATGTTTACATTCAATCCTCAGGTTGGTTGTAGCCTAAATAATTGATAACATTTCAATAACGTCGTCAATATAAATGGTGAACAAGAAAGGCACTCTCTCGGTCCCGCGCATGAAAAAGCTCTGTGACACGGTAGGTTCCACTCATTCAGACTGCTTTTACTCCATCATTTTTCAGAACACAAGCCTGAAACAATTTCAAAAGACTGTAGGGACAATAGAACAATTTAAGTCCTAAGTCAATGGATACTGTAATGGCATTGAATAGAAAGCTACAACAACAAAAACAATCCAACTTCCTGGATGGATTCTTCTCAGGTTTTCGCCTGCCAAATCAGTTCTGTTATACTCACAGACATTATTTTTTAAGAGTTGTGGAAACTTTAGAGTGTTTTCTATCCAAATCTACCAATTATATTCATATCCTATCTTCCGGGCCTGAGTAGAAGGCAGTTTAATTTAGGCACACTATTCAACCAAAATTCCAAATGCTGCCCCCTATCCTAGAGAAGTCTGTCTTCTCATAAAATTTTGTTTCTGGTGTCCTTTGACAGCTCTTTGGTCTTGGCCATAGTGAAGTTTGGAGTGTGACTGTTTGAGGTTGTGGACAGGTGTCTTTTATACTGTTAACAAGTTCAAACAGGTGCCATTAATACAGGTAACGAGTGGAGGACAGAGGAGCCCATTAAATAAGAAGTTACAGGTCTGTGAGAGCCAGAAATCTTGCTTGTTTGTTGGTGACCAAATACTTATTTTCCACCATAATTTGCAAATAAATCCATAAAAAATCATATAATGTGATTTTCTGGATTTTTTTTCTCATTTTGTCTGTCATAGTTGAAGTGTACCTATGATGAAAATTACAGGCCTCTCTCATCTTTTTAAGTGGGAGAACTTGCACAATTGGTGGCTGACTAAATACATTTTTCCCCCACTGTATATGTATATGTGTGTGGCTGCTATGAAAGTGAACTGTGTTTGCTTGTGATCAGGGGTATATTCATTCCGCTGATTCTGTAGAAAAACTGTTCTTAAAGGGAAGCAAAAGGAACAAAACTGGGATAAACATACCTGCATTTGTCCAAAATAAACTCCCTAGATCAGCTAGATGCAAGCAGGAGGATGCAAGGCGGCATTGAATGTGTCAATGTCTGTCACCTTGATTATTGACATTTCTCTCGACCTGTGCACCTAGCGTACATTGTAAACTTACATTCATAGGTTGTAGCAACCTCATGATGGGTACAGGGACAACTTTAATATCATATAGTAGCCTAAAACCTATTGGTGTCACATTGAGCTGGGTGATTGTAATTAGAATAACAGACATCCAATATGCTTCAATAGAAACAATGCTAAAAAAAACTTAAGTGGCACTGAACCCCACTGGTGTATAAGTATGTACGTAAAGCTGTATGTTTCCGTTCTATAAGATCATGTTGGGTTGAAATGGACTTATGTTTGTGTCAGATACACACACTACATTACCATCCATATTCAAACATCATATTGAAAACAAATCTGAAGATACAGTATGAACATCTTAAGATCTACTGGATGGGAGGAGGCTAGAGGGATAGCTTGAATGCATTTAGAAAGGTAATTTATTTTAGACATATGCAATAAAACACACACACATAAACGCACAAACACATACACACACCTGTAACCAACAGACATGCATATATCATCTTTATTTTTCCTATATTCCATTGAATGAACTTTTCCACCCATAATTTGAGAGGGAAATAGTTTAGTTTAGTTTTCTAATTAGTAACAGACAGTTTCATCACTACAGAGAATGGTGTGATTGCATCATCAGTGACAGACTAGTGAGATGCTGCTGGAGGAGAAAGAAGAGAGAGCATAAATAAAATGACAGAGCAGAGGACAAAGGAGAGACACATGAATTAGAAGGTAATCAAAAACAAACATCCTTTTCTTTTTGAAATGAACAAAAGGAAGTGAAAATAAAGAGGACGAAACATAAGAAAGAGGAGCAAAAACTCTCAGGGTGACTGATGGGACTCAAGTGGGGGGAATACGGAATGTGTGTCACAGGCTCAGAGAAAAGGGAGGCTTGGAGAAGAGGGGATCACAGTATAAAGGAGAAGGGATGAGAGGATGGCGGTCCGGTTTGGAAGGCCTACGTCGCGTGGGAATTCCGTATAGGACTGAATCAGCCTGGATGAGAGAGGAAGCTGATTATCTGTCCTGCTTTTGTGAGTGGGATCAGGCTCAGCACCCAAATCCTGCTCTCACTCCCTATCAGTTTTCTCTCTCTCCCTGCTATGCTCTCTTCCTCCGTGCCTCCCTCTCTCACACTCTCTCTCTCTCTCTCTGTCTCTCTCTCTCTTTCGTTCTCCCTCTCTTTCGCTCTCCCCCTCAATATCCAGTGACAGTGTGAGCTTGTTTATAGAAGCAGTGCAGTCAAAAACAAAATGTACCTGCTTTTTATGATATTTCCACACTATAAGGTCGAAATAACATTGTGGAAATCAGAAAATTATAATAATACCCTTTGTGTGTAAGAGATGTAAAACAAAAGTGGAGTTACACAATGTTTTGGTGGGATGAAGTTTTTGGGTCAGATCGTGACATCACAATCTGATTATTCTGACCAGTCATATTGTATTTGCATAAGTATCCACTTACTTTGAACGGTTAAGAGGCGGCAGGAAGCAGGAAGCAAAGTTTTTGGAACATTCATAAATAAAAGTGTTGTGTAGAAGAGAAATGCCTCTCTGACATGTAAAATAGGAATGATGATGATCATGGCATCAAATAAAAACAAAGTGATTTATTAGACATACAGTGATTATTTATCCTATTTCTATTAAAATACTGCATGGGGGCTTTAAATACAGGTATATTAATTACCTTCATCCTGTACTCTACCCACTACTCTGCTGCAGTCCCAAGTGTCTAAATTATCCTGTACTCTACAAACTACCCTGCTGCAGTCTACAGTGTGTAAATTATCATGTACTCTACCAAGTACTCTGCTGCAGTCTACAGTGTCTAAATTATTCTGTACTCTATTAGTACTCTGCTGCTGTCTCCAGTGTCTAAATTATTCTGTACTCTATTAGTACTTTGCTGCAGTCTCCAGTGTCTAAATTATTCTGTACTCTACCCACTAACACTGCTGCAGTCTCCTGTGTCTAAATGACCCTGTACTCTACCCACTACTCTGATGCAGCTTCCAGTGTTTAAATTATCCTGTACTCAACCCACTACTCTGCTGCAGTCTCCAGTGTCTAAATTATCCTGCACTCTACCCACTAACACTGCTGCAGTCTCCAGTGTCTAAATGATCCTGTACTCTACCCACTACTCTGCTGCAGTCTCCAGTGTCTAAATTATCCTGTACTCAACCCACTACTCTGCTGCAGTCTCCAGTGTCTAAATTATCCTGCACTCAACCCACTACTCTGATGCAGTCTCCAGTGTCTAAATCATTCTGTAATTTACCTAGTTCTCTACTGCAGTCTCCAGTGTCTAATTTACCCTGTACTCTACAAACTACTCTGCTGCAGTCTCCTGTGTCTAAAGTAATTGTACTCTACCTATTTCTCTACTGCAGTCTCCTGTGTCTAAATTATCCTGTACTCTACCTATTTCTCTTCTGCGGTCTCCAGTGTCTAAATTGTTCAGTACTCTACCTAACACTCAGTTGCAGTCTCCAGTTTCTAAAATATCCTGTACTCTACCTAGTTCTCTACTGCAGTCTCCAGTGTCTAAATTATAATTGACTCTACCTAGTACTCTGCTGCAGTCTCTAGTGTTTAAATTTTCCAGTACTCAACCCACTACTCTTTTGCAGTCTTCAGTCTCTAAATGATCCTGTTCTGTACCCACTACTCTGCTGCTGTATCCAGTGACTAAATTATCCTGTTCTCGACATAGTACTCTGCTGCAGTCTCCAGTGTCTAAATGATCCTGTTCTCTACCTAGTACTCTGCTGCTGTATCCAGTGACTAAATTATCCTGTTCTCGACATAGTACTCTGCTGCAGTCTCCAGTGTCTAAATGATCCTGTTCTCTACCTAGCACTCTGCTGCTGTATCCAGTGACTAAATTATTCTGTTCTCTTTCCCTAGTACTCTGCTGCTGTATCCAGTGACTAAATTATCCTGTTCACTACCTAGTACTCTGCTGCTGTATCCAGTGTCTAAATGATCCTGTTCTCTACGTAGTACTCTGCTGCAGTCTCCAGTGTCTAAATGATCTTGTTATCTACGTAGTACTCTGCTGCAGTCTCCAGTGTCTAAATTATCCTGCATTCAACCCACTACTCTGCTGCAGTCTCCAGTGTCTAAATCATTCTGTAATTTACCTAGTTCTCTACTGCAGTCTCCAGTGTCTAAATGATCCTGTACTCTACCTTGTACTCTGCTGCAGTCTCCAGTGTCTAATTTACCCTGTACTCTACAAACTACTCTACTGCAGTCTCCTCTGTCTAAAGTAATTGTACTCTACGTAGTACTCTGCTGCAGTCTCCAGTGACTAAATGATCCTGTTCTCTACGTAGTACTCTGCTGCAGTCTCAAGTGACTAAATGATCCTGTTCTCTACGTAGTACTCTGCTGCAGTCTCGAGTGACTAAATGATCCTGTTCTCTACCTAGTACTCTGCTGCTGTATCCAGTGACTAAATGATCCTGTCTCTACGTAGTACTCTGCTGCTGTATCCAGTGACTAAATGATCCTGTCTCTACCTAGTACTCTGCTGCTGTATCCAGTGACTAAATGATCCTGTTCTCTTTGTAGTAGTCTGCTGCTGTATCCAGTGACTAAATGATCCTGTTCTCTACGTAGTACTCTGCTGCTGTATCCAGTGACTAATGATCCTGTTCTCTACC
The DNA here is from genome assembly GCF_002021735.2 of Oncorhynchus kisutch. Classification (NCBI taxonomy): domain Eukaryota; kingdom Metazoa; phylum Chordata; class Actinopteri; order Salmoniformes; family Salmonidae; genus Oncorhynchus; species Oncorhynchus kisutch. The sequence continues at coordinate 19,022,841 of NC_034190.2, forward strand.
TAGTACTCTGCTGCTGTATCCAGTGACTAAATGATCCAGTTCTCTAACTAGTACTCTGCTGCTGTATCCAGTGTCTAAATGATCCTGTTCTCTAACTAGTACTCTGCTTCTGTATCCAGTTTCTAAATGATCCTGTTCTCTAACTAGTACTCTGCTTCTGTATCCAGTTTCTAAATGATGCTGTTCTCTAACTAGTACTCTGCTGCTGTATCGAGTGTCTAAATGATCCAGTTCTCTACCTAGTACTCTGCTGCTGTATCCAGTGACTAAATGATCCTGTTCTCTAACTAGTACTCTGCTGCTGTATCCAGTGACTAAATGATCCTATTCTCTTCCTAGTACTCTGCGGCTGTATCCAGTGTCTAAATGATCCAGTTCTCTAACTAGTACTCTGCTGCTGTATCCAGTGACTAAATGATCCTATTCTCTTCCTAGTACTCTGCGGCTGTATCCAGTGTCTAAATTATCCTGTTCTCTACGTAGTACTCTGCTGCAGTCTCCAGTGACTAAATGATCCTATTCTCTTCCTAGTACTCTGCTGCTATATCCAGTGACTAAATGATCCTGTTCTCTACGTAGTAGTCTGCTGCTGTATCCAGTGACTTAATGATCCTGTTCTCTACGTAGTACTCTGCTGCTATATCCAGTGACTAAATGATCCTGTCTCTACGTAGTACTCTGCTGCTGTATCCAGTGACTAAATGATCCTGTTCTCTACGTAGTAGTCTGCTGCTGTATCCAGTGACTAAATGATCCTGTTCTCTACGTAGTACTCTGCTGCTGTATCCAGTGACTAAATGATCCTGTTCTCTACGTAGTACTCTGCTGCTGTATCGAGTGTCTAAATGATCCAGTTCTCTAACTAGTACTCTGCTTCTGTATCCAGTTTCTAAATGATCCTGTTCTCTAACTAGTACTCTGCTGCTGTATCCAGTGACTAAATGATCCTGTTCTCTAACTAGTACTCTGCTGCTGTATCGAGTGTCTAAATGATCCAGTTCTCTAACTAGTACTCTGCTGCTGTATCCAGTTTCTAAATGATCCTGTTCTCTAACTAGTACTCTGCTGCTGTATCCAGTGACTAAATGATCCTATTCTCTTCCTAGTACTCTGCTGCTGTATCCAGTGTCTAAATTATCCTGTTTTCTACGTAGTACTCTGCTGCAGTCTCCAGTGACTAAATGATCCTATTCTCTTCCTAGTACTCTGCTGCTATATCCAGTGACTAAATGATCCTGTTCTCTACGTAGTAGTCTGCTGCTGTATCCAGTGACTAAATGATCCTGTTCTCTACGTAGTACTCTGCTGCTATATCCAGTGACTAAATGATCCTGTCTCTACGTAGTACTCTGCTGCTGTATCCAGTGACTAAATGATCCTGTTATCTACGTAGTACTCTGCTGCTGTATCCAGTGACTAAATGATCCTGTTCTCTACGTAGTAGTCTGCGGCTGTATCCAGTGACTAAATTATCCTGTTCTCTACCTGATACTCTGCTGCTGTATCCAGTGACTAAATTATCCTGTTCACTACCTAGTACTCTGCTACTGTATCCAGTGTCTAAATGATCCTGTTCTCTACGTAGTACTCTGCTGCTGTATCCAGTGACTCAATTATCCTATTCTCTACCTAGTACTCTGCTGCTGTTTCCAGTTTCTAAATGATCCTGTTCTCTACGTAGTACTCTGCTGCTGTATCCAGTGACTAAATGATCCTGTTATCTACGCAGTACTCTGCTGCTGTATCCAGTGACTAAATGATCCTGTACTCGACCCACTACTCTATGTAGACTCAAGTGTCTAAATTTATCTGTACTCTACCTAGGACTTGCTTGAGTCTCCAGTGTCTAAAATATCCTGAATGATCTGGGGATAATAACCCTCTCCTCTGCATGTCATCGCCATGGCAACAAGAGCAGCCTGGCTAATTTTGTGCACCCCGAAGATCCTATATATTAAGTAGAGTATCCTTCCAACACATGTCTCTCTCTCTCTCTCTCTCTCTCTCTCACACACACACACACACACACACACACACACACACACACACACACACACACACACACACACACACACACACACACACACACACACACACACACACACACACAAACCTACTCATCTCCATCGCAGTTGTACCTAAGTCCTCTTTTTGTCAAGCATCCCACATCTTTATTACCTGCAGTTGTCTAGCAGAGCTATTTGGGACTACCTAAAGTAATGCTTTTCTCATTTAAAAATCATTTTTAGAAGACTCCAGGCCTTGATTTGACATTTTTTTTGTGGAATTCCACATGTCTATAATGCCAAAATGTCCTCCAGTGAAATCAAACAAACTCTGAAAGGTAGCCAACACTCTTACAAAAAGGGTTCCAAAAGGGCTATTTGGCTGTCCTCATAGGATAACCCTATTTGGTTCCAGATATAACTTGTTGGGTTCCATGTAGAACCACCAATAGGGTTCTTCTTGGAACCAAAAATGGTTCTTCAAAGGGTTCTCATACGGGGACAGCCAAAGAACCCTTTTAGGTTATATATGGCACCTTTTTATCTAACAGCAAAGGTCTGATTGTATTGAGTGAGTTTGTGTTTATGTGTGTTTGTGTTTCTTTTTCTGATTGGCAACAGCAATCTCTTTACTCCCATGGGGTTTAACACACACATACCGTATTGGATTTCAATGACTGTGGACTGAGGGTCTTTGGCATCAAGCTCCAGGTTTTCTGCCAGCTTTGTCTGCCCCACCCCCCACCCCCCACCCCAGTGACGGAGCTCTAATCTTGGCCTCAGAGGTGGGGCCTGGGGGTTTCAATGGGCCCTTTTCGCTATGGTTGGGTGATTCAGCAATTAGCTAGGTATCTGATATGGACTTGAATCATGAATCAATCACAGACACACACACACACAGAGAGAGAGAGAGAGGGAGAGAGAGATACTTTTCCAAGAAGGCCTAGCGGACACCCACTGTGATCATCAGTGGAAGTAGAGACTTGGAGGTCATTACCACCCTGAGACATCCTCTGGTTCTCTCTAGCATAGATGTTGTCTCTCACACACAAGGCCACACACACTCTTCAATAACCTCAGTGGTACAGAAGACACAGTGGGCTGACAGGTTTAGAACAGTTGTTCATATCTGGTTATCTATTTATTGCTTTCCCTTCTCTGCTAGTACAGCGTTCCTGATACAGAATTGAAGAATTGAACTGAATGTGTGATCATCACGCCCCTCATATTCCACCATTATTGTGGAGACTGGCTTTCATGGATTGTGGTTAGGAAAAATTGGTTACCGTGGATACAGAATTAAATTTCTACCTACAAATGTGTTCAACTGTATCCTTTCTGTTGGTGTTAGACCCTCTTCTTGGCCTTACCCACTTCTTTGACTACTCTGAGTGTGTGTGTGTGTGTTTTTGTATATGTGTGCTGGCTTAGTGTGCGACTCATGTATACCCACACCTGTATCAGTAAGTGTCTGTGATGAGGAAATATGGTGGGATTAACATAATTCCCTTCTTCATCAATTAGCTGAGTACACTCAGCTCTACTGCTTAGGTAATCTGTATCATATGCAGACAAGGGGGGTGAGAGAGAGAAAGAGAGAGAGAGACTCTTTTAAACAGCAGCCCTGATTTTCATCCTTTATATCATTCCTCTGTCCAGCTCTCTGCCTACTCCCGTCTGTTTAAACAGTGTTTTGACGTCTTTGCCTGCACACACACACACACACACACACACGGATGGATAGACGACAAACAAGGTTTGTATGTGTGTGTCTGCGGTCCTACATATATTCTTGTGTCTGCACGCCTGTATTTATGTGTAAGGGGTTAGCTAAGAACAGGTGTTGATGTTAACACCTACCTGTGTCTCTGTTAGGTCTCGAGAGGTCTCCTCATGTTTAAACAGTGAAATTATGTTTGAGAGAGGGAGAATGAGAGAGAGGAGAAAAGAGGAGTAGAATGATAGAGGAGATTAATTATGGAGAGAGGGGAATAGAGGAGAGTAATGATGGAGAGAGGAGAATAGGGGAGAGGAATGATGGAGAGAGGAGAATAGGGGAGGAGAATGATAGAGGAGATGAATGATGGAGAGAGGAGAATAGGGGAGATGAATGATGGAGAGAGGAGAATAGGGGAGATGAATGATGGAGAGAGGAGAATAGGGGAGAGTAATGATGGAGAGAGGAGAATAGGGGAGAGGAATGATGGAGAGAGGAGAATAGGGGAGGAGAATGATAGAGGAGATGAATGATGGAGAGGGGAGAATAGGGGAGATGAATGATGGAGAGAGGAGAATAGGGGAGAGTAATGATGGAGAGAGGAGAATAGGGGAGTAGAATGATAGAGGAGAGGAATGATGGAGAGAGGAGAATAGGGGAGATGAATGATGGAGAGAGAGGAATAGGGGAGAGGAATGGTAGAGAGAGGAGAATAGGGGAGAGTAATGATGGAGAGAGGAGAATAGAGGAGAGTAATGATGGAGAGAGGAGAATAGGGGAGATGAATGATGGAGAGAGGAGAATAGGGGAGAGGAATGATGGAGAGAGGAGAATAGGGGAGGAGAATGATAGAGGAGAGGAATGATGGAGAGAGGAGAATAGGGGAGATGAATGATGGAGAGAGGAGAATAGGGGAGATGAATGATGGAGAGAGGAGAATAGGGGAGATGAATGATGGAGAGAGGAGAATAGGGGAGAGTAATGATGGAGATAGGAGAATAGGGGAGAGGAATGATGGAGAGAGGAGAATAGGGGAGGAGAATGATAGAGGAGATGAATGATGGAGAGAGGAGAATAGGGGAGATGAATGATGGAGAGAGGAGAATAGGGGAGAGTAATGATGGAGAGAGGAGAATAGGGGAGTAGAATGATAGAGGAGAGGAATGATGGAGAGAGGAGAATAGGGGAGATGAATGATGGAGAGAGGAGAATAGTGGAGGAGAATGATAGAGGAGATGAATGATGGAGAGAGGAGAATAGGGGAGAGTAATTATGGATAGAGGAGAATAGGGGAGATGAATGATGGAGAGAGGAGAATAGTGGAGGAGAATGATAGAGGAGATGAATGATGGAGAGAGGAGAATAGGGGAGAGGAATGATGGAGAGAGGAGAATAGGGGAGATGAATGATAGAGGAGATGAATGATGGAGAGAGGAGAATAGGGGAGATGAATGATGGAGAGAGGAGAATAGGGGAGAGGAATGATGGAGAGAGGAGAATAGTGGAGGAGAATGATAGAGGAGATGAATGATGGAGAGAGGAGAATAGGGGAGATGAATGATGGAGAGAGGAGAATAGGGGAGAGTAATGATGGAGAGAGGAGAATAGGGGAGAGGAATGATGGAGAGGAGAATATGGGAGAGGAATGATGGAGAGAGGAGCATAGGGGAGAGGAATGATGGAGAGAGGGGAATAGGGGAGAGGAATGATGGAGAGAGGAAAATAGGGGAGAGGAATGATGGAGAGAGGAGAATAGGGGAGAGTAATGATGGAGAGAGGAGAATAGGGGAGAGTAATGATGGAGAGAGGAGAATAGAGGAGAGTAATGATGGAGAGAGGAGAATAGGGGAGATGAATGATGGAGAGAGGAGAATAGGGGAAAGTAATGATGGAGAGAGGAGAATAGGGGAGTAGAATGATAGAGGAGAGGAATGATGGAGAGAGGAGAATAGGGGAGATGAATGATGGAGAGAGGGGAATAGGGGAGAGGAATGATGGAGAGAGGAGAATAGGGGAGATGAATGATGGAGAGAGGAGAATAGGGGAGAGGAATGATGGAGAGAGGAGAATAGGGGAGGAGAATGATAGAGGAGATGAATGATGGAGAGAAGAGAATAGGGGAGATGAATGATGGAGAGAGGAGAATAGGGGAGATGAATGATGGAGAGAGGAGAATAGGGGAGAGTAATGATGGAGAGAGGAGAATAGGGGAGAGGAATGATGGAGAGAGGAGAATAGGGGAGGAGAATGATAGAGGAGATGAATGATGGAGAGAGGAGAATAGGGGAGATGAATGATGGAGAGAGGAGAATATGGGAGAGTAATGATGGAGAGAGGAGAATAGGGGAGAGTAATGATGGAGAGAGGAGAATTGGGGAGGGTAATGATGGAGAGAGGAGAATAGGGGAGAGGAATGATGGAGAGATGAGAATAGGGGAGAGGAATGATGGAGAGAGGTGAATACGGGAGAGTAATGATGGAGAGAGGAGAATAGGGGAGATGAATGATGGAGAGAGGAGAATAGGGGAGAGGAATGATGGAGAGAGGAGAATAGGGGAGATGAATGATGGAGAGAGGAGAATAGGGGAGAGGAATGATGGAGAGAGGAGAATAGGGGAGAGGAATGATGGAGAGAGGAGAATAGGGGAGAGGAATGATGGAGAGAGGAGAATAGAGGAGAGTAATGATGGAGAGAGGAGAATAGGGGAGAGGAATGATGGAGAGAGGAGAATAGGGGAGAGGAATGATGGAGAGAGGTGAATACGGGGAGAGTAATGATGGAGAGAGGAGAATAGGGGAGATGAATGATGGAGAGAGGTGAATAGGGGAGAGGAATGATGGAGAGAGGAGAATAGGGGAGATGAATGATGGAGAGAGGAGAATACGGGAGAGTAATGATGGAGAGAGGAGAATAGGGGAGATGAATGATGGAGAGAGGTGAATAGGGGAGAGGAATGATGGAGAGAGGAGAATAGGGGAGATGAATGATGGAGAGAGGAGAATAGGGGAGAGGAATGATGGAGACAGGAGAATAGGGGAGAGGAATGATGGAGAGAGGAGAATAGGGGAGAGGAATGATGGAGAGAGGAGAATAGAGGAGAGTAATGATGGAGAGAGGAGAATAGGGGAGAGGAATGATGGAGAGAGGAGAATAGGGGAGATGAATGATGGAGAGAGGAGAATAGGGGAGAGGAATGATAGAGAGGGGAAATGAATGATGGAGGGCCTGGTGAGTTAATTAGCTTTGCAAACACAATGAACACTCCCCACTAACACACACAGACACACAACAATATGCACACACGCAAGCACAGACACACACACACACACACACTCGAACAGATTGCGATTGTCATTTGATTCAGTATTCAACGAGTGTGAGCTCCATTTGCAACCTGGGTTACATGATATTGACAGAGTCATAATGACATAGACCTCCTATTCCATCTTCTGTTCCATCCTTTTCCTCTTTCATTTTCAAACTGCCCTTGTCTTTTAACCGTCATGCTAGAGTACCTTATTCATATCCTTGTCATTACCCTGTATCCTGTGTTAACAAACCTCAAAACGAGCTTCAATGCCATACAATACTCCTTCCGTGGCCTCCAACTGCTTTTAAATGCTAGTAAAACTAAATTCATGCTCTTCAACCGATTGCTGCCCGCACCCACCCGCCCGATTAGCACCACTACTCTGGACGGTTCTGACTTAGAATATGTGGATAACTACAAATACCTAGGTGTCTGGATAGACTGTAAACTCTCCTTCCAGACTCACATTAAGCATCTCCAATCCAAAATTAAATCTAGAATCGGCTTCCTATTTCGCAACAAAGCCTCCTTCACTCATGCTGCCAAACATACCCTCATAAAACGGACTATCCTACTGATCCTTGACTTTGGCGATGTAATTTACAAAATAGCCTCGAACACTCTACTCAGCAAACTGGATGCTGTCTATCACAGTACCATCCGTTTTGTCACCAAAGCCCCATATACTACCCACCACTGCGACCTGTATGCTCTCGTCGGCTGGTCCTCGCTACATATTCGTCGCCAAACCCACTGGCTCCAGGTCATCTATAAGTCTTTGCTAGGTAAAGCCCCGCCTTATCTCAGCTCACTGGTCACCATAGCAACACCCACCCGTAGCACACGCTCCAGCAGGTATATCTCACTGGTCATCCCCAAAGCCAACATCTTCTTTGGCTGCCTTTCCTTCCAGTTTTCTGACTGGAACAAATTACAAAAATCACTGAAGCTGGAGACTTATATCTCCCTCTCTAACTTTAAGCATCAGCTGTAGCTTACCGATAACTGTACCTGTACACAGTCCATCTGTAAATAGCACATCCAACTACCTCATTCCCATATTGTTATTTATCTTTTTGCTCTTTTGCACCCCAGTATCTCTACTTGCGCATCATCCATTGCACATCTATCACTGCAGTGTAAATGCTAAATAGTAATTATTTTGCCTCTATGGCCTACTTATTGCCTTACCTCCCTAATCTTCTACATTTGCACACACTTTACATACATTTTTCTATTGTGTTATTGACTGTAGTTTTTTGTTTATCTGTAACTCTGTTGTTGTTTTTGTCGCACTGCTTTGCTAAATCTTTGTCAGGTCGCAGTTGTAAATGAGAACTTGTTCTCACCTGGCCTACCTGGTTAAATAAAGGTGAAATAAAATAAAATAAATATTTAAAAATCTGTTGCTATAGAAATTGGTAAATCAATATGGATTGTTAAAATCCATGTTTTAAATGAGATTCTACTCAAATGACTTCTATGATTTTAGTCTGTTGTGGAACAGAGCACTGGAGCTGAGGATGTCATGGTTGACTGCTTTTAGCGACTCCTCTCTCTGTCTCTCTCGCTCTCTCTCTCTCTCCCTCCTCCTTATCACTCTATCTTTCTATTTATCTCTCTCCTCCTTCCTCTCACTCTCTCATTCTTCCTCTCTCTTTCTCTAATTCTCTCTTGCTTATTTTTTTATTTCTCTTTTTCACTCTTTAACTCTTTATCATTAATTCATCTGGTGCAGTGGAGCGATGGTGAGGGATTAATTTCAACCATCACAAACGAGCCCAAAGATCTGCTCTCAGTATGAATTATCTGGAATAAAGAGGATAGAGAAAGAAAAACTATTATTAAAGAATGTTAGAGTTTGATGTAAGTCGTGACTTTCATCGGAACACTTGTGATGTGATTTATCCTTCGATATGTTACAGTATGTGAGATTTATAGATGGAATACATGAAAAGTGTCTTCAAATATTTCATATTAATGATTATGTTGGACTTTGAAACAAAAGTTTACTTTTTGGAAGCATGAATTATTGTGGAGGAATCCTCTCTCTCTCTGTTTCTTTCCAAAACGCTATATGTCAATTTTCAGAAATGTTGGTAAATTAGTGTTTATAGTCAGAGGCATCACATGGAGACTTCATTTTGAGTTATTAATAGCTCCCTGTGTGTTCATGCTAGAGACTTACTGTTTATCTTAGTGGCTGCAGCTCATTCCCATCTTTCCACCAATATAACGTTTGCGCTTATTCCATATAATGAGAGGATCTGGACAAGAAGTGTGTCATGAAATCATCTGTAAAACCTGAACCGTTTGAGCTACAAGCTAATAAGTTTAGACTCTCACGAACATGACACCAGTGTTGGTTATTTGGCTCTACGACATTCACAAGCTTTGCGGTAGTTGTCTGAACTCTATGTTGCGAAGTACCTCAATTTGAAGAGGTCTTCTCACAAAACCGACAGTCCAGACCGAACCATACAAACTGAAATGTGCCAAGAATAACGGGACCAAACAATTTTCTAATATCGCTCAGATATTGGACAGACACCTTATTCCCTAGGATTTATTTCTGACCGTCTATTTTGCCATGTACAAATGCAATGTGTTTCTATGGGCTATAGCTGTAAAGGCCTATGTCAATGTTTCATCAAATAATTATATATACAGGGGTCCTAAAATTCAAAATAAAATAGCAAAATTCTAAATGTTGTGACCATCTTAAAACAATTCAATATGTTAGTGTAGGATATATTCTGATCTAAGGGCTTAACCTTTTTGGGACACGGGGCAGCATTTTCACTTTTGGATGAATAGCGTGCCCAGAGTGAACTGCCTCCTACTCTGTCCTAGATGCTAATACATGCATACTGTTATTAGTATTGGACGGAAAAAACTCTGAAGTTTCTAAAACTGTTTGAATGATGTCTGTGAGTATAACGGAACTCATATGGCAGGCGAAAACCTGAGAAAAATTCCAACCAGGAAGTGGGAAATCTGAGGTTTGTAGTTTTTCAACTCAGCCCCCACAGGGTGAAATTAGTTATGTTTCACTTCCCAAGGCTTCCACTAGATGTCAACAGTATTTAGAACCTGTTTTGAGGATTCTACTCGAAAGGAGGGGCTCATAAGGGCTCTTTGAGTGAGTGGTCTGGCAGAGTGCCACAGCCTCGGTCTGGCGCGCTCACGTGAAAGGAACCTAGCGTTCCACTTCATTTGTACAGACAAAGGAATTGTCTGTATGGAACATTAATGACCTTTTATGTTAAAAACAAAAAACATCCTAAAGATTTATTCCATACTTAGTTTGGCATGTTTCTACGGAGTGTAACGGAACTTTTTGAACATTCCGTCCGATGTTCGGCGCAACCTGAATGCGCTTTTGGATTTGTTTACCAAACGCCCTAACAAAAGAAGATATTTGGACATAACTGATGGACATTATCAAACAAATCAAACATTTATGGTGGAACTGGGATCCCTCGGAGTGCATTCTGATGAAGATCATCAAAGGTAAGTGAATATTTAAAATGTTTTTTTTCTGAGTAATGTTGACCACCCAATATGGCAGGTATCTTTTTGCTGATTTGTTGTCTAAAGGCTGTACTCAGATTATTGCATGGTTTGCTTTCTCCGTATAGTTTTTTTCAAATCTGACACAGCGGTTGCATTAAGGAGAAGTTTATCAAAAGTTCCATGTATAATATTCGTATCTTTATCAATGTTTATTATGAGTATTTCTGTAAATTGATGTGGCTCTCTGCAATATCACTGCATGTTTAAGAAGTACTGAACTTAACACGCCAATGTAAACTCAGATTTTTTTATATAAATATGAACTTTATCAAACACAACATACAGTAGGGCAAAAAAGTATTTAGTCAGCCACCAATTGTGCAGGTTCTCCCACTTAAAAAGATGAGAGAGGCCTGTAATTTTCATCATAGGTACACTTCAACTATGACAGACAAAATGAGGAAAAGAATCCAGAAAATCACATTGTAGGATTTTTAATGAATTTATTTGCAAATTATTTCGACTGCACATTCTCATCTGCACATACATCACTCCAGTATACATTGCTAAATTGTCATTATTTCACCACTATTGGCCTATTTATTGCCTTTCCTCTTTATTTCATTTGCACAAACTGTATACATATTGTTCTATTGTGTAATTGACTGTACATTTGTTTATCCCATGTGTAACTCTATGTTGTTGTTTTTGTTGCACTGCTTTGCTTTATCTTGGCCAAGTTGCAGTTGTAAATGAGAACTTGTTCTCAACTGGTCTACCTGAAAAAATACCTGGTCTACCTGAAAAAATATATATATTGTAAGGTGTGCATACTGGCGGCAGAGAAGTCAGGTGCAGGAGAGCAAAAACTGTGTTACAACAGTGCAGTTTAATAATAAAATCACCTTAAACAAAGGGTACAAAACCCATCGCACACCAGACATAACGTGCACAAGCACTTACAATAAACAATTCCGGACAAGGACAATGGGAGAACAGAGGGTTAAATACACAACATGTAATGTTGGAATTGAAAGCAGGTGTGTGGGAAGACAAGACAAAACAAATGGAAAATTAAAAGTGGATCAATGATGGCTAGAAGACCGGCGGCACCGACCGCCGAACGCTGCCCGAACAAGGAGGGGAACCAACTTCGGCGGAAGTCATGACAGTACCCCACCCCTTGACGCGCAGTACCAGCAGCGCGCTGACACTGGCCTCGGGGATGATCCGGGCGAAGATGGTGAATCTCCTGCAGCATTGAAGGGTCCAACATGTACTCGACTGGAACCCAGCACCTTTCCTTTGGACCGTACCCCTCCCACTCCATGAGATACTGAAGGCACCTCACCCGACTCCTCGAATCCAAAATGGAGCGAACGGAGTAAGCCGGGGCCCACTCGATGTCCAGAGGGAGTGGAAAAACCTCCCGCACCTCAGACTCCTGGAGCGGGCCAGCCACCACCGGCCTGAGGAGAGACACATGGAACGAGGGTTTAATACGGTAATCGGGGGGAAGCTATAACCTATAACAAACCTCAATCACTCTCCTCAGGACATTAAATGGCCCCAAAACCGAGGACCCAGCTTCCGGCAGGGCAGGCGGAGGGGCAGATTTTGGGTCGAGAGCCAGACCCGGTCTCCTGGTGCGAACACCGGGGCCTCACTGCGGTAACGGTCTGCGTTCTCTTTTTGGCACAGCACGGCCCGCTGAGGGTGAACACGGACAGCTTCCCATGTCTCCTCCGCACACCTGAACCAGTCACCCACCGCAGGGGCCTCGGTCTGACTCTGATGCCACGCTGCCAGAACCGGCTGGTACCCCAGTACGCACTGGAAGGGAGAGAGGTTAGTGGAGGAGTGGTGAAGCGAGTTCTGTGCCATCTCGGTCCAGGGCACGAACGCCGCCCAATCCCCCAGCCGGTCCTGGCAGTAAAACCCCGAAGTAAGGCTGACCGAGACCCCCAGACGCTCCATGAATGCCTTCCAGGCCCTAGACGTGAACTGGGGACCTTGATCAGACACTATATCCTCAGGCACCCCATAGTGCCGGAAGACGCGGGGGGGAGACTGGTAAGAAAATCCACCGACAGGTTCGACCAAGGCCATTGTGGAACGGGTAAGAGGTGTAGCTTCCCTCTGGGCAGGTGCCTAGGAGCCTTGCACTGAACGCACAACGAGCAGGAGGAAACATAAACCTTCACGTCCTTAGACAAGGTAGGCCACCAGTATCTCTCGCTCAAACAGTGCACTCTCTGACCGATCCCAGGATGACCAGAGGAGGGTGACGTGTGGGCCCAATAGATCAACCGGTCATGAACAGCAGACGGGACATACAGACACCCAGTGGAACACTGGACGGGAGCGGGCTATGCATGTAACGCCTGCTCAATGTCCGCGTCCAGCTCCCACACTACCGGCACCGCCAGGCAGGAGGCGGGGAGTATGGGAGTGGGATCCATGGGCCGCTCCTCTGTGTCATACAGCCAGGACAATGCGTCTGTCTTCATGTTCTGGGAGCCTGGTCTGTAGGAAAGGGTGAACCCAAAACGGGTGAAACACATGGCCCAACTTGCCTGGCGAGTGTTCAGTCTCCTCGCTGCCCGGATGAACTCCAGAATGCGGTGGTCAGTCCAGATGAGAAAAGGGTGTTTAGCCCCCTCAAGCAAATTTCTTCACACCTTCAAGGCCTTGACGACAGCCAACATCTCCCTGTCCCCCACGTCATAATTTCGCTCCGCCGGGCTGAGCTTCTTCGAGAAGAAGGTACAGGGGCGGAGCTTCGGTGGCGTACCCGAGCACTGCGAGAGCACTGCTCCTATCCCAGCCTCGGACGCATCCACCTCCACTATGAACGCCAAAGAGGGGTCCGGATGGGCCAGCACGGGAGCCGAGGTAAACAGAGCCTTCAGGTGACCAAAAGCCCTCTCCGCCTCAGCCGACCACTGCAAACGTACCAGGCCCCCCTTCAGCTGTGAGGTAATGGGAGCCACTACCTAACCAAAACCCAGGATAAACCTCCGGTAGTAGTTGGCACACCCTAAGAAACGTTGCACCTCCTTTACCGTGGTGGGAGTTGGCCAATTACGCATGGCTGGAACACTCTCCATCTCCACCCCTGAGGTAGAAATGCGGTACCCTAGGAAAGTGACGGACTGCTGGAAGAATAGGCATTTCTCAGCCTTGATGTACAGGTCATGTTCGAAAAGTCCACCAAGCACCCTGTGCACCAGGGACACATGCTCGGCGCGTGTAGCGGAGTATATCAGAATGTCATCAATATACACCACTACAACATGTCCGTGCAGGTCCCTGAAAGTCTCGTCTACAAAGGCTTGAAAGACTGATGGCGCATTCATCAACCTTCACGGCATGACGAGGTGGTCATAGTGCCCTGAGGTGGTACTCGCTCCTGAGATCTAGTTTGGTGAAGAAGCGCGACCCGTGCAATGACTCAATCGCTGAGGCTATGAGCGGTAGCGGGTAACTATACCTTAAAGTGATCTGGTTCAGACCTCGATAGGCAATACACGGGCGCAGACCTCCCTCATTCTTCTTCACAAAAAAGACACTAGAGGAGGCGGGTGAAGTGGAGGACCGAATGTACCCCTGATGCAGGGATTCAGAGACATATTTTTCCATAGCCGCCGTCTTCCCTGTGAGAGGGGATAGTGTGACTCCTGGGAAGTGCAGCGTCTACCAGGATATTTATCGCACAATCGACCCGTCGATGGGGTGGTAATTAAGTCGCCTTCTTTTTGGAGAAGGCGAGAGCCAAATTGGCATAATCAGGGGGAATGCGCACAGTGGAGACCTGGTCTGGACTTTACACCATAGTAGGACCAACGGAAACCCCTAAACACCTCCCCGAGCACTCTCGCGACCAAACTGTGAGAGCCCTCTGTTGCCCTCTGCTGCCAAGAGCTGTTATGGGGTTATGACAAGCTAACCAGGGTAGGCCCAGCTCCACGGGAAATGCAGGAGAGTCAATAAGGAAGAGACTAATTCTCTCCATGTGACCTCCCTGCGTCACGATGCCCAGAGTAGCGGTGGCCTCCCTAATTAACCCTGACCTTAATGGTCGACTATCTAAGGTGTGAACGGGGAAAGGCACAGCCACGGGAACAATGGAGATCCCTAAATTATGGGCGAACGATCTATCTATAAAATTCCCAGCCATGCCTGAATCGACGAGCGCTTTATGCTGGGAATGTGGGAAAACTCAGGAAAAGTGACATACAAAAACATATGTGCAACAGAGGGCTCGGGTGAGAATAGTACCGACTCACCTGGGGTGACGCCAGAACGCCCTGCCTGCTGCCTCGATACCCAGAGGAACCAACCCGGCACCGACCGGCAGTGTGACCTCTGGTCCACCAGCTGGTCGAATGTGAGGGTGGTGTCTCTGCAGGCCAACTCGCGCAGACTCGCGCAGACTGCAGCGATAATGGACGATCAGGGCCCTGTCGTTCCATCCTGTGCCGGCAGCCAGGGTCCGAAACTCCAGGCTGAACTCCTGGGCGGTCCTCGCCCCCTGCCTCAGATGGAAGAGGCGTTCCTCAAACTGGTCCAATGCCACATCTCCCTCTCTCCACATGGCATTTGCCCACTCCAGGGCACAGGACGAGGGCGGACACCCACTCACGGCCCGAAGGAGCCGGGAGGACGGTTGCCAGGTATAAGTCTAGCTGCAACAGGAACCCCTGGAAGTTCACAGCCGTCCCATCGTATTCCTGGGGAGAGACGAATCCCACTGGGACCAGGAGAAAAAGGGGCACGTAGTGGAGACCCCGGTTGTGCTGGTGCAGGCGCTGGTATATATATATACAGTGGGGAGAACAAGTATTTGATACACTGCCGATTTTGCAGGTTTTCCTACTTACAAAGCATGTAGAGGTCTGTAATTGTTATCATAGGTACACTTCAACTGTGAGAGATGGAATCTAAAACAAAATTCCAGAAAATCACATTGTCTGATTTTTAAGTAATTAATTTGCATTTTATTGCATGACATAAGTATTTGATCACCTACCAACCAGTAAGATTTCCGGCTCTCACAGACCTGTTAGTGTTTCTTTAAGGATCTTCCTGTTCTCCACTCATTACCTGTATTAAAAGCACCTGTTTGAACTCATTACCTGCATAAAAGACACCTGTCCACACACTCAATCAAACAGACTCCAACCTCTACACAATGGACAAGACCAGAGAGCTGTGTAAGGACATCAGGGGTAAAATTGTAGACCTGCACAAGGCTGGGAAGGGCTACAGGACAATAGGCAAGCAGCTTGGTGAGAAGGCAGCAATTATTAGAAAATGGAAGAAGTTCAAGATGACGGTCAATCACCCTCGGTCTGGGGCTCCATGCAAGATCTCACCTCGTGAGGCATCAATGATCATGAGGAAGGTGAGGGATCAGCCCAGAACTACACGGCAGGACCTGGTCAATGACCTGAAGAGAGCTGGGACCACAGTCTCAAAGAAAACTATTAGTAACACACTACGTCGTCATGGATTAAAATCCTGCAGTGCATGCAAGGTCCCCCTGCTCAAGCCATCGCATGTCCAGGCCCATCTGAAGTTTGCCAATGACCATCTGGATGATCCAGAGGAGGAATGGGAGAAGGCCATGTGGTCTGAAGAGACAAAAATAGAGCTTTCGGTCTAAACTCCACTCGCCGTGTTTGGAGGAAGAAGAAGGATGAGTACAACCCCAAGAACACCATCCCAGCCGTGAAGCATGGAGGTGGAAACATCATTCTTTGGGGAAGCTTTTCTGCAAAGGGGACAGGACGACTGCACCGTATTGAGGGGAGGATAGGTGGGGCCATGTATCGCAAGATCTTGGCCAACAACCTCCTTCCCTCAGTAAGAGCATTGAAGATGGGTCGTGGCTGGGTCTTCCAGCATGACAACGACCCGAAACACACAGCCAGGGCAACTAAGGAGTGGCTCCGTAAGAAGCATCTCAAGGTCCTGGAGTGGCCTAGCCAGTCTCCAGACCTGAACCCAATATAACATCTTTGGAGGGAGCTGAAAGTCCGTATTGCCCAGCGACAGCCCCGAAACCTGAAGGATCTGGAGAAGGTCTGTATGAAGGAGTGGGCCAAAATCCCTCCTGCAGTGTGTGCAAATCTGGTCAAGAACTACAGGAAACGTGTGATCTCTGTAATTGCAAGCAAAGGTTTCTGTACCAAATATTAAGGTCTGCTTTTCTGATGTATCAAATACTTATGTCATGCAAAAAATGCTAATTAATTACTTAAAAATCATACAATGTGATTTTCTGGATTTTTGTTTTAGTTTTCGTCTCTCACAGTTGAAGTGTACCTATGATAAAAATTACAGACCTCTACATGCTTTGTAAGTGGAAAACCTGCAAAATCGGCAGTGTATCAAATACTTGTTCACCCCACTGTATATTAGTCCACTCCTATAGTTAAGTTCAATAGCGATGGTACTTTTTCAGCCCTCATTACCAGGGCTTCCATGTCAAAACAAACAACAACAAAACAAATGCACATTTACGCAACTCCAATTTTCCTCTTAAGTAGCTGGATATCTGTTAGACAATTCAGACATTCTTGTCATACTGTCTTACTAATATTTCTTGCATTGTCAGTATGAGAGAGCTGAACCAGTTATGTGGCCCTTGTTCTCTGGAACCTCTTAGGACGCTGAGCATATTCCATCCCCAGAGTAGAGCTGTGTTTCTGAGCAGTCACGGCTCCAACATGTCTCCCCTTTCTGGAATGACTGGATCTGGCTGTTTATCAAACTGTCCCAATATTGAAGCTGCTGATGGGAATGTTGAGGGCCAAGCTGAAAACCAGGTAATTAGTGTGGGAGGAGATTGTGTGTGTGTGTATGTGAGAGAGAGAAATCATATTTTTCTGAGTATGAAATTGTTAGTCCATGTTTGTTTATGCATGCAATATCAATTTCCGCATGTGTGTTTGTGTGTGCACGTATGTGCGTTGTGTTAAATCTGATAAAAGAAGCATACAGCACATTGGACAGCCCTTACGCCTCGAACACACCAACAGCATAATTGTGCAAAATAATAAGCAGCATCATCTGGATATCTATGCCACAAAAGTTCACATTCACCTTCTGCTACCATTTCTGTCAAGCCGTCTACGCATACAGTTTGACGCATACGTTGGATAAATCCAAGGTACCCACCAAACAGAACGCACTGCAACTGCCTCTGCAACGCAACGCTGCAAGGCAAGCGTAGTGTTCTGTTGGAAATTAATGTACTTCTGGTGTTCCAAAATGCAATGACCCTATTGGTGTGATCGAGGCATTAGAGACACACAGTGACACACTAACTTCACATCTGTTCACTCCTTGAGAAAATGGTTCCAAAATGGTTTTTCATCTGTTCCCATAGGAAAACCATTTTTTGGTTTTTGGAAAGGGTTCTTCATGGAACTGAAAAGGGTACTACCTGCAACTAAAAGGCTTTTACCTGGAACCAAAACTATTTCTTCAAAGGGCTCTCCTATGGGGACAGCCGAATAACCCTTTTAGGTTCTAGATGGCATATTTTCTTTCTATTAGTGTACACTACAGCATTCAGATCCATATCTGTGGGAAGACCTTTGGTGGTGGGGGTGCTGCGAGGAGACTAAGTGACTTTCTCGCTCTCTAGTTAAGACAAGAGGTCAGACAATTCCCCTGTGTCTTTTGGCAGCGTGAGGCGGTGACCCCCACTCATGATAAGAGTATGGAATAAAACACTGTTTAAGGACTTTATTCAAGAGAACAAAAATATACTATTGCAACTCTACCATTCAATGACGGTACTTGAAATAAAAAATCTAAATACAGATACAACCGCTTCTAAAATGGAGTATCAAGTCAAGTATTTCATTAACTGCAAAACCACTCATCTACAGATTGGAATGTCCACAGTGCAGGGTGTTCCACATTGGAAGGACAAAGAGACACCTTCAAGACCACTTAACAGAATACAAGTACGTCATACGGGTAGTAAATGAAGACTACACCATGGCAACCCTGCCTCCCTACAAGCTATGGGTATTGATCATGTTCCAGCCTCAATTAGAAAAGGGGACCGTCTTAAACAGCTAAACCAAAGGGAAAGTTTTGGGATTTACAACCTACAGGCCACTAAATACCCTGGCTTAAATGAAGATATGGATTTACAAACTACAGGCCACTAAGTACCCTGGTTTAAATGAAGATATGGATTTTCAAACTACAGGCCACTAAGTACCCTGGTTTAAATGAAGATATGGATTTACAACTACAGGCCACTAAATACCCTGGTTTAAATGAAGATATGGATTTCTCACCTTTCCTCTAGGGTCGTGATAGGTCCATTTGCTGTCACCTAGTGGCCATTTTGCTCTGTTGCCCTCAGCTATGTTTAGACTGTTGTGGGCCATGTTCTGGTGTACCAGAAAATAGATTACTCTCCTATTCTTAGCACTTTGCCCAGTCATATTGAAGGTTAGAACTACATTTCTATGGGTTCAGATGCTTCTAGCCTTGAGTTGTATTTTTTTATAAAATATCTACAGTTTTTCACTTTTAAATGTGTATAGTATTGCTTACTAGGTATTGTCCTATGAATTCTGTAACCACCCTCTTCAAATCAGGGTTGATTGGAAAAAGTTGTTTAAAAGAGGACATTGTATTATCATATCTTTGTACTCCCTGACAAAGGCAATGCAATCAGAGATCAGAGTTTTTAAACTTTGTTTCCATTGAACATGCCATACAAATAAAGGCATTTTAATCCATTATATGAAGAGTGCCTTGGTCTTCCTTTGTTTTTGATGACAGATACAATATATTCTGGATAAAGAAAAGGATTACGGAAATAGATGGAAGATGTGCAAAAATATTCCTTCAAAATGTGATTTAAATAAAAATGTCTTCATTTATAAAGAATCAATACTTTAAGGCATTAAATAAACATCACTGTGGTCATTCAACAACAATTTAGTTCCACAGAAAATCAAACTTCCTGTGGTTATAACTATGTATTTCTTTCTAAAAATAATCATTTATTTGTCAACTTCCTAGTACTTATTAGTCTTTCTCATTCCAACTGAAGAAATATATACAAGCAATACATCAAATAAATTAATTTAGCTGTTCCCTACTCCCAAAGCAATAACAGCATGGAAACTTTGACGGATGGCCTATTTTTGGTCCACCTGAAGCTATTTTGAATAGAAGTGCTCAAGGAACATTGGCCAATCACTCAACTGGAACATGTCGCCATAATCGGACCTGCAGGTACCCTTGTTTGTGTGTTTGGCCCAGACTAGAAAACATCAATTCTGACTTAAAGCCTTGTCATACAGGTAACTGCCAAAATAAAGGAAACACCAACATAAAGTGTCTTAAGGGTGTTGGGCACCACGAGCCAGAACAGCTTCAATGCACCTTAGCATAGATTCTATTGGAGGAATGCGATGGCCCAGTACATGGGCCGAGCTCCCTGCCATCTAGGACCTCTATACTAGGCGGTGTCAGAAGAAGACCTGGAAAATGATTAAAGACCCCAACCACCAAGGCCATAGACTGTTCACTCAGTACGCCAAGCTGTACCGGAGCACCAAGTCCGGGACCATAAGGCTCGTGAACAGCTTCTACCCCCGAGCCATAAAACTGCTGAACAGTTAATCAAATGGCTACCTGGACTATTGCATTGACCCATTTTTTGCACTGACTTTCTTGCACTGACTCTCTTGCACTGACTTTCTTACACTGACTCGCTTGCACTGACTTTCTTACACTGACTCGCTTGCACTGACTCTCTTGCACTGACTCTCTTACACTGACTATGCACACACTGGACTCTACCCACACACTCACACATACTTAGATTGACACTCCAACTTCTTCAGAGTACAGAGCACACAGTCCTGGCCAGAAGGCACCATTAACGTTAGTGTTTGCAGTGTAGTGTAGTGTAGTGTAGTGTAGTGTAGTGTAGTGTAGTGTAGTGTAGTGTAATGGTAAAGTATATCTGAATATAATTGAGGGCTACTATGAATACGTTTATAAAGATAAGGGAAAACACACACACACACACACATAAAAAGACAAACTCTCACACTCTTTTAGATTCTTCACATATGATGCTGCTACTTTGTTTATTATATCTCCGGATTGCCTAGTCAGTTTTTCCCCTACTTACATGTTTATACTGTATTAAATCAATTACCCCAACTATGGCTGAACTCAAATGTGCTGGTTGATAAAATACCTATTTTTATGGGAAGATGTTTGAAAAGGATATTTAGTTCTTAAAAGATATTGCAAATTGTAATGGTAGAGTTGTGACCTTCATGGAGTTATCAGAAGTGTACGGGAAGGTCTGCTCAATCCAAGAGTACAACCAATTGATACAGCATTACCCCAAAAATGGAGGAGGCAGGTGGCAGCGGGAGGAGGTAGGAAACTGGTCTGGTCTGGTCTGCCCAACTGGTCTGGCCAATATAAAGGATCAAAACTATTGGAAGAATAAAAATAGCATAAATCGGAAAGTATACCAGTTTCATCTGAGGACCAGGGTGTTAACAACTGTGCGATAGAGATTGCAAAATAGTTGGGATGAGATTTTTGATGTACTGATTCTATGGTACAGGGTGTATGAGTTGATATACAGTATAAAACAATGTAAGATTCAAGACTTCGTGCTTTTCAGCTAAAATTATTAGATATAATTCTTGACACCAACAAAATTTGTAATATTTGGGGCATAAAGTCATCGAAGCTCGGCAGATTTTGTTGTGAGGATACAGAATCAATAGACCATTTGTTTTGGTATTGCCCTCAGGCAGCCTGTTTCTGGTCTCAGGTTCAGGAATGGCTGACATGCACAGCATTGGTCTAAAATTGACCCTAGAAATAGTACTGTTAGGAGATCTGGAGAGACCAGGTCAGTCAATTACTAATATACTAATACTCTTAGTAAAGTATTTATCTTCAACACGCAATCTGTGGATTCTATTCAATTAGATAGATTGAAATTGTATGTTAAACATCACAGCATAGTTGAAAGATATGTGTTGTGCAGAAACCCGAAGTGGGTGGCCAGCAGAGATAGATGGGATTGGCTGAGGGTTGGGATATGGAATTGGAAACAAGTGGGAGTGGGGTTGCTGTGTGGGAGACAGAATGATAGTCAAAGATAAAATTAAAACGAATACCTTTTTTTAAAGTCTAAATAAAATATAATAAAAAGTACATTTGAATGACACTGAGGGGCATTGTTTTTACAACTAATGTATGTTTGCCTGAGGCTGATGCAACGCAGGTGTTTGTACACATGCATATACACACACTCTCATTCAAATAAACACATTCAAGAACACACACATACATGCAATAGTGCCAGACATGCACACAAACATATACAGTTGACATTGCTGTTATGATTCCAGTTGTCCTTGATGTCCTTTGTTTTACATGTATTGTTTTATTTTATTATTGTTTTTGCATTGTTGTTTGCTGTTTTCTTCTGTCTTTTCCTTTTTTCTCTTTGGTTCATTATCTTGGTTGTTGGTGCATTGAGGGGTTCTTGGGGGTGGGGAATGGAATTAATTGTATTCTTTATTTTTAAGTTTTCTCCTTGGGGAGGGGGCTGTGGGAAGGGTCTCGAATGGTTGAGGGACAGCTATTGGGGAACTGTAGGGGGATCTTGGAGGGTTCGGGTTCACATTTTTAGGCCTGGTGGTAGATTTGTCAACGTGCCCTTGAGCAGGGTATTGACCCTGGATGCTTCTGTGTGTCGCTCTGTATGGGAATCTGTTGGATGACTGGTATGATGTAGTTGTTGAGCAGCTTCACTGCAAGTATATTGTATGTTTCGGATATTCAATAAATTAAAAAAATGTATTACAACAATTAGCCCAACTACCTCGTACCCCTGCACATTGACTCGGTACAGGTACTCCTTGCCTCATTATTGTTATTTATTGTGTAACTAATTTCTACTTTATTTGCAAATTGTCTTTGTTTTTAACTCTGCACTGTTGGGAAAGGGTTTGTAAGTAACCATTTCACGGTAAAGTCTACACCTGTTGTAGTTGGCACAATTGATATTCCATCTTTGTTGTTTTGTTGATGGCGGTGAAAAACAGGCAACGCTCCAGAATCTCCCATAAGTGTTCCGTTGGGTTGAGATCTGGTGACTGAGACGGCCTTGGCATATGGTTTAAAGCGTTTCCATGCTCATCAAACCATTCGTTGACCAATCGTGCCCTGTGGATGGGGGCATTGTCATCCTATGGGGGCATAGCCATGGTAGCCAACAAAATAAGAGTCTGCCCAGCATTTTTATGACCTCATCATGATGTTAATTGCATGACTAACTCTGGAAACACACCTGTGTGAAAGCACCTGCTTTCAATAAACTTAATTGTACCCCTCAATTACTCAAGTTTCCATTAATTTGGCAGTTACCTGTACATTATCAAGGATTGCTGAACTGAATTCAACTATGCTCAGATGGAGAGATATAATATCTTATCTTAATCTCTTGCAGAGATGAATCTTACATTACCTGTTACCTGTCTCCTAGATTTTATCAAAATTTAATCATCAGAGTCAATCTCCTTACACAGTGTCTTCAGAAAGTATTCACACCCCTTGACTTGTTCCATATTTTGTTGTGTTACAAAGTGGCATTAACATGGATTTACTTGTCTTTGTTTTTCTTGACAATGATTTATAGAAAACTGCTGTAATGTCAAAGTGGAAGAACAATTCTAACATTTGTCAAAAATGTATGAAAAATGAAACACAAATATATCTTGATTCTATAAGTATTCAACCCCCTGAGACAATACATGTTTGAATCACATTTGGCAGCGATTACAGCTGTGAGTCTTTCTGGATAAGTCTCTAAGAGCTTTCCACACATGGATTGTGCAACATTTGCCCATTATTATTTTCAAAATTCATCAAGCTCTTTCAAAGGGGTTGTTGACCATTTCTAGCCAACCATTTTCAGGTATTGCCATAGATTTTCAAGCAGATTTAAGTCAAAACTATAACTCAGCCACTCAGGAACATTCACTGTCTTGCTGGTAAGGAACTCCAGTGTAGATTTGGCCTTGTGTTTTAGGTTATTGTCCTGCTGAAAGGTGAATTATTCTCCCAGTATTTGGTGGAAAGCAGCCTCAACCAGGTTTTCCTCTAGGATTTGCCTGTACTTAACTCCATTCCAGTCCTTAACGATTACACGCATACCCATAACATGATGCAGCCACCACTATGCTTGAAAATATGGAGAGTGGTAATTAGTAATGTGTTGTATTGGATTTGCCCCAGATTTTCAACACTTTTTAATCAGGACAAAAAAATAGCTTTGCCTACTTTTTTGCAGTATTACTTCAGTGAAATTTTACAGACAGGATGCATGTTTTGGAATATTTGTATTCTGTACAGGCTTCCTTGTTTTCACTCTATCCATTAGCTTAGTATTGTGGAGGGACGGTGTACTCTTCTCTGTATCACATATCTGTACATCCAGTTCCCTCCCGCTTGCTTTTGCACCACAACAAGCTTTTAGCAAAGAATTTTAACTCACTGAAAACCTGTTGTTGACTCTAACGCTACTGTACCATGGTGTACTGTCAGCATGAAGCAAGTATGATCCCTGGAAAGGTCATACATATTTGATGTGTTCGTTTATAGATTCTCAGGTCACATAGGGTTCATGTTTATACATTACAGGCTGATTTCCGGGACACTGATAAATACTGGTCCTCGACAAACAATTTCCTATAAGAATCTCAATTGAACATGCCTTTTAAGTTCAGGACTAGGCTTAATCTGTATCCAGGAATCAGATCTGAGATGTATGTAGCATGGATTATAAAGGGAAAACCAACCACGTCAGGGACACAGTGCCGCTAACACGGGCCACCACAACTCACAAGGACAGTTTTAAAAATATCATACAGGTGTGTCCAACACCTGCATGGTGCATTGTTTGGGCTTACATGATATTGGCTATATTGTAGGCAACTAACAGGTAGTGGGGCAGACACATACAAGCAGATAAATATATTCTTATATGCATATGTCCAGGCACAGAGGAGGTGCGATGTCACTCTCTCTCAATTCAATTCAAGGGCTTTATTGGTATGGGAAACACATGTTAACCTTGCCAAAGCATGTGACGTGGATAATAAACAATAGTGAAATAAACAATAAAACAGTAACCATTACACTCACAGAACTTCCAAAAGAATGAAGACATTTCAAATGTTTTTTTCAAATAAACAGTGCTGTAACAATGTGCAAATAGTGAAATTACAAAAGGGAAAATAAATAAACATGAATATGGGTATTTACAATGGAGTTTGTTCTTTACTGGTTGCCCTTTACTTGTGGCAACAGGTCACACATCTTGCTGCTGTGATGGCACACTGTGGTATTTCACCCAGTAGTTATGGGAGTTTATCAAAATTGGATTTGTTTTCTAATTCTTTGTGGATCTGTGAAATCTGAGGTAAACATGTGTCTCTAATACTGTCATACATTTGGCAGGAGAGTAGGTTGTCTTCTCTTGAGAGCCAGGACTGACTACGGCAGCCTTTGTCAATAGCAAGGCTATGCTCACTGAGTCTGTACATAGTCAAAGCTTTCCTTAAGTTTGTGTCAGTAACACTGGTCAGGTATTTTGCCACTGTGTACTCTCTGTATAGGGCCCAGTAGCATTCTAGTTTGCTCAGTTTTATTGTTAATTCTTTCCAATGTGTCAAATAATTATCTTTTTGTTTTCTCGTGATTTGTTTGTGTCTAATTGTGTTGATGTCCTAGGGTTTTGTGGGGTCTGTTTGTGTTTGTGAACAGAGCCCCAGGACCAGCTTGCTTAGGGGACTCTTCTCCAGGTTCATGTCTTTTAGGTGATGTCTATGTTACAGAAGGGAATCGCTTCCTTTTAGGTGGTTGTAGAATTGAACGTCTCTTTTCTGGATTTTGATAACTAGCGGGTATCGGCCTAATTCTGCTCTGCATGCATTATTTTGTGTTTTACGTTGTACACGGAGAACTCAGCATGCAGTCTCAATTTGGTGTTTGTCATATTTAGTGAATTATTGGTTGGTGAGCAGACCCAAGACCTCACAACCATAAAAGGAAATGGATTTTATAACTAATTCAAGTTTTTTTAGCCAGATCCTAATTGGTATGTCAAATTTGATGTTCTTTTTGATGGCATAGAAGGCCTTTCTGGCTTTGTCTCTCAGCTTGTTCACAGCTTTGTGGAAGTTACCTGTGGCGCTGATGTTTAGGCCGAGGTATGTATAGTTTTGTGTGTACTCTAGGGCAACGGTGTCTAGATGGAATTTGTATTTGTGGTCCTGGTGACTGGACCTTTCTTGGAACACCTTTGTTTTTGTCTTACTGAGATTTACTGTCAGAGCCCAGGTCTGGCAGCATTTGTGCAGAAGATCTAGGTACTGCTGTAGGCCTTCCTTAGTTGGGGACAGTAGCACCAGATCATCAGCAAACAGTAGACATTTGACTTCAGATTCTAGTAGGGTGAGGCCGGGTGCTGCAGACTGTTCTAGTGCCCTCGCCAATTTGTTGGTATTTTTATTGAAGAGGGTGGGGCTTAAGCTGCATCCCTGTCTCACCCCCCGGCCCTGTGGAAAGAAACGTGTGTTCTTTTCCAATTTTAACCGCACACTTGTTGTTTGTGTACATGGATTTTATCATGCTTATGTATTTCCTCCAACACCACTTTCCATCAATTTGTATGACAGACCTTCATGCCAAATTGAGTCAAAGGATTTTTTGAAATCAGCAATGCATGAGAAGACTTTGCCTTTGTTTTGGTTTGTTTGTTGGTCAATTAGGGTGTGCATGGTGAATACATGGTCTGTGAATACGTGGTCTGTAATTTGGTACAAAGCCAATTTGACATTTGCACAGTACATTGTTTTCACTGGGGAAATGTACGAGTCTGCTGTTAAGGAAAATGCAGAGGTTTTTACCAAGGTTGCTGTTGACGCATATCCCATAGTAGTTATTGGGGTCAAATTTTTCTCAACTTTGTGGATTGGGGTAATCAGTCCTTGGTTCCAAATATTGGGGAATATGCCAGAGCTAAGGATGATGTTAAAGAGTTTAAGTACAGCCATTTGGAATTTGTGTTCTTTGTATCTTATCATTTCATTAATGATACCATCAACACCACAGGCCTTTTCGGGTTGGAGGGTTTGTATTTTGTCCTGTAGTTCTTTCAATGTAATTGGAGAATCCAGTGGGTTCTGGTCTTTAATAGTTGATTCTAATATTTGTATTTGAACATGTATATGTTTTTACTGTTTGTTCTTTGTTAAAGGTCCAAACAGATTGGAGAAGTGGTTTACCCTAACATCTCCATTTTGTATAGATAACTCTTCGTGTTGTTTGTTTTGTGTTTTCCAATTTTCAAAGAAGTGGTTAGAGTATATTCTCTCTCTCTCTCTGCACCCCCCCCCCCCCCCGCCACCCAATCCCTATCCAGGAAGTCCCACAGCAGCAGTGATAGTTTTTGCACAGGAGCCAACCAAATGGAGCCTGAAATGAAAAGGGTCGCTCGGATGCATCAATATGCTGTCTGGTATTATCAGTACGACTTGTTTCTGCCTGGCTTTACACGTGTAGCACATACCTGGCATACATTCACAGATCTCACCTTGCCCCTCCCAGACGTTTCGTCTGAGTGTCATTTAAACTCAGCAGCTGGGTAACTAAGTCACATGAATATATTGCATATGTGAAGAGCTGCCTACCTGGATGGTTAAGATATGAGGCTTTGGACTCACCTGATCTGTCTCACTGTTTGTAGAAAGGAAAGTGAGAAATTGAGTGGGATGGGTTACGTTTGGGGGAAGAAGGGAAGAAGTTACGTTTGTGCCACATTCAGAGGTAAAGTGCTTAAAGTAGGTAAGTTGTTGAGAGTTGTTACCATTTATAGCCCACCTGTCAAAAAAATATATATATATTATTCAATGCTTGTAATACCTGTATCCCAAATGGCACCCGATTCCCAACATCAAATAAAATCTAATTGTATTGGTCGCATACAAATATTTAGGATATCTTATTGCGGGTGTAACTAAATGCTTATGTTCCAAGCTCCAACAGTGCAGTACTATCTAACAACACAAAACAATACAGGATGGAATTTTGAAATATAGAAATATTAGAAAAAAATGTTGGAGTCCGGGATATATCTTTGTTCATTGACTAGAGCTCAGCCTTCAACCGGCTATATATACAATACTGTTCAAAAGTGTGTGGTCACCTAGAAATGTCCTTGGTTTTGAAAGAAAATAACATTTTTTGTCCATTAAAATAACATCAAATTGACCAGTAATACAGTGTAGACATTGTTAATGTTGTAACTGACTATTGAAGCTGGAAAGGCAGTTTTTTTAATGGAATATCTACATAGGCGTACAGAGACCTATTATCAGCAACCATCATTTCTGTGTTCCAATGTCACGTCACAATCTAGGGTGTCGGGTAAAGTGGAGGTGATATGATCCTTAACAAGAAGTTTATCTTTCATTTGGTGTATTGTACTTGCTAATGTGTAAAAGTGACATATTCTCCAAAAATATTTTTGAATTTCGCTCGCTGCCTTTTCAGCGGAATGTTGTTGTCATATTAAAGAGCCTCACAAAGCACTTCATGATGACATAAGTAAGTGCTATGTGACGATAGTCACTAAGTTAAAATACCTTCATTTTCTTGGGTACAGGAACAATGGGGGACATCTTGAAGCAATTAGGGACAACAGACTGGGATAGGCAGAGAGTAAATATGTCCATAAACAGTCCAGCCGGCTGGTCTGCACATACCCTGAGGATGTGGCTAGGGATGCTGTCGGGGCCGGCAGCCTTGCGAGGGTTAATACAGTTAAATGTCTTACTCAGGTTGGCCACAGAGAGCGAGAGCTCACCATCCTCGCGAGAAGCATAGATTCCGATTGGTCAGACCAACGATGAACAGTCCTTACCACTGGTACTTCCTGTTTGTCTGCCCATACGAAGAAAGGAGCAGAATGGATGTGTGATCTGATTTGAGGAAGGGAGGGCTTGTAGCTGACCTGGAAGGGAGAGTAGCAATGGTCAAGAGTTTGAGGCGTCAGTAGCGCAGGCAATGTGTTGATTAAAAATTTTCCTCAGATTTGCTTTATTAGTGTCCCCAGCTATAATAAATGTGGGCTCGGGATATGCGATTTCCAGTTTGCACAAAGTCAAGTGTATTTCCTTGAGAGCTGTTATGATACCAGCTTGAGGGGTAATATATGATGTGACGATGACCGAAGATAATTAAATTGGGAGCTAATGCGGTCGCCATTTGATTGAGGTATTCCAGGTCAGGTGAACAAAAGGACTTGATTTCCTGTACCTTACCACAATCCCACCATGAGTAATTAATCATGAAATACACACCTCTGCCTTTCTTTTTCCTGGGGAGTTCTTTCTTCCTGTCTGCGCGATGTACTGAGGACCCAGCTGGCTGTATGGACGGGGAGAGTTTATCTGGAGAGAGCCATGATTCCATGAAACAGAGTATGCTACAGTCCCTGATGTCTCTCTGGAAGGATATCCTCGCCCTGAGCTTGTCTACTTTATTTTCCAGGGACTGAACATTAGCGAGTAATGTGTACCGAAGTGATGGATGGTATGCACGCCTCTTGATTCGGATTAAAAGTTTACTCCATAGACCTTTTCTCCATCGGCGGAGTCCTGGAGCAACCTCTGGGATGCGTGTAATTGCCTGCGGGGGTAAGAACAAAGGTTCCAATTCAGGAAAGTCACATTTCTGGTCAAAATGCTGGTGAGTGAACACCTTTCTAGTATCCAAAAGTTATTTTCGGCTGTAGTTTAAAGAACAGGGTGTCCATGTCTATCGGCGCCATCTTGTCCTGCAGTATTTTTAACCTGGGCCGATACTCTACTTTTGACATCGCAGGTTTCTAAAGACATCAGTTTACTGAGACACCATGATATGGGTGGTCGGGCTCATCTAATGTGTTATCTAACACCATCTATTCCCACTGGCTGGTCCATCTCATCTAATGTGTTATCTAACACCATCTATTCCCACTGGCTGGTCCATCTCATCTAATGTGTTATCTAACACCATCTATTCTCACTGGCTGGTCCATCTCATCTAATGTGTTATCTAACACCATCTATTCTCACTGGCTGGTCCATCTCATCTAATGTGTTATCTAACACCATCTATTCTCACTGGCTGGTCCATCTCATCTAATGTGTTATCTAACACCATCTATTCTCACTGGCTGGTCCATCTCATCTAATGTGTTATCTAACACCATCTATTCTCACTGGCTGGTCCATCTCATCTAATGTGTTATCTAACACCATCTATTCCCACTGGCTGCTCCATCTCATCTAATGTGTTATCTAACACCATCTATTCCCACTGGCTGGAAACAGCTGTGTGTTATCTAACACCATGTATTTCCCTGGCTGGATACACCTGTGTGTTATCTAACACCATCTAATCTCATTGGCTGGATACACCTGTGTGTTATCTAACACCATCTATTCTCACTGACTGGATACACCTGTGTGTAACCTAACACTATCTACTTTCCCTGACTGGACACACCTGTATGTGCTGTGATGATGGGAGAGAGAGGATGATGTGTGAGAGGGACTGCGGCGGAGCAACAGAGGAAAAGAGAAAGAGAGAGAGACAGATGAGGGAGGGAGGATTGTTAACAGCTAGTTGGAGTCTTACTCCTCTCCCAGAGGCCATACCAGATTAGACAAATCACAGTGCCGTGAGGAGGCAGTAGTCATATCCCAAAGTGCACCACTCTGGAGACCGGTGTGACTCTCGAGAGCCAGTAAAGTGGCTCAAATCATAAGTCTGAAATGAGTAACAGTTGGTAGTGTTGCTCAGCCTGTATCTTGGGAATCATCAAATGAATACATAGAAATAGACACAGAGAAGGATTGCTAAGGGAATTCGATTTTGCTGTTGGTGCTGTTGGCATTTTCAACAGAGACGTCTTCATGGCCATCTTCATGACTTCTCTCACAAGTGTGTCACCTGCTGTTGAGGATTGCAGATCCCCAATTATTTCTATATACTGTACCATTTTCCTCCCTGATGTGTCAAAACTTGTTTTTCAGGCCAGAGTGATACAGTAGAGAGAGAGGGATGGAAATGGGTTGGTGAGGGATGGAAAGAGAAAAAGAGAAAGAGAGAGGGAGGACTTTGTTGGTTGGAGAGAGAGCTGTTCGCTTTGAAGAACCAGGAAAGGCTGAGATGTAAACACATTAATTGCAAATGTGAAAAAAATAACAAGGAAACGAGACAGGGACTGTGCACCAAATGGCTCCCTATTCCCTTTACATTCCCTAATAGACCCATAGAGCTCTGGTCAAAAGTACTGCACTCTATAGCGAATAGGGTGCCATTTAGGATGCATCAGGAGAGCAAGCAGACTGCTTTTGTTGTCTTGGTGAGGTTCAGCTGAAAGGGACAAGCAAGATGAAAGGAGTAGGCAGGTGTCACTTCCGCTGCATTAACACAATAGAGTGTAAAGGAGGGGGTTGTACATAGACAATGGTCTAAGATCAGTTTTGTGATTCGCCACCTCATGGTGAAGATTAGGATTGGGGGGCGGTGAGCTGATCTTAGATCTGTGCTTAACTTCTTGGGGCTAGGGGACAGTCCAACTTGGGCAAAAAAAACTGGGAAAATGCAGCGCGGCAAATTTTTTAAAATGATATAAAATCAAACTTTCATTAAATCACACATGTAAGATACTAAATTAAAGCTACACTCGTTGTGAAAAGCCAAAAGGCTTTTCGGCGAAGCATAAGAAGCTATTATCTGATGATAGCACAATGTCAACAAAGAGAGTAGCATATTTCAACCCTGCAGGCGCTACACAAAACACAGAAATAAAATATAAAACATATAAAACATAAATCATGCCTTACCTTTGACGAGCTTCTTCTGTTGGCACTCCAATATGTCCCATAAACATCACAATTGGTCATTTTGTTCGATTAATTCCGTCCATATATATCCAAATGTCCATTTATTTGACGCGTTAGATCCAGAAAAAAAAACTGCTTCCAAAAAACACAACGTCACTACAAAATATTTCAAAAGTTGCCTATAAACTTTACCAAAATATTTCAAACTACTTTTGTTATACAACTTTAGCTATTTTTAAACGTTAATAATCGATCAAATTGTAGACGGGGCAATTTGTTTTCAATACAGGAAGAAAACAAACCATGCTCCTTTTCACGTCTTGCGCAACTCTCAACAGTGTTACCCAGTTCCTAGATGGCCTTCTTCTTCATTGCACAAATGAATAACCTCAACCAAATTACAAAGACTGGTGACATCCAGTGGTAGCTGTAGGAACTGAAAACAGGTTCCTAGGAAATATCACTTGCCAATGACACTCAGGGAACAGACAGAGGCCATTTTTTTTATTCTGAACAGTTAGTCCTCTGTGTTTTGCCTGCAACATAAGTTCTGTTATACTCACAGACATGATTCAAACAGTTTTAGAAACTTCAGAGTGTTTTCTATCCAAATCTACGGATAATATGCATATCTTATATTCCTGGCATGAGTATCAGGAAGTTGAAATTGGGCACACTATTTATCCAAAAGTGAAAATGCTGCCCCCTATACCTTAAGAGATTTTAAGGTCTATGTCTACACAGATATTGATTGACAGCCATTCTGTGAAAAACATTTAGCATTCAATATTTACAGAGCACGTTTTCCCAGATGCTGTGTATACTGTACATTGCAGTGTTTCAAGCAAAATAATATTCTAACAATATTCTCTCAGTGAATACTCTGTCTACTCACTGACCTTGCAAAGACACTTCTGAAATATATTTGTCTGTTAGATGATCATTAAAGCAAGGTACACATGCACCAAATGACCTTTATGCTGTTCTCCAATGTACTGTACATTAATATATAAACCAGACAAGGGTTGCTGCCTGCTTCTCTACCTGTTAGATAAAGCTAGGGACTGCCTTAAAACCAAACTTCTTCCTTACAGTTGTCAAAGTTATAGTATTAGTGTTTCATTCTCGTAGTTTCATTTCAACTGTAGACCAAGGCCCTTTGGTTCCCCTCCGCAACTGTCTTATCATTAAATAATGATGATGTTCACAATAACTAGAGAATGAAATAGAACAGAAGAGTGAAGGAGAAGAGGGATACCGGGGGGGGGGGGGGGGGGATACGTACTGAGGTGGAGTTAAAAGGGGAAGGTGAATAGAAAGAAAATGAACATTGAGAACAAATCAAAATATATTTTGTTTTTCAGATTATTGAAAGTAGCCACACTTTGCCCTGATGACAACTTTGCACAATTTGGCATTCTCTCAACCAGCTTCATGAGGTATGCTTTACCAACAGTGTTGAAGGAGTTCCCACATATGCTGAGCACTTGTTGGCTGCTTTTTCTTCACTTTGTGATCCAACTTATCCCAAACCATCTCAATTGGGTTGAAGTCAGGTGATTGTGGAGGCCAGGTCATCTGATGCAGCACTCCATCACTCTCTTTCTTGGTCAAATAACCCTTACACAGCATGGAGGTGTGTTTTGGATCATTGTCCTGTTGAAAAACAAGTGATAGTCCCACTACGGGTAAACCAGATGGGATGGCTTATTGCTGCAGAATGCTGTGTGCCCATGATGGTTAAGTGTGCCCTGAATTCTAAATAAATCACCAACAGTGTCACCAGCAAAGTACCACCACACCATCACAACTCCTCCTCCATGATTCACAGTGGGAACCACACACGTGAAGATCATCCTTTCACCAACTCTGCATCTCACAAAGATATGATGGTTGGACTCATCAGACCAAAGGAGAGATTTCCACTGGTCTGATGTCCATTCCTCATGTTTCTTGGCCCAAGCAAGTCTCTTCTTATTATTGGTGTCCTTTAGTAGTGGTTTCTTTGCAGCAATTTGACCTGATTCACGCAGTCCTCTCTGAACAGTTGATGTTGAGATGTGTCTTATCTGAATTCTGTGAAGCATTTATTAGGGCTGCAATCTGAGGTGAAATTAACTCTAATGAAGTTATCCTCTGGAGCAGAGGTAACTCTGGGTCTTCCTTTCCTGTGTCGGTCCTCATGAGAGCCAGTTTCATCATATCGCTTGATGGTTTTTGCGACACTTTGAACTTTCAAAGTTCCTGAAATGTTCCGGATTGACTGACCTTCATGTCTTAAAGTAATGACTGTCTTTTCTCTTTGCTTATTTGAGCTGTTCTTGCCATAATATGGACATAGTCTTTTACCAAATAGGGTTATCTTCTGTATACCACTCCTACCTTGTCACAACACAACTGATAGGCTCAAACACATTAAGAAGGAAAAACATTCCACAAATTAACTTTTAACAAGGCACACCTGTTAATTGAAATGCATTCCAGGTGACTCCCTCATGAAGCTGGTTGAGAGAATTTTGTCGCCTGGGCTTGTATCTCTCAGGTGATCCGGAATTATATTCTAGAGTAACTGACACTTTTCTCTCAGACCCTATACATAGGTTCCTCTCTCCCACCAGATCCCCACACTTTCCTTCTCCCCCAGTGAGGCCTATCGCCTCCCTACCTTCTTCTCCCCCTACCTTCTTCTCCCCCTTCTCCCCCTTCTTCTCCCCCTATCTTCTTCTCCCCCTTCTTCTCCCCCTTCTCCCCCTTCTTCTCCCCCTATCTTCTTCTCCCCCTTCTTCTCCCCCTTCTCCCCCTTCTTCTCCCCCTTCTCCCCCTTCTTCTCCCCCTGCACATCGACTCGGTACTGATACTCCTTGTATATAGCCAAGTTGTCATTACTCATTGTGTTTCTCTTATTACTTTTATCATTACGTGTTTTACTTTTCTATTTATTTATTTATTTTATTTGACCTTTATTTAACCAGGTCGGCAAGTTGAGAACAAGTTCTCATTTACAATTGCGACCTGACCAAGATAAAGCAAAGCATTTCGACAGATACAACGACACAGAGTTACACATGGAGTAAAACAAACATACAGTCAAAATACAGTATAAACAAGTCTATATACAATGTGAGCAAATGAGGTGAGAAGGGAGGTGAGATGAGGTGAGAAGGGAGGCCATGTTGGCAAAGTAAATACAATATAGCAAGTAAAACACTGGAATGGTAGTTTTGCAATGGAAGAATGTGCAAAGTAGAAATAAAAATAATGGGGTGCAAAGGAGCAAAATAAATAAATAAATAAAAATGAAATACAGTTGGGAAAGAGGTAGTTGTTTGGGCTAAATTATAGGTGGGCTATGTACAGGTGCAGTAATCTGTGAGCTGCTCTGACAGTTGGTGCTTAAAGCTAGTGAGGGAGATAAGTGTTTCCAGTTTCAGAGATTTTTGTAGTTCGTTCCAGTCATTGGCAGCAGAGAACTGGAAGGAGAGGCGGCCAAAGAAAGAATTGGTTTTGGGGGTGACTAGAGAGATATACCTGCTGGAGCGTGTGCTACAGGTGGGAGATACTATGGTGACCAGCGAGCTGAGATAAGGGGGGACTTTACCTAGCAGGGTCTTGTAGATGACATGGAGCCAGTGGGTTTGGTGAGGAGTATGAAGCGAGGGCCAGCCAACGAGAGCGTACAGGTCGCAATGGTGGGTAGTATATGGGGCTTTGCTGATAAAACGGATTGCACTGTGATAGACTGCATCCAATTTGTTGAGTAGGGTATTGGAGGCTATTTTGTAAATGACATCGCCAATGTCGAGGATTGGTAGGATGGTCAGTTTTACAAGGGTACGTTTGGCAGCATGAGTGAAGGATGCTTTGTTGCGAAATAGGAAGCCAATTCTAGATTTAACTTTGGATTGGAGATGTTTGATATGGGTCTGGAAGGAGAGTTTACAGTCTAACCAGACACCTAAGTATTTGTAGTTGTCCACGTATTCTAAGTCAGAGCTGTCCAGAGTAGTGATGTTGGACACAGTGTCCAAAGAAGGGCCGGAAGTATACAGAATGGTGTCGTCTGCGTAGAGGTGGATCAGGGACTCACCAGCAGCAAGAGCGACCTCATTGATGTATACAGAGAAGAGAGTCGGTCCAAGAATTGAACCCTGTGGCACCCCCATAGAGACTGCCAGAGGTCCGGACAGCAGACCCTCCGATTTGACACACTGAACTCTATCAGAGAAGTAGTTTTTCTATTATTTCTCTATTTTCTTTCTCTCGGCTTTGTTGGGAAGGGCTAGTAAACACTTATTGTTTACGAAGCATGTGACGAACACGATTTCATTTAGAGGCCCCTCAAATTCGCATCCTTTTTACCATAGGAATTACCACACTTTTGATCCCGTTCACCCTATCTTCTCTTCTCTTCATTACCAATGCAGGCAACTCTTATTTAAAAAAAACATGATCTTAGTCCTAGTCAGTACTTATGAATGTTCATTTATTAATTGCTTTAGATGGAATTATAGCCATAAAGGAGAGGGCTTTGAAATGCTAATGGTTGGTGCGGTAGGGCCCCAGTGAGCATCCTCCAACACAGGATCCTGCTCCCTGAATTCTCACTCGTCTTGACAGAAATAGGAGGAACCGGGACAGATGAAGAGAACGCACTCTGAAAGGAGGAGAAAAAAGAACATATACCCCCCTGCCCTCAGTTAACAAACAGCTGGAATCCTTTTTTCCTTCTTTCTCTCTCTCTGGGTTTCTGTCTTTCTTGTGTCATGGTGTGAAGTTGCATGTGTTGAAGTGATGGAATGATTTACTCGTCATTAAATGCAGTGGAAACTGTGTCAGTCGTTAGCTTGCCATTGTCAGATTAGTTGACAGACAGGAGACACTGACAGGCGGGACAGAGGAGGAAAATTACAGATCAATGGAGAAAAAGGGAAGAGAGAGGGTGAGAGAGAGGGGAGGTTAGTGATGGGAAGGCAATGTGAAAAAGGTACTGTACAAAGAAGGGTGTAGAGAACGAGACTGAGAAATGAGGTTTAAAAAAATGGCTACATTGATAAGAGAAATTAGGAAGAAAAAAGTCTATAATGATAAGAGAAATTAGGTAGAAAAATGGCTACAATGATAAGAGAAATGAGGTAGAAAATAGGCTACAATGATAAGAGAAATGAGGTAGAGAAATGGCTACAATGATAAGAGAAATGAGGTAGAAAATAGGCTACAATGATAAGAGAAATGAGGTAGAAAATAGGCTACAATGATAAGAGAAATGAGGTAGAGAAATGGCTACAATGATAAGAGAAATGAGGTAGAAAATAGGCTACAATGATAAGAGAAATTAAGTAGAAAAAAGGCAAAATCACCACCAGCAAATGCATTTAGAGATGGATCTAAATTATGACTCAAAGCCCAATAGGGTGTGTGTGTGTGTGTGTGTGTGTGTGTGTGTGTGTGTGTGTGTGTGTGTGTGTGTGCGCGTGCCAGTACACATGCCCTTTTGTGTGCATAGAGGGCCTATGTTTTAGATTCTAGAAAAAGCGATTTCCATCAAGGCCAGGTGAGCTCCCGATAACACTTGCTCTGACAATCACAACATAGTGTGGGGCCTCCCTCTCTCCTCCATCTCCATTCATTCTGCTGTAATTAGTGTAAGATCATTAATTAAGTCACAAGGCACTCAATTATACATCTCCTTTTAGCTGACCTAAATCTGAGCGGGAACACGCGGAGCCGTCAGAGAGAACAATGGCCCCGCTGATCTTTGAGTAATTATCAATTACTATGCTAATTCATCACTCACGGTCAATCCATCCCACTAGGAGCCAAACAGAGCAGGAGCAGCCGATGCTTTTGAGTGTTTTGACAATTCGTGTTTCAGAATAAAGAGGAGCCGTTATAAGGTTGTCCAATGAGGTGGCTGGATGTGCTGAGATGTGTGAACTGAATGTTAGGTGAGGTGAAATTGAAGGTAAAGAATGGCAGTGAGACTCTGAAATTGTAAATTATGTTTTGTTTTCTGGAGGTTTTCTCAAGGTTGGTTGAAGTATAATTTGTTTTTCTTTGCCACACTAAATTATTGTCTTCCATGACAAGGAAACAAATGTCTGACGTTCTTTATGTTTATTCAATGCATTTTGTCATGCCATCTTTCTGTCTGGAACATGTTTGATGTGCATAATTCCATTGAAAAAACTCTAAAGGCAATTACTTTGGGCATGTGAGTCTAACAAATCAACATACTGTATTACCGGCATAGCAACTACTGACAGGTCTATCAAAAGAAAACCACGCTCTCTCTCTCAAGTGTTTCTTTCAATGCCACAACAATGGCACACAGAAACTTTTTTCCTGTGACTGTCTTGTGTGTGATTATGCCATGTGTGGGTTTATCTACTATCTACTTCTACAGAAGCACTCTATTAATCTTAGATAGAGATGAAGAGATGAGAGAGGAGGAGAAAAGTGGAGAGAGGAAGAGATGGATGGAGGGGGCCCTTTACCTTGCCCTTAATGAAGGTAAGCTTTATGTCCCGGCTGGTGTCTCCCAGAGAGAGGCGAACACATACTGTACGTACATAAGCCTTCCTCATGGTGACAGCTACCACTGATTAATTGGCCCCTAACCACACAGCTTTAAATCACACAGTTGCACACAGATACAGTAGGGCAAAAAAGTATTTAGTCAGCCACCAATTGTGCAAGTTCTCCCACTTAAAAAGATGAGAGAGGCCTGTAATTTTTATCATAGGTACACTTCAACTATGACAGACAAAAAATCCAGAAAATCACATTGTAGGATTTTTTATTAATTTATTTGCAAATAATGGTGGAAAATAAGTAAGTCTCATCACAACTTTTTAAGGCTAGGGGGCAGTATTCGGAAGTTTGGATGACTGAGGTGCCAAAAGTAAACTGCCTGTTACTCAGGCCCAGAAGCTAGGATATGCATATGCATGGTAGTATTGGATAGAAAACACTCTATATAATAATAATGTCTGTGAGTATAACAGAACTGATTTGGCAGGTGAAACCCCGAGGACAATCCATCCAGGAATGTTTTGTTTTGATGTCATTGGATTTTTAAATGCTTTTCTATGGGAAAGTCTAATAATTAGGACCCAGATTGCAGTTCCTATGGCTTCCACTAGATGTCAACAGTCTTTAGAAATTAGTAGAAAGAGGATGAAGGGAAAGCGCTAATAAGGTACACAATAGTACATTTTGGTAGATAGAAGGTGCTCTTTGGTAAAAGGGGTAAATTGGTCATCTAAAAGAAAGGAGGACCAAGGCACTCTTCATATAATTGATTAAAATGCCTTTATTAATATGGCATGTTCAATAGAAACAAAGTTTTAAAAAACCGACGCGTTTCGGCTGCATGGCCTTCGTCAGGGAGTAAAAAAAAAAGGAATACAATGTGCTCTTTTGAACTGCTTTTCAATTAGCCCTAATTGGAACAGGGAGTGGTTACACAGTTGATTGGACACACCTAGTAAGCAATACTATACACATTAAAAGGTGAAATACTGTAGCTAAGTTAACATAAAAATACAACTCCAAGCTAGAAGTATCAGAACACTAAAAGGTAGTTCTAACCTTAAATATGACTGGGAGAAGTGTCAAGAATAAGAAAGCAAAATATAGTACACTAGAACACAGCGAAACATGAACAACAACAGTCTAACCATAGCTGAGGGCAATTGAGCAAAATGTCCACTAGATGACAGCAAATGGACCCATCATGACGCTACAGGAAGGGTGAGAAATCCATATCTTCATTTAAACCAGGGTATTTAGTTGCCTGTAGTTTGTAAATCCATATCTTCATTTAAACCAGGGTATTTAGTGGCCTGTAGTTTGTAAATCCATTTCTTCATTTAAACCAGGGTATTTAGTGGCCTGTAAATCCCAAAACCTTCCATTTGGTTTAACTGTTTAAGACGGTCTCTTCTAATAGAGGCCGGAATATGATCAATACCCATAGCTTGTAGGGAGGCAGGGTTGCCATGGTGTAGGGACTTGTAGTGCCTTGCCATGGGGTAGTCTTCATTACCTTCCCGTATGGCTTACTTGTGTTCCGCTAAGTGATCTTGAAGGTGTCTCTTTGTCCGTCCAATGTAGAACACCTTGCACTGTGGACATTCCAATCTATAGATGACATGAGAGGTTTTACAGTTAATGAAATGCTTGACATAATACTCTATTTAGGAAGCTGTGTCAACAAAATACTTCTTCTGTGCAATATTACTGCAATGGTTGCAATGGTTACATTTAAAAGAGCCCTTGGGTTTGTGGTCAAGACAAGTTTTTTCAGAGTCCCCCGGAAGATAACTGTGGACTAATTTGTCATTTAGGGTAGGACATCTCTTAAAGCTTATGACTGGTGGCTCAGGAAAGACTTGGCGTAGTAGTGTATCACTTTGGATGATTCCCCAATTATTTTGACTGATTATTTTAATGCTCTCTGCTTCAGTGCTGTATTTTGTAACAGAATACTCTCTCCGATGTGTCACGAGGCTCTCCCCTTCGCAACAAGTTCTCTCTGTCAAGTAATCCAGCCCTTATACCGGCATCTTTCAGGACCTGAACGCTGTAGCCCCGATTCAAGAAGCGATTCTCCAATTCAGCAGGTTTGACACTGTAGTCTGTTTCCTGATCGCAAATTCTGCGGACTCTTTGGAATTGGCCATATGAAATATTCTCTTTTAGCCTTTTGGGGTGAAAGCTGTCTGCCCTCAGAATGGTATTCCCATCTGTAGGCTTCCTAAAGATCGATGTGTGCAAACAACCTTTGTCATTTTTACTAATGTCGAGGTCCAAAAAAGGAATGTTATCCTTGCTGTACCCCATAGTTAGTTTGATGTTAGGGTTAATGTTGTTAAGGTATTGGTGGAAGGAAATAAGTTCATCTTCTGAGCCGGACCAAAACAGGCAAACATCATCAATATAGCGTCCAGAATATAGCGTCCACTTTTTGTCCCATCGTCCAGAATGCCACACTAAATACATTTGCCAAGAAAGTGAATTTTGATGTGGAAAATTGTTTAAGGGTAAAATTGACTCCAACCAAACACAACGTAATCTTTCTAAGAGAGCGGGATGCGGTTGAATTATTGTCCAAAAATGAACAGATTGATCCGAAAGAAGTTCAGAATTGTGCAATTGTGTATTTATTTGAGGTACTTCTCGCTCTTTTGTTTGTGTTCAACCCTGTGTTTTGTATACGTGTTTGTTTGGTCTTTGTCCCCGTACTTTTACACAGCACACTGTAATTCAGGAAATAAAAACCCTTGTTACGCATTCCTGCGCCTCTCTCCCAATCCCTTATACCAACGTGACACAACCTCCATAAGTTCCAGTATTCCAACTGTGGGGCATCACAACATTATGCATTTCTCTATACTCTAAACATCCCAATTTTTTTTTTTATTTCACCATTATTTAACCAGGTAAACTAGTTGAGAACAAGTTCTCATTTGCAACTGCGACCTGGCCAAGATAAAGTATAGCAATTCGACACATACAACAACACAGAGTTACACATGGAATAACAAAACTTAGTCAATAATACAGTAGAACAAAAGAAAACAAAAAGTCTATATACAGTGAGTGAAGATGAGGTAAGATAAGGGAGTTAAGGCAATAAATAGGGCATGGTGGCGAAGAAATGACAATATAGCAATTAAAACACTGGAATGGTAGATGTGCAGAAGATGAATGTGCAAGTAGAGATACTGGGGTGCAAGGGAGCATGATAAATAAATAAATACAGTATGGGGATGAGGTAGGTAGATAGATGGGGGTTTACAGATGGGCTGTGTACAGGTGCAGTGATCTGTGAGCTGTTCTGACAGCTGGTGCTTAAAGCTAGTGAGGGAGATATGAGTATCCAGCTTCAGAGATTTTTGCAGTTCGTTCCAGTCATTGGCAGCAGAGAACTGGAAGGAAAGACGACCAAAGGAGGAATTGGCTTTAGGGGTGACCAGTGAGATATACCTGCTGGAGCGCGTGCTACGAGTGGGTGCTTGTCAAAGGAATTGAACAATTCCTATATGTGTTCATTAACCAATTCAATTAAAATCATTCTGTCTGTTTCTAATAATTTGCAAGACCCTTATTTGCATGAAATAGACAGAGACCAGTCTATCAAAATTAGCCAATAGTATTTAGTCTCAGAGCACGCTGATCATAGTAACATGTACATCCGTTTATATATTACATATGATGTCATAGGTTATAAAATGTATCTCCTCCTCTCAACCAGGACAAAGCAGGTTCAAAAGTTCATTCCAACTCACTAGAGCACATACATGACACACAATATATCTGGATTATCTCCTGAAGTCTCACCATAGTTTATTACCACTTAGCAGACAGTTCCAGATACGGAAAACCTGGAGGGGCTCTCGCTGTCTTATTTTATCGCCACAGAGTTATAGCTGAGTCGGTTCAAACATAGGTTAATGATTCTCTTTGCTTACTTTAGTCACACAGACATACCTCCTTCCACAATGGTTATAATTTCCAATTACCCCGTGTCCATGCTACATCACCTCTTTCTTAGGAACTTTCATTATTAATCAGATATTGTAAAACAGGGTAGAGTTTAATTAATTATAGTTCTATTTAAATGTAAATATTGTTTAGCCATTATTCATAAAATTCCTAACAGTGCTGCTATAGTGACCAGTGAGTTGAGATAAGGTGGGGCTTTACCTAGCAGAGACTTGTAGATAACCTGTAGCCAGTGGTTTTGGCGACGATTATGAAGCGAGGGCCAACTAACAAGAGCGTACAGGTCGCAATAGTGGGTAGTGTATGGGGCTTTAGTGACAAAACGGATGGCACTGTGATAGACTGCATCCAGTTTGTTGAGTAGAGTGTTGAAGGCAATTTTATAGATGACATCACCGATGTCGAGGATCGGTAGGATGGTCAGTTTTATGAGGGTATGTTTGGCAGCATGAGTGAAGGATGCTTTGTTGCGATATAGGAATCCAATTATATAATTAATTTTGGATTGGAGATGCTTAATGTGAGTCTGGAAGGAGGGTTTACAGTCTAACCAGACACCTAGGTATTTGTAGTTGTCCACGTATTCTAAGTCAGAGCCTTCAAGAGTAGTGATGCTGGACGGGCAGGCATGTGCAGGCAGTGATCGGTTGAATAACATGCATTTCGTTTTACTTGCGTTTAATAGCAGTTGGAGGCCACGGAAGGAGGGTTGTATGGCATTGAAGCTCGTCTGGAGGTTAGTTAACCTGTTGAGTGTAGGGTACAGTATTTTGATGTTTGGATGAAAAACGTACCCAAATGAAACTGCCTATTTCTCAGGCCCAGAATCTAGAATATGCATATAATTGTCAGATCAGGATAGAAAACACTCTAAAGTTTCCAAAACTGTCAAAATATTGTCTGTGAGCATAACAGAACTGATATTGCAGGCGAAAACCTGAGGAAAATCCAACCAGGAAATACTGTTTCTCCTGAAACCTCTCTGTTCCATTGCATGCCTTCCCTCCATTTAAAGTGATATACACCAGATTCCTTTTTCTATGGCTTCCACATGGTGTGAACAGTCTTGCCTCATTGCAGCAAGAGCAACATCATGGATGTATACAGAGAAGTATAGTCGGCCCGAGGCTTGAACCCTGTGGCACCCCCATAGAAACTGCCAGAGGTCCGGACAACAGGCCCTCCGATTTGACACACTGAACTCTATCAGAGAAGTAGTTGGTAAACCAGGCGAGACAATCATTTGAGATCATCCTTCACCTTCATTTGGGTGAAGGAGAAAGGGTGGGGGCTTTGGCGTGTTGCTGTGGAGGGTGCCGGGCAGTTGACCGGGGTAGGGGTAGCCAGGTGGAAAGCATGGCCAGTCATAGAGAAATGCTTTCTGAAATTCTCAATAATAGTGGATTTATCAGTGGTAACAGTGTTTCCTAGCCTTAGAGCAGGGGGCAGCTGGGAGGAGGTGCTCTTATTCTCCATTGACTTTACAGTGTCCCATAACTTTTTGAGTTTGTACTACAGGATGAACATTTCTGTTTGATAAAGCTAGCCTTAGCTTTCCTAACTGCCTGTGCATATTTGTTCCTAACTTCCCTGAAAATGTGCATAACACGGGGGCTATTCGATGCTAATGCAGAATGCCAAAGGAGGTTTTTGTGCTGGTCAAGGGCAGACAGGTCTGGAGTGAACCAAGGACTGTATCTATTCCTAGTTGTACATTTTTTGAATGGGGCATGCTTATTTAAGATGGTGAGGAAGGCACTTTTAAAGAATAACCAGGCATCCTCTTCTGATGGGATGAGGTCAATATCATTCCAGGATACCCCGGCCAGGTCGATAAAAAAGGCCTGCTCGCAGAAGTGTTTTAGGGACTGTTTGACAGTGATGAGGGGTGGTCATTTGGCCGCAGACTCATTATGGATGCAGGCAATGAGGCAGTGATCGCTTAGATCTTGATTGAAAACAGCATAGGTGTATTTGGAAGGCGAGTTAGTTAGGCTGACATCTATGAGGGTGCCCGTGTTTACGTATTTGGAGTTGTACCTGGTAGGTTCATTGATCATTTGTGTGAGATTGAGGGCATCAAGCTTGGATTGCAGGATGGCCGGGGTGTTCATATCCCAGTTTAGGTCACCTAGTAGCACGAGCTCAGAAGAGAGATGGGGGGCAAAGTTCACATATGGTATCGAGGGCACAGCTCTGGGCAGAGGGTGGTCTATAGCAAGCGGCAACAGTAAGACTTGTTTCTGGAAAGATGCATTTTTAGAATAGGAAGCTCAAATTGTTTCTCACATCTTCATACTGCAGAGAACTCTCAGCCTTCCTGTCTCACCTCCACATACTGCAGAGAACTCTCAGCCTTCCTGTCTCACCTCCACATACTGCAGAGAACTCTCAGCCTTCCTGTCTCACCTCCACATACTGCAGAGAACTCTCAGCCTTCCTGTCTCACCTCCACATACTGCAGAGAACTCTCAGCCTTCCTGTCTCACCTCCACATACTGCAGAGAAGGAAGGCTGAGAAACTACATTTTGTAATTTCAACTTACACATTTCAGACTTCATTTTCTCGTACAGAAAATGTGTCAACCCCTACAGAAATGTCCATGAATTATTATTCACATAATAATTCACTTTTCAGGTTGCTACCACGATTATTTTCTTGCTGTAGAAAACTGTCTCAAATTAAGATCCTACATCTGTACTTGCGATCAAACC
Source organism: Oncorhynchus kisutch (assembly GCF_002021735.2). Taxonomy (NCBI): domain Eukaryota; kingdom Metazoa; phylum Chordata; class Actinopteri; order Salmoniformes; family Salmonidae; genus Oncorhynchus; species Oncorhynchus kisutch. The sequence continues at coordinate 19,067,602 of NC_034190.2, forward strand.
TGTAACCCTGTACTTTTTGTAGTGTACTATTTTTAACCAGGGCCCATAGGGCGTCATTTGGAGCATAGACTCTCTAATCCTAGGAGACTTGCCCTTCTTGCCGGTGGTATCTGCAACTATCATGGAGACCCCAATAGACCAGGGAAATACACAGCCTGTGTCTCAAATGTCAATCTTTTCCCCATATAGTGCCCTACTTTTAACCAGGGCAATGACTTGTCATTTCAGATTTGCCCACTGTGCTCTCAGATAGAAGCAATGTTTGCCTTATGCTGTAATAATGACATCCCTCGCTAACGCACATATTTGTAGTCCACATTCAAGCATGTTGTATTCACCATTGTATCATTTAGAATGGACAGTACAATGCCAGCATACCCAACTGATGACGAGCTGAACACTATAGAGGTATTGTATGCTCTTTCCTTTTGACCCAAGGATACAAGTTTCAAGTGTTAATGTCACGTGCACAAGTATAGTAAAGTGAATATCCTCTTGTTGTTAGACACAAGCCTGTACTACACCTTTCTCTGATTAACCCCTTCCCTTGGACACCCACACACACAAACAAGGACCTCAGCCAACCGAGCCACTGCCTGTTCACCTCGTTACCATCTAGAAGGCGGAGACAGTCCAGGTGCATCAAAGCTGGGACCGAGAGTGTCACGTTCTGACCTTTATTTTCCTTTGTTTTGTCTTTATTTAGTATGGTCAGGGCGTGAGTTGGGGTGGGCAGTCTATGTTTTGTGTTTCTATGTTGGTTTCTGTTTCGGCCTAGTATGGTTCTCAATTAGAGGCAGGTGTCGTTAGTTGTCTCTGATTGAGAATCATACTTAGGTAGCCTGGGTTTCACTGTTGGTTTGTGGGTGTTTGTTTCCGTGTCTGTGTTTTTCACCACACGGTACTGTTTCGGTTGGATTTATTTCATGTTATCGTTTATTGTTTTGTATTTCATAGTGTTCAGGCTTTTCTTATTAAAATTCATCATGATCACTTACCACGCCGCATCTTGGTCCGATCCTTACTCCTCTTCAGATGAAGAGGAGGAAATCTGCCGTTACAGAGAGACTGATAAACAGCTTCTATCTCCAGGCCATCAGACTGTTAAATAGTCCCCAATAGCTGACCTCCACCCAGGACCCTGCCCTAAACCTCAGACACTGTTCTAGCTGGCTACCACCTGCTACTCTATCCTACACTCCTACACCTTAGAGATTGCTACCTTATGTACAGTAGATAGAGTCATTGAACACTGGTCACTATAATAATGGTTACATACTGTTTCCCCACGTTATATCTACTGTGTATAATGTATTCTAGTCATGTCTCAGCATATGTTTATATAGTTTTAAAAATTAATTATAGGTTTACTGCCGTGTTGGAGCTAGAAACACAAGTATTTTGCTGTATCTGCGATAACATCTGCATATTTGTGTACGCAACTAATAAACTTTCATTTTCTTTAACACAAACACACATACACACATATAGACACACACAAACACCCATGCAAAAGTCCCTTTCCATCCCTCTCCTCCCTCTTCATGTTCCTGTATTGATAAAGGTATTGCCCACAAGTATCTGCCGCTGTCTTGCCTTTAGTGATTGTGTGCAGTTTGATAATACATAAAAGCAGAGACTCACACCTCAGCTCTGCTCTAAAATAAATGCATCCATAGATTTTCAATTAAATGATGCTGGTGGCAGCTATTAGTTAGTTTAAAGGTAGTTGTCAGGGGGATTAGAGCTAGCAAGGCCTAGCTTGGATGATAAGGGTGTCTGTGAGAGGTGTATTTATCTAGACCCAGACACAGCCAACCCAACGATGAAGACGATCTCACAGCTAACAACAGAGGCACAACACTGTATGTGAGGGTGTGATCTCCAGTATGTGTTGTGTGTGTTAGCTGAGGAGAAGATGTGACATTTCAAGCTGTAGTCTGGGTTCAGCTGGTGTGTAGATAATATTTACTGAGAGGTTGTTTGTTAATTAATGACACTTTCTGGTCTATCTAGTCTTCATCCCCCCCTCTTTATCCTGTCATCTCAGACTCCCTCATCGTCCCCTCCTCCCTCTGTCCCCCTCTCCCCCTCTGTCCATCCAACCTTATTCCCCTTTCTTGCTCATTCCTCTTCACAGAGGGATATAGCATGGACTTAAAGGAGAAGTAGGTGTAGGAAGTCCAGGGTGCATGAGGGGAGGGGTTAGGTAGCTGCCTAGTGGTAGCTATTCAGTAGCATAAAGGTCTGGGGGTGGAAGCTATTGGCCAGACTTACAGTTTTTGCCATGATGCTCCTATATTGCCTGCATTTGAGTAATGGAAGCGGGGTGAACAGCCCTAGGCCTTTTTGCAACACCTGGTGTTGTAGGTGTCCTGGAAGGTAGGCAGTGTGCACCTAATGGTGTGCTCGGCTGAGCGTACCACCCTCCGTAAAGCCTTGTGGTCAGCAGCGGTGGAGTTGCCGGACCAGGCTGTGATGCAGCCTGACAATTTGCTCTCGATGGTGCTCCTGCAGCACACTGTGAGGGCCCTCTGGGACATGCTGAATTTCTAGCTACAGATTTGCACTGACCAGGTGGACACTATTTCAATAAGGAGTTAAACACTCAAAGAGCAGTAAGAAGATGTCTATGTCCCAATTGACACCCTATTTCCTGTATACTGTAGTGAGCCCTGGTCAAAATTAGTGCACTATATAGGGAACAGGGTGCCATTTGAGACGCACATGATGACAGTCAACATTCTTGTTGTGTATATTCTTGTGAAAGTGTATTACATGCTCATACGTGTATATGTGTGTGGGTTCCTTGCTCTTCTTTTGCTTCTAGTGAATGGTTATTAATTCTCTATGGCCGGGGCTAGCATACGAGTGAATGGTTATTAATTATTTATGGCTGGGGCTAGCAGACTAGTGAATGGTTATTAATTCTCTATGGCTGGGGCTAGTAGACTAGTGAATGGTTATTAATTCTCTATGGCTGGGGCTAACAGACTAGTGAATGGTTATTAATGATCTATGGCTGGGGCTAGCAGACTAGTGAATGGTTATTAATTCTCTATGGCTGGTGCTAGCAGACTAGTGAATGGTTATTAATTCTCTATGGCTGGGGCTAGCAGACTAGTGAATGGTTATTCATTCTCTATGGCTGGGGCTAGCAGACTAGTGAATGGTTATTCATTCTCTATGGCTGGGGCTAGCAGACTAGTGAATGGTTATTAATTCTCTATGGCTGGGGCTAGCAGACTAGTGAATGGTTATTAATTCTCTATGGCTGGGGCTAGCAGACTAGTGAATGGTTATTCATTCTCTATGGCTGGGGCTAGCAGACTAGTGAATGGTTATTAATTCTCTATGGCTGGGGCTAGTAGACTAGTGAATGGTTATTAATTCTCTATGGCTGGGGCTAGCAGACTAGTGAATGGTTATTAATTCTCTATGGCTGGGGCTAGCAGACTAGTGAATGGTTATTCATTCTCTATGGCTGGGGCTAGCAGACTAGTGAATGGTTATTAATTCTCTATGGCTGGGGCTAGCAGACTAGTGAATGGTTATTAATTCTCTATGGCTGGGGCTAGCATACTAGTGAATGGTTATTCATTCTCTATGGCTGGGGCTAGCAGACTAGTGAATGGTTATTAATTCTCTATGGCTGGGGCTAGCAGACTAGTGAATGGTTATTAATTCTCTATGGCTGGGGCTAGCAGACTAGTGAATGGTTATTAATTCTCTATGGCTGGGGCTAGCAGACTAGTGAATGGTTATTAATTCTCTATGGCTGGGGCTAGCAGACTAGTGAATGGTTATTAATTCTCTATGGCTGGGGCTAGCAGACTAGTGAATGGTTATTAATTATCCATGGCTGGTGCTAGCAGACTAGTGAATGGATATTCATTCTCTATGGCTGGGGCTAGCAGACTAGTGAATGGTTATTCATTCTCTATGGCTGGGGCTAGCAGACTAGTGAATGGTTATAAATTCTCTATGGCTGGGGCTAACAGACTAGTGAATGGTTATTAATTCTCTATGGCTGGGGCTAGCAGACTAGTGAATGGTTATTAATGATCTATGGCTGGGGCTAGCAGACTAGTGAATGGTTATTCATTCTCTATGGCTGGTCTAGCAGACTAGTGAATGGTTATTCATTCTCTATGGCTGGGGCTAGCAGACTAGTGAATGGTTATTAATTCTCCATGGCTGGGGCTAGCAGACTAGTGAATGGTTATTAATTCTGTATGGCTGGGGCTAGCAGACTAGTGAATGGTTATTAATTCTGTATGGCTGGGGCTAACAGACTAGTAGATAATTATTCATTCTGTATGGCTGGGGCTAACAGACTAGTAGATAATTATTCATTCTGTATGGCTGGGGCTAGCAGACTAGTAGATAATTATTCATTCTGTATGGCTGGGGCTAGCAGACTAGTGAATGGTTATTAATTATCTATGGCTGGGGCTAGTAGACTAGTGAATGGTTATTAATGATCTATGTCTGGGGCTAGCAGACTAGTGAATGGTTATTAATTATCTATGGCTGGGGCTAGTAGACTAGTGAATGGTTATTAATTATCTATGTCTGGGGCTAGCAGACTAGTGAATGGTTATTAATTATCTATGTCTGGGGCTAGCAGACTATTAGCACAAGCTTGGAGATATATATTGTTGTCACTTAAGCCAGAATAGATGTTCTTGGATCAGGAAGATGAATCATCACAGGGGTGGAGGGGCCCATTTATTAAGAGCCACTTTAAATTCCTCTTTTGCTTGATTTGTTCCAGAAAAGGGAAGGAGGTGGAGAGGGATAGAGTGAATGAGAGAGTGAGTGAGTGTGTGGGGAGAGTGTGTGGAAAGAGAGTGAGTTAGCTGCCAAGCCCACAGCCTGTGGTGTAGTGAGAGTGAATTAATGTGTCTATGTATAAAAAGCGGGGGTAATAAAGTTAGCAGCAGTGTGCTGGTGGTAATTGCTAATGATGCCGTGATGGTCTCTCTCTCAGGTTTTTAATGACCAAGCTCTCACTCCCTCATACGCTTAAGACAGACTACAGCCGGAAATTGTGTCTGTGTGTGTGTGTGTGCTCACAGTCTGTCTGTACTTCTTAGAGCGTACCCCGTCACTCTGTAAAAATGTCCCTTCTTTACAACCCGCCACTCAGGTGTTGGTTAATGTCAGCAGACTCATTAATAATGGGTGCAAAGTGTGTGTGTGTGTGCGTATGTGGCAATAGATGGATATGTGTGTGTGTCTCATGAATAATGCCTGCACGTGTTCTCCCACTGAAGCGACCGGAGTAATGGCTCTTCAGCAGGGTTGTATTTATTAAGTCTTAGTGCACTTTTACTGCAGATTTAATGTCTACAGCACACACACACACACACACACACACACACACACACACTTAAACTGGGCTGCGACGTGAAGTGATGCAATCAACTATTTCAATTAAAGTGATTCATTTGCTGTTTAGGGCCCACATAAGAGTAGTGGGAGATGTGGTGGAGCAGTATGTGTGCGTCCGTGCTTACTTACATGCTTGCATTCATGTGTTTGTGTGTGGGGGGAGGCTTTGTTCTTCAAGCCTATTGTAACCATGGTGATAGTGTTGGCAACTGGGCGACTTTGTCAGTGTGACTGAGGAGGCAGACTAGCCTCATATCACACTGACTGTGGGTTTATAACAGAAGGACTTTAGAGTGTGTGTGTGTGTGTGTATGTGTGTGTGTGTGTGTGTGTGTGTGTGTGTGTGTGTGTGTGTGTGTGTGTGTGTGTGTGTGTGTGTGTGTGTGTGTGTGTGTGTGTGTGTGTGTGTGTGTGTGTGTGTGTGTGTGTGTGTGTGTGTGTGTGTGTGTGTGTGTGTGTGTGTGTGTGTGCGTGCGTGCGTGCGTGTGTGGGTAGTGTAGGCTTTATTTGCAGTATAAAAGCACAGCATGAGTTCCTGACTGATTAGGCTCTGCTCTTGCCTGGCTCGGTCATCAAGAAGTATTGCTATGAGAGCGTTGAACTCTCTATTGGCCAGTGCTATTCAGCTACAGTACAGTTCTGAAATCAGAACAGAAGATACTATTAAGCTCAGTTGTCAGGGGATTTGTGTGTGTGTGTGTGTGTGTGTTTGTTGGAGGGCAGAGGTTTAGAAGAGATAGAGGTCATCCATACACTTGACACTTACATGTGACTTCTGCTGTCAGAACACAAAGATAACATTGAAAAGATGGGTCTAGACGCACAAAAGTCGCTTTTTGGTCTGATTGTGTTCAGATCTGGCTGGCCACTTCAGGTGGTGGTCAGGGATGCATTGTGTGTGGATTTCTCCTCAGCCTGTACGCAATCAGGCTACTGAAAGTGCATAGAGTAGGCGACGTCATCAGCCCTCTCCAGAAAACGTGTGTTTTGGGAGCGAAACACCTTTTCATTATAACATTGGAGCAGATGTGTTCCTAGCATGTGAGGAGCGTGTTGCCTGGCCTCATAAAAACCAGCCAGCTAGCTATTATTGAGAAAAACAATGTTTTCTTTGGCTCGAGAAATGCTATCCCTACAGTAGTTAGCTACTGCCATCAGTTGTTGTTGAGTTGTTTGAGCGCGGCACAATGTCAAATGTTTATCATTTTAAACTTGAAAACAGCCTCTTAATCCCAGATTTGTGACCACACAGCCACTGTCACTGATTCCTTCCAAACCACTTGTTGAATTTGCGATTTCCAAATTGTTGTGTAATGTTTATTTCCAATGCCTGATGAGCCCTGATACGTTTTATCTATAATTTCTCTTCGTTATTTCTCGTCATATGACAAGGATTTGTCAGTAGATTGTTGACTTGATTCATGATGATGACTGCTAGCTAACATTTTGAAACTATGATGTTGACCTGATCAGTACATGATCAGCCTTCTTGGATGTGCACTTCTATGGTAGCAGCCGAAGGGCTCGAATTTTCAATGTCTCCTATTACACTTGGCAGTGAAGTAAAGTCCCCATGAGTGACAGAACACTGAGCCAATCACGGGGCAGCACTGTGTATTTTCTGCTGGCTTGCCCCACCACCACAGAAAGCACTGAGCAAGGCTGACACACCTGCATTTTGGAGCTGTCTTACTCAAGAAAACAAAAAATAGATGTTTGTATGCGGCTTTATTAACTCATGATATACACACTAACGTTCAAAAGTTTGGGGTCACTTGAAAATGTCCTTGTTTTTGAAGGAAAAGCACATTTTTTGTCCATTAAAATAACATAAAATTGATCAGAAAAACATTGTTAATGTTGTAAATGATTATTGTAGATGGAAACGGTAGATTTTCTATGGAATATCTACATAGGTGTACAGAGGCCCATTATCAACAACCATCACTCCTGTGTTCCGATGGCACATTGTGTTAGCTAATCCAAGTTTATAATTTTAAAATACTAATTGATCATTAGAAAACCCTTTTGCAATTATGTTAGCACAGCTGAAAACTGTTGTTCTGATTAAAGAATAATAAAACTGGCCTTCTTTAGGCTAGAGCATCAGCAAACAAAGACCTTTCTTCTGAAACTCGTCAGTCTATTTTTGTTCTGAGAAATGAAGGCTATTCCATGCAAGAAATTGCCAAGAAAGAGGAGTGGGAGGCCCCGGTGCACAACTGAGCAAGAGAACAAGTACATTCAGAACCGGAACCCACAACAGAAGCTAGCCAGCTAACTATCTAGTAGTCAGTTAGCCACTGCTAGCGGTCATCAGCTAACCTTTAGCCCAGTCCATACAACTCCTGCCAGTCTGCACAATGCGATTCAACCCAGAGCGTTTCGGACTTCTTACTCTCCATATTCCTGGATTCCTACCGCAAGCTCTGAACCTCTTCACCTGGATTGTCGCAGCTATCTGATTGGCTTCTCCTGGCTAACGTCTCTGTTCCAAAGCAAGCACATATTAACCTGGAGCTAACCTATGGTAGGCTCATATCCCAGCTAGCTGAAGAGGTCCATCAGCCACTCCTTGGGCTACAATGACTATTTTGCCAATTGGCCTAGACCCCCGCTAGCTGTCTGAATCGCCGTGTCTCCAGCTCTCCCAGCTACTCACTGGACCCAATGATCACTCGGCTATGCATGCCTCTCCCTAATGTCAATATGCTTTGTCCGTTGCTGTTTTGGTTAGTTATTATTGCCTTACTTCACTGTAGAGCCTCTAGCCCTGCATAATACGCCTTAGCCAACCCTTTAGTTCCACCTCCCACACATGCGGTGACCTCACCTGGGATAAAGGATGTTTCTAGAGAAAATATCTCTCTCATCGTTACTCAATGCATAGGTTTACCTCCACTGTATTCACATCCTTCCATACCTTTGTCTGTACATTATGCCTTGAATCTATTCGACCGTGCCCAGAAACCTGATCTTTTTTCTCTCTGTTTCGAACGTACTAGACGACCAGTTCTTATAGCCTTTAGCCGTACTCTTATCCTACTCCTCCTCTGTTCCTCTGGTGATGTAAAGGTTCATCCAGGCCCTGCCGTGCCTAGCTCCACTCTCATTCACCAGGCACTCTCATTTGTTGACTTCTGTAATCGTAAAAGCCTTGGTTTCATGCATGTTAATATTAGAAGCCTTCTCCCTAAGTTTGTTTTACTCACTGCTTTAGCACACTCTGCCAACCCGGATGTCCTAGCCGTGTCTGAATCCTGGCTTAGGAAGACCACCAAAAACCCTGAAATTTCCATCCCTAACTACAAAATTTTCAGACAAGATAGAACTGCCAAAGGGGGCAGAGTTGCAATCTACTGCAGAGATAGCATGCAGTGTTCTGTCTTACTATCCAGGTCTGTGCCAAAACATTTTGAGGTTCTACTTTTAAAAGTGCACCTTTCAGGAAACAAGTCTCTCACCACTGCCACTTGAAATAGACCACATTCAGCTCCCAGCTGTGTCCTCGACACCATATGTGAATTGATTGACCCTCATCTATCATCAGAGCTCGTGCTGTTTGGTGACCTAAACTGGGACATGATTAACATCCCAGCCATCCTACAATCTAAGCTAATGCCCTCAATCTCACACAAATGATCAATGAACCTTCCAGGTACAACCCCAAATGCGTAAACACGGGCACTCTCATAGATATCATCCTAATCAACCTGCCCTCCAAATACACCTCTGCTGTTGTCAAACAGGATCTCAGCAATCACTGCCTCATTGCCTGCGTCTGTAATGGGTCTGCGGTCAAATGACCACCCCTCATCACTGTCAAACAGTCCCTAAAACACTTCAGCGAGCAAGCCTTTCTAATCGACCTGTCCCGGGTATCCTGGAAGGATATTGACCTCATTCCGACAGTAGAGGATGCCTGGTTATTCTTTAAAAGTGCTTTCCTCACCATCTTAAATAAGCATGCCCCATTCAAAGAATGTTGAACTAGGAACAGATATAGCCCTTGGTTCACCCAAGACCTGACTGCCCTTGACTAGCACAAAAACATCCTGTGGCGTACTGCATTAGCATCGAATAGCCCCCGCAATATGCAACTTTTCAGGGAAGTTAGGAACCAATATACACAGGCAGTTAGGAAAGCAAAGGCTAGCTTTTTCAAACAGAAATTTGCGTCCTGTAGCACAAACTCCACAATGTTCTGGGACACTGTAAAGTCCATGGAGAACAAGAGCACATCCGCCCAGCTGCCCACTGCACTGAGGCTAGGAAACACTGTCAACACCGATAAATCCATGATAATTGAGAATTTCAATAAGCATTTTTCTACGGCTGGCCATGCTTTCCACCTAGCTACCCGTTACCCTGGTCAACAGCCCCTACAGCAATTTGCCCAAGCCTCCCCCATTTCTCTTTCACCCAAATCCAGATAGCTGATGTTCTGAAGGAGCCGCAAAATCTGGACTCCTACAAATCAGCCGGTCTAGACATTCTGGACCCTCTCTTTCTAAAATGATCCGCCGAAATTGTTGCAATCCCTATTACTAGCCTGTTCAACCTGTCTTCCTTATCGTCTGAGATTCCCAAATATTGGAAAGATGCCGCAGTCATCCCCCTCCACAAAGGGGGAGACAATCTAGACCCAAACTTCTACAGACCTATATCTATCCTACCCTGCCTTTCTAAGGTCTTCGAAAGCCAAGTTAACAAACAGATCACCGACCATTTCAAATCCCACCATACCTTCTCCGCTGTGCAATCTGATTACCGAGCTGGTCATAGGTGCACCTCAGCCACACTCAAGGTCCTAAACAATATCATATTCGCCATCAATAAGAGACAATACTGTGCAGCTGTCTTCATCGACCTGGCCAAGGCTTTCGACCTTGTCAATCACCATATTCTTATCGGCAGACTCAATAGCCTTGGTTTCTCAAATGACTGCCTCGCCTGGTTCACCAACTACTTCTCTGATAGAGTTCAGTGTGTCAAATCGGAAGGACTGTTGTCCGGACCTCTGGCAGTCTTTATGGGGGTGCCACAGGGTTCAATTCTTGGGCCGACTCTCTTCTCTGTATACATCACTGAAGCCGCTCTTGCAGCTGGGGATTCTCTGATCCACCTCTACGGAGAAGACACCATTCTGTATACATCTGGCCCTTCTTTGGACACTGTGTTAACTAACCTACAGACAAGCTTCAATGCCATATAACTCTTCTTCCGTGTCCTCCAACTGCTCTTAAATGCAATTAAAACTAAATGCATGCTCTTCAACCGATCGCTGCCCACACCTCCCTGCCCGTCCAGCATCACTACTCTGGACGGTTCTGACTTAGAATGTGGACAACTACAAATACCAGTCTGGTTAGACTGTAAACACTCAAAATTAAATCTAGAATCTGCTTCCTATTTCGCAACAAAGCATCCACCCACTCATGTTGCCAAACATACCCTTGTAAATAGTATCTCTACTTGCACACTCATCTTCTGCAGATCAATGACTCCAGTGTTTAATTGCTATATTGTAATTATTTCACCACTATGGCCTAGTTATTGCTTTACCTCCCTTATCCTACCTCATTTGCACACACTGTATATATACTTTTTCTATTGTATTATTGACTGCATGTTTGTTTATTACATGTGTAACTTTGTGTTGTTGTTTGTGTCGCACTGCTTTGCTTTATTTTGGCCAGGTCACAGTTGTAAACTAGCCTAGCTGGTTAAAAAAAAGGTGAAATAAAACAATTTAAAGAAATAGTGTCTAGTTTGAGAAACAGACGCCTCACAAGTCCTCAACTGGCAGCTTCATTAAATAGTACCCGCAAAACACCAGTCTCAACGTCAACAGTAAAGAGGCGACTCTGGGATGCTGGCCTTCTAGGCAGAGTTCCTGTGTCTGTGTTCTTTTGCCCGTCTTAATCTTTTCTTTTAATTGGCCGTTGGGACTGACATTGAGACTGGTGTTTTGCGGGTACTATTTAATGAAGCTGCCAGTTGAGGACTATTTCTCAGACTAGACACTCTAATGTACTTGTCTGCTTGACGTTGAGACTGGCCATTTTGAGCCTGTAATCAAACCCACAAATGCTGATGCTCCAGATACTTAACTAGTCTAAAGAAGGCCAGTTTTATTGCTTCTTTAACAGTTTTCAGCTGTGCTAACATAATTGCAAAAGGGTTTTCTAATGATCAATTTGCCTTTTAAAATTATAAACTTGGATTAGCTAACACAACGTGCCATTGGAACACAGGAGTCATGGTTACTGATAATGGGCCTCTCTATGCCTAAAATCAGCCGTTTCCAACTACAATAGTCATTTACAACATCAACAATGTTCATCAACAATGTCTACACTGATCAATTTTATGTTTAATGGACAAAAAATGTGCTTTTCTTTCAAAAAGAAGGACATTTCTATGTGACCCCAAACTTTTGAACGGTAGTGTGTATGTTATTTTTACATTATTTGCAAACTGATATGTGACCCGTATTAATGTCTAAATAACATGGAAAACAGGCAAGCCCCACCTGCCCTGAATGACAGGTCGCTATTGCAAGACACACTGTGGACACGGTAGACACATTTAAAATGTAGGTGTAGACGCATGGTGCGTTCCATGATCAGAACTCTAAGATCAGAATACAAACTCTGCATGAACTGTCAAGTTTAGACACGGCCATAGAGACTTCCCCTCCAGACACAACCAAAGGTCACCCTGCTCCTCTCCTTTTCTTCCCTCTGTTCTTCCAATTCATTAGAATTGTTTCACTTTTTCATAACTACTCTGTTGTAACCTTTTGACCCCACACCAAACTGTAGAGAGCAGAAAGATAGTGATAGTGCTGATATGTATTCCTAAGGAAAACTCCCGATGACGCATGAAGACAGAATGATTTGAATGATTTGAAGTGTGCCATATTTCTGAATGGTGCTGAAAGGCACCAAAAGAAAATCGCTAAGGATCATGGTGAAAGTGACCGTAACTAGCAAAGGATCATGGTCGATGTAGTCGTTTTCATCCAACCTGAGAGAGTTCTTATTATGCCCATGATTGGTCTGTGTCAACACGTGGTCCTGTGTTGTGACAAATGTAGTAGTCAGAATGGATCACCATCTAATTGAATATCGAAAAAAAATTGGTCCGTTCTACCGATCGTAATTTACATATGCAGACCAGGGCTTTTGGCACCACTACTGTAGGTTGCTATGCAGTAGCCTGCGAGCAGAGCTCGTGACTTCACGCTCCAGACCAGAAACTGAGGCCTTCATCATCACCCATTGTCTGATTTTACAGGTAAAAAGTCATGTTTTATCACAGTGTCAAATCTTCAATGATACATGTTATTTATCTGAAAGCACTATATAAACATCGAAAGTATACGTTTGTTTTTTGTAGTATTTACACTAGTAATTGAATTGGAAGACAAAATGTATTTGTTGGTGCTACACTACATCTGTGTCTGTGCGCGTGTGTGTGTGTGTGTACCTCCTCTCTCTCTGTGCTCATCAATCATCCTATGTCTTCCTGCAGTGTTTGGGTCATGTGACTAAAGCTCCCCTATTGACACATCATTTATGGTGGGATCCCACAGGGGGGGGGGGTATGTGCGCGCGTGCATGTGTGTGTGTGTGGGTGTGTGTCAGTGGGGGCAGTAAGCTTCCTGTCAGATGAAGAAGGCGTACAGCCTGAAATAATCAATTGAGGAGTGTAATAAATGGCAACTTAACCCGGTAATATCACATCTCACCTTGTTGCTATGAGTGTGTGGAAAGGAGATATCTAGTCAGTTGTACAAATGAAGACACATTCAACTCAACCCCTTTGAATCAGAGAGGTGCAGGGTGCTACCTTATTCGATGTCCAGGGAGCAGTTGTTGAGGGTTAACTGGCTTGCAGAATGGCTGATTTTTCCACGTTAACAGCATGGGGATTCGAACCAGCAACCTTTTGGTTACTGGCCCAACTCTGAATGGTTAGGCTACCTGTCGCCCCAAGTAGGGGAAAGGGGGTACAGAGGGATAGGAGGGAAAGAGAGAGTGTGAGCAAAAGAAAGGGGAAAAGAAGAGAAAGGGAGAGAGGAAAGAGAGAGAGAGAGGGAGAGGAAAGAGGGGGAGAGAGAGAGAGAAAGAAAGAGAGAGAGAGAGAGAGAGAGAGAGGGGGGAGGGGGAAGAGAGAGAGGGGGGGGAAGAGAGATAGGCAAGGGGATGAGATAGAGAGAGGGGAAAGAGAGAGAGGGGAGGGGAAAGAGAGGGGAGGGGAACAAGAGAACGGGAGGGAAAAGAGAGAGAGAGGGAGGAGAGGGGATAGAGAGAGAGGGGGAGGGGTGTGGAGAGAGAGAGAGAGAGAGAGAGAGAGAGAGAGAGAGAGAGAGAGAGAGGAAAGAGAGGGCGAGGGGGAGAGACAGAGGGGAGGGGAAAGAGAGAGAGGAGGGGGAGAGAGAAGAGGGGGAAGAGAAAAAGGAGGGAAAGAGAGGGGAGGGGAAAGAGTGCGAGGGAGAGGTTCTTCATGTTGCATTTCCTGTAAGTTTGTTGGAGTAGTCTGCATAATTGTTTTTGCAGAAAGTTATTAAGTTACTTTACAAAGCTTTAGATGTTGTCTTTTATATCATTGATTTAAGTTGGAGTTTGTTAAAATTGTCACAAAGCATGTAAAGCATTGTTACCATTCATTTGACATGTTATGTTCCAGTTAGTTTATTTGTATTACAATTCTTAGGCATAAACACAAAAAGTGATGACAATTATTGTCATATACAATTAACTGGAAAACTATGACGCGTAGGTGTATAATTTACCTCTGGACAATATGCTTCCTTCATTCTTGTTGATATGCTGAGTTTGGTATTTATCTGGTGAATGTACAGTATTCAGACCCTTTACTCAGTACTTTGTTGAAACACCTTTGTCAGTGATTACATCCTCAAGTCTTCTTGTGTATGACGCTACAAGCTTGACACACCTGTATTTGGGAAGTTTCTCCAATTCTTCTCTGTAGATCCTCTCAAGCTCTGTCAGGTTGGATGGGGAGCATCGCTGAACAGCTATTTTCAGATCTCTCCAGATATGTTAGATCGTGTTCAAGTCCGGGCTCTGGCTAGGCCACTCAAGGACATTCAAAGACTTGTCCGGAAGACATTCCTGCATTATCTTTGTCTTGGCTGTGTGCTTAGGTTCGTTGACCTGTTGGAAGGTTAACCTTCGCCCAGTCTGAGGTCCTGAGCACTCTGGAGCAGGTTTTCATCAAGGATCTCTCTGTACTATGCTCCGTTCATTTTTCCCTCGATCCTGACGAGTCTCCCAGACCCTGCCGCTGAAAAACTTCCCTACAGCATGATGCTGCCACCACCATGTTTCACTGTAGGGATGGTGCCAGAAGTCCTCCAGACGTGACGCTTGACATTCAGGCCAAAATGTTCAATCTTGGTCTCATCAGACCAGACAATCTTGCTTCTCATGGACAGAGTCCTTTAGATGCCTTTTGGCAAACTCCAAGCGGGCTGTCATGAACCTGGCTTCTGTCTGGCCACTACCATAAAGGCCTGATTGGTGGAGGGCTGCAGAGATGGTTGTCCTTCTGGAAGGTTCTCCCATCTCCACAGAAGAACTTTGGAGCTCTGCCAGAGTGACCATTGGGTTCTTGGTCACCTCCCTTAACAAGGCCCTTGTCCCCCAATTGCTCGGTGTGGCCAGGCGGCCAGGTGTAGAACGAGACTTGGTGGTTCCAAATTTCTTCCATATAAGAATGATGGAGGCCACTGTGTTCTTGGGGACGTTCAATGCTGCAGAATTTTTTTACATTTTAATTTCACCATTATTTAACCAGATAGGCCAGTTGAGAACAAGTTCTTATTTACAACTGTGACCTGGCCGAGATAAAGCATAGCAGTGCAACAAAAAGCAACAACACAGAGTTACACATGGGACAGTCAATAACACAATAGAACAATCTATATACAGTGTGTGCAAATGGCATGTGGAGGTAAGGCAATAAATAATTACAATTTAGCAAATTTACACTGGAGTGATAGATATGCAGAACATGATGTGCAAGTAGAAATACTGGTGTGCAAAAGAGCAAAAAAGTAAATAAAAGCAATATGGGGATGAGGTAGGTAGTTGGGCGTGCTCTTTACAGATGGACTATGTACAGGTACAGTGATTGGTAAGCGAGAGTAAGAGAGACGCTCAAGTGTTTTAGTACTATATCTCTTGACACAATGATGAAAATAATCATGGCCTCTAAACCTTCAAGCTGCATACTGGACCCTATTCCAACTAAACTACTGAAAGAGCTGCTTCCTGTGCTTGGCCCTCCTATGTTGAACATAATAAACGGCTCTCTATCCACTGGATGTGTACCAAACTCACTAAAAGTGGCAGTAATAAAGCCTCTCTTGAAAAAGCCAAACCTTGACCCAGAAAATATAAAAAACTATCGGCCTATATCGAATCTTCCATTCCTCTCAAAAATTTTAGAGAAGGCTGTTGCGCAGCAACTCACTGCCTTCCTGAAGACAAACAATGTATACGAAATGCTTCAGTCTGGTTTTAGACCCCATCATAGCACTGAGACGGCACTTGTGAAGGTGGTAAATGACATTTTAATGGCATCGGACCGAGGCTCTGCATCTGTCCTCGTGCTCCTAGACCTTAGTGCTGCTTTTGATACCATCGATCACCACATTCTTTTGGAGAGATTGGAAACCCAAATTGGTCTACACGGACATGTTCTGGCCTGGTTTAGATCTTATCTGTCGGAAAGATATCAGTTTGTCTCTGTGAATGGTTTGTCCTCTGACAAATCAACTGTAAATTTCGGTGTTCCTCAAGGTTCCGTTTTAGGACCACTATTGTTTTCACTATATATTTTACCTCTTGGGGATGTTATTCGAAAACATAATGTAAACTTTCACTGCTATGCGGATGACACACAGCTGTACATTTCAATGAAACATGGTGAAGCCCCAAAATTGCCCTCGCTAGAAGCATGTGTTTCAGACATAAGGAAGTGGATGGCTGCAAACTTTCTACTATTAAACTCGGACAAAACAGAGATGCTTGTTCTAGGTCCCAAGAAACAAAGAGATCTTCTGTTGAATCTGACAATTAATCTTAATGGTTGTACAGTCGTCTCAAATAAAACTGTGAAGGACCTCGGCGTTACTCTGGACCCTGATCTCTCTTTTGAAGAACATATCAAGACCATTTCGAGGACAGCTTTTTTCCATCTACGTAACATTGCAAAAATCAGAAACTTTCTGTCCAAAAATGATGCAGAAAAATTAATCCATGCTTTTGTCACTTCTAGGTTAGACTACTGCAATGCTCTATTTTCCGGCTACCCGGATAAAGCACTAAATAAACTTCAGTTAGTGCTAAATACGGCTGCTAGAATCCTGACTAGAACCAAAAAATTTGATCATATTACTCCAGTGCTAGCCTCTCTACACTGGCTTCCTGTCAAAGCAAGGGCTGATTTCAAGGTTTTACTGCTAACCTACAAAGCATTACATGGGCTTGCTCCTACCTATCTCTCTGATTTGGTCCTGCCGTACATACCTACACGTACGCTACGGTCACAAGACGCAGGCCTCCTAATTGTCCCCTAGAATTTCTAAGCAAACAGCTGGAGGCAGGGCTTTCTCCTATAGAGCTCCATTTTTATGGAACGGTCTGCCTACCCATGTCAGAGACGCAAACTCGGTCTCAACCTTTAAGTCTTTACTGAAGACTCATCTCTTCAGTGGGTCATATGATTGAGTGTAGTCTGGCCCAGGAGTGGGAAGGTGAACGGAAAGGCTCTGGAGCAACGAACCGCCCTTGCTGTCTCTGCCTGGCCGGTTCCCCTCTTTCCACTGGGATTCTCTGCCTCTAACCCTATTACAGGGGCTGAGTCAGTGGCTTGCTGGGGCTCTCTCATGCCGTCCCTGGAGGGGGTGCGTCACCTGAGTGGGTTGATTCACTGTTGTGGTCATCCTGTCTGGGTTGGCGCCCCCCCCCTTGGGTTGTGCCGTGGCGGAGATCTTTGTGGGCTATACTCAGCCTTGTCTCAGGATGGTAAGTTGGTGGTTGAAGATATCCCTCTAGTGGTGTGGGGGCTGTGCTTTGACAAAGTGGGTGGGGTTATATCCTTCCTGTTTGGCCCTGTCCGGGGGTGTCCTCGGATGGGGCCACAGTGTCTCCTGACCCCTCCTGTCTCAGCCTCCAGTATTTATGCTGCAGTAGTTTATGTGTCGGGGGGCTGGGGTCAGTTTGTTATATCTGGAGTACTTCTCCTGTCCTATTCGGTGTCCTGTGTGAATCTAAGTGTGCGTTCTCTAATTCTCTCCTTCTCTCTTTCTTTCTCTCTCTCGGAGGACCTGAGCCCTAGGACCATGCCCCAGGACTACCTGACATGATGACTCCTTGCTGTCCCCAGTCCACCTGGCCATGCTGCTGCTCCAGTTTCAACTTCCACCTGACTGTGCTGCTGCTCTAGTTTCAACTGTTCTGCCTTATTATTATTCGACCATGCTGGTCATTTATGAACATTTGAACATCTTGGCCATGTTCTGTTATAATCTCCACCCGGCACAGCCAGAAGAGGACTGGCCACCCCACATAGCCTGGTTCCTCTCTAGGTTTCTTCCTAGGTATTGGCCTTTCTAGGGAGTTTTTCCTAGCCACCGTGCTTCTACACCTGCATTGCTTGCTGTTTGGGGTTTTAGGCTGGGTTTCTGTACAGCACTTTGAGATATCAGCTGATGTACGAAGGGCTATATAAATACATTTGATTTGATTTGATTTGATTTAAGCTGTTCTGACAGCTGATGCTTAAAGTTAGTGAGGGAGATATAAGTCTCCAACTTCAGCGATTTTTGCAGTTCGTTCCAGTCATAGCCAGCAGAGAACAGGAAGGAAAGACGGCCAAAGGAGGTGTTGGATTTGGGGATGACCAATGAAATATACTTGCTGGAGCGCATGCTACTGGTGGGTGTTGTTATGGTGACCAGTGACCTGCGAAAGGCGGAGCTTTACCTAGCATGGACTTGTAGATGACCTGAAGCCAGCGGGTCTGGCAACGAATATGTAGCGAGGGCCAGCCGACGACAGCATACAGGTCGCAGTGGTGGGTGGAAAATAGGGATCTGGTGACAAAACGGATGGCACTGTGATAGACTGCATCCAGTTTGCTGAGTAGAGTGTTGGAGGCTATTTTGTAAATGACATTGCCGAAGTCGAGGATCGGTAGTTTTACGAGGGTATGTTTGGCAGAGTGAGTGAAGGAAGCTTTGTTGCGAAATAGGAAGCTGATTCTAGATAACATTTTGGATTGGAGAAGTTTAATATGAGTCTGGAAGGAAAGTTTAGTCTATCCAGACACCTATGTATTTGTAGTTGTCCACATATTCTAAGTCAGAACCGTCCAGAGTAGTGATACTAGTCAAGCGGGAAGGTGCAGACAGCGATCGGTTGAAGACCATGCATTTAATTTGACTAGCGTTTAAGAGCAGTTGGAGGCCACGGAAGGAGTGTTGTAATGGCATTGAAGCTCATTTGGAGGTTTGTTAACATAGTGTCCAAAGAAGGGCCAGATGTATACAGAAGGTTGTTGTCTGCGTAGAGGTGGATCAAGGAGTCACCCGCAGCAAAAGCGACATCGCTGATATATACAGAGAAGTATAGTCGGTCTGAGAATTGAACCCTGTGGCACCCCCATAGAGATTGCCAGAGGTCCAAACAACAGGCCCTCATATTTGACACACTGAACTCTATCTGAGAAGTAGTTGGTGAACCAGGCGAGGCAGTCATTTGAGAAACCAAGGCTGTTGAGTCTGCCGATAAGAATGTGATGATTGACAGAGTCAAAATCCTTGGCCATGTCGATGAAGACAACTGCACAGTACTGTCTTTTATCAATGGCGGTTATGATATCGTTTAGTACCCTGAGTGTGACTGAGGTGCACCCGTGACCAGCTCATAAACCGGATTGCACAGCGCAGAATGTACGGTGGTATTTGAAATGGTCGGTGATCTGTTTGTTAACCTTGTATCCGGGAGCGTAATCATAGCCTCAAGCTCATTAGCATAACGCAACGTTAACTATTCATGAAAATCTCAAATGAAATGAAATAAATATATTGGCTCACAAGCTTAGCCTTTTGTTAACAACACTGTCATCTCAGATTTTCAAAATATGCTTTTCAACCATAGCTACACAAGCATTTGTGTAAGAGTATTGATAGCTAGCATAGCATTAAGCATAGCATTAAGCCTAGCATTCAGCAGGCAACATTTTCACAAAAACAAGAAAAGCATTCAAATAAAATCATTTACCTTTGAAGAACTTCGGATGTTTTCAAATCAAACCAAATCAAATTTTATTTGTCACATACACATGGTTAGCAGATGTTAATATGAGTGTAGCGAAATGCTTGTGCTTCTAGTTCCGACAATGCAGTAATAACCAACAAGAAATCTAACTAACATTTCCAAAACTACTGTCTTATACACAGTGTAAGGGGATAAAGAATATGTACATGAGGATATATGAATGAGTGATGGTACAGAGCAGCATAGGCAAGATACAATAGATGATATCGAGTACAGTATATACATATGAGATGAGTATGTAAACAAAGTGGCATAGTTAAAGTGGCTAGTGATACATGTATTACATAAGGATGCAGTCGATGATATAGAGTACAGTATATACGTATGCATATGAGATGAATAATGTAGGGTAAGTAACATTATATAAGGTAGCATTGTTTAAAGTGGCTAGTGATATATTTACATCATTTCCCATCAATTCCCATTATTAAAGTGGCTGTAGTTGAGTCAGTGTGTTGGCAGCAGCCACTCAATGTTAGTGGTGGCTGTTTAACAGTCTGATGGCCTTGAGATAGAAGCTGTTTTTCAGTCTCTCGGTCCCAGCTTTGATGCACCTGTACCGACCTCGCCTTCTGGATGATAGCGGGGTGAACAGGCAGTGGCTCGGGTGGTTGATGTCCTTGATAATCTTTATGGCCTTCCTGTAACATCGGGTGGTGTAGGTGTCCTGGAGGGCAGGTAGTTTGCCCCCGGTGATGCGTTGTGCAGACCTCACTACCCTCCTGGAGAGCCTTACGGTTGAGGGCGGAGCAGTTGCCGTACCAGGCGGTGATACAGCCCGCCAGGATGCTCTCGATTGTGCATCTGTAGAAGTTTGTGAGTGCTTTTGGTGACAAGCCGAATTTCTTCAGCCTCCTGAGTTTGAAGAGGCGCTGCTGCGCCTTCTTCACGATGCTGTCTGTGTGAGTGGACCAATTCAGTTTGTCTGTGATGTGTATGCCGAGGAACTTAAAACTTGCTACCCTCTCCACTACTGTTCCATCGATGTGGATAGGGGGGTGTTCCCTCTGCTGTTTCCTGAAGTCCACAATCATCTCCTTAGTTTTGTTGACGTTGAGTGTGAGGTTATTTTCCTGACACCACACTCCGAGGGCCCTCACCTCCTCCCTGTAGGCCGTCTCGTCTTTGTTGGTAATCAAACCTACCAGTGTTGTGTCGTCCGCAAACTTGATGATTGAGTTGGAGGCGTGCGTGGCCACGCAGTCGTGGGTGAACAGGGAGTACAGGAGAGGGCTCAGAACACACCCTTGTGGGGCCCCAGTGTTGAGGATCAGCGGGGAGGAGATGTTGTTGCCTACCCTCACCACCTGGGGGCGGCCCGTCAGGAAGTCCAGTACCCAGTTGCACAGGGCGGGGTCGAGACCCAGGGTCTCGAGCTTGATGACGAGCTTGGAGGGTACTATGGTGTTGAATGCCGAGCTGATGAGCTGATGAACAGCATTCTCACATAGGTATTCCTCTTGTCCAGATGGGTTAGGGCAGTGTGCAGTGTGGTTGAGATTGCATCGTCTGTGGACCTATTTGGGCGGTAAGCAAATTGGAGTGGGTCTAGGGTGTCAGGTAGGGTGGAGGTGATATGGTCCTTGACTAGTCTCTCAAAGCACTTCATGATGACGGATGTGAGTGCTACGGGGCGGTAGTCGTTTAGTTCAGTTACCTTAGCTTTCTTAGGAACAGGAACAATGATGGCCCTCTTGAAGCATGTGGCAACAGCAGACTGGTATAGGGATTGATTGAATATGTCCGTAAACACACCGGCCAGCTGGTCTGCGCATGCTCTGAGGGCGCGGCTGGGGATGCCGTCTGGGCCTGCAGCCTTGCGAGGGTTAACACGTTTAAATGTCTTACTCACCTCGGCTGCAGTGAAGGAGAGACCGCATGTTTTCGTTGCAGGCCGTGTCAGTGGCACTGCATTGTCCTCAAAGCGGGCAAAAAGGTTATTTAGTCTGCCTGGGAGCAAGACATCCTGGTCCGTGACTGGGCTGTATTTCTTCCTGTAGTCCGTGATTGACTGTAGACCCTGCCACATTCCTCTTGTGTCTGAGCCGTTGAATTGAGATTCTACTTTGTCTCTGTACTGACGCTTAGCTTGTTTGATAGCCTTGCGGAGGGAATAGCTGGACTGTTTGTATTCGGTCATGTTACCAGACACCTTGCCCTGATTAAAAGCAGTAGTTCGCGCTTTCAGTTTCACACGAATGCTGCCATCAATCCACGGTTTCTGGTTAGGGAATGTTTTAATCGTTGCTATGGGAACGACATCTTCAACGCACGTTCTAATGAACTCGCACACCGAATCAGCGTATTCGTCAATATTGTTATCTGACGCAAGACGAAACATATCCGAGTCCACGTGATGGAAGCAGTCTGGAGTGTGGAGTCAGCTTGGTCGGACCAGCGTTGGACAGACCTCAGCGTGGGAGCCTCTTGTTTTAGTTTCTGTCTGTAGGCAGGGATCAACAAAATGGAGTCGTGGTCAGCTTTTCCGAAAGGGGGGCGGGGCAGGGCCTTATATGCGTCGCGGAAGTTAGAGTAACAATGATCCAAGGTCTTTCCACCCATGGTTGCGCAATCGATATGCTGATAAAATTTAGGGAGTCTTGTTTTCAGATTAGCCTTGTTAAAATCCCCAGCTACAATGAATGCAGCCTCCGGATAAATCGTTTCCAGTTTGCAGAGAGTTAAATAAAGTTCGTTCAGAGCCATCGATGTGTCTGCTTGGGGGGGATATATACGGCTGTGATTATAATCGAAGAGAATTCTCTTGGTAGATAATGCGGTCTACATTTGATTGTGAGGAATTCTAAATCAGGTGAACAGAAGGATTTGAGTTCCTGTATGTTTCTTTCATGACACCATGTCACGTTAGCCATAAGGCATACGACCCCGCCCCTCTTCTTACCAGAGAGATGTTTGTTTCTGTCGGCGCGATGCGTGGAGAAACCCGTTGGCTGCACCGCCTCGGATAGCGTCTCTCCAGTGAGCCATGTTTCCCTGAAGCAAAGAACGTTACAGTCTCTGATGTCCCTCTGGAATGCTACCCTTGCTCGGATTTCATCAACCTTGTTGTCAAGAGACTGGACATTGGCAAGAAGAATGCTAGGGAGTGGTGCACGGTGTGCCCGTCTCCGGAGTCTGACCAGAAGACCGCCTCGTTTCCCTCTTTTTCAGAGTCGTTTTTTTGGGTCGCTGCATGGGATCCACTCCGTTGTCCTGTTTGTAAGGCAGAACACAGGATCCGCGTCGCGAAAAACATATTCTTGGTCGTACTGATGGTGAGTTGACGCTGATCTTATATTCAGTAGTTCTTCTCGACTGTATGTAATGAAACCTAAGATGACCTGGGGTACTAATGTAAGAAATAACACGTAAAAAAAACTAAAAACTGCATAGTTTCCTAGGAACGCGAAGCGAGACGGCCATCTCTGTCGGCGCCGGAAGTGAGTCATGAGGCATGAGGAGACTCTCAGTTAGATAGCAAATGTTCAGTTTTTCCAAAAATATTATTTGTGTAGGAGAAATCGCTCCGTTTTGTTCATCACGTTTGGCTAAGAAAAAAAACGAAAATTCAGTCATTACAACGCCAAACCTTTTTCCAAATTAACTCCATAATATCGACAGAAACATGGCAAACGTTGTTTAGAATCAATCCTCAAGGTGTTTTTCACATATCTATTCGATGATAAATCATTCGTGGCAGTTTGGTTTCTCCTCTGAACCAAATGGAAAAATGCACGCAGCTGGAGATTACGCAATAATTTCGACGGAGGACACCAAGCGGGCACCTGGTAAATGTAGTCTCTTATGGTCAATCTTCCAATGATATGCCTACAAATACGTCACAATGCTGCAGACACCTTGGGGAAATGACAGAAAGTGTAGGCTCATTCCTTGCGCAATCACAGCCATATAAGGAGACATTGGAACACAGCGCATTCAAAATCTGAGGCACTACCTGAAATTTCATCTTGGTTTTGCCTGTAGCATTAGTTCTGTGGCACTTTTCTTTCCAAAGCTGTCAATTATATGCATAGTCGAGCATCTTTTCGTGACAAAATATCTTGTTTAAAACGGGAACGTTTTTTTAAATCCAAAAATTAAAAGAGCGCCCCCTATATCGAAGAAGTTAACTTGGCTTTCGAAGAATTTAGAAAGGCAGGGCAGGATGGCAGAGGTCTGTAACATTTTGGGTGTCACCCCCTTTGAAGAGGGGGATGACTGCGGAAGCTATCAAATCTTTAGGAATCTCGGACGATACGAAAGAGAGGTTGAACAGACTGGTAATAGGGGTTGCAACAATGGAGGAGGATCATTTTTGGAAGAGTGGGTGCAGATTGTCTAGCCCAGCTGATTTGTACTGGTCCAGGTTTTGCAGCTCTTTCAGAACATCTGCTATCTGGATTTGGGTGAAGGAGAAGCTGGGGAGGCTTGGGCAAGTAACTGCGGGGGGTGCAAAGCTGTTGGCAGGGGTGTTTTGGTACCCTTCCCCAGATCTGTGCCTTGACACAATCTGTTCTCTGATCTCCATGGACAATTCCTTCGACCTCATGACTTTGTCGTTATGGGGTAATGTGTGTAGAATGATGAGGGAAAAAAACAATGTATTCCATTCCAGAATAAGGCTGTAACGTAACAAAATCTGTAAAATGGGAAGGGGTCTGAATACTTTCTAAATGCACTGTGCATACACCCAAACATATAGATTTATGGTGTGTGTGTCTGTGTGTGTGTGTGAAAGATGCAACATCTGCACTAACGGCGTTCTTCGTTTGTAGAAAGAGAGTCGGACCGAAATGCAGCGTGGTGGTTACTCATGATCTTTAATGAAGGAAAAGTGACGATACATGAAATAAATAAATAAATACAAAAACAACAAACGGAACGAGAAACCTAATACAGCCTATCTGGTGACACAACACAGAGACAGGAACAATCACCCACGAAAGACAAAGCGAACTCAGGCTACCTAAATACGGTTCCCAATCAGAGGCAACGAGAAGCACCTGACTGCTGATTGAGAACCGCCTCAGGCAGCCAAGCCTATACAACACCCCTAATCAGCCGCGATCCCAAATACTACAAACCCCAATACGAAACACAACACACAAACCCATGTCACACCCTGGCCTGAACAAATAATTAAAGAAAACACAAAATACTAAGACCAAGGCGTGACAATCACGAAACATATAGTTATTTATAACATACATTTAACGTTGATGTCGAGTGGGTGGAACAAGTTTAGGAGCTTGTCCATGAGTGTTCAACCAGGCTTGATATGATTGACATTTCCCCTCTACCTGTGGTCATGAATCAGTGAGAGAGGTGGCTCTAGCAAAGAGTCAACATCTGCTTTCAAAATTGCATGCAAATGTGCATATCCCACAGAAGGTTCTGAGGGAAATTAATAGCAAAACTGTTCAAGTGGTGAGAATGTGGCTATGCTTAAACACACACCACATGTAACTTTGTCTTCCTGAGCCAAAGAGGGGGGTTTAGTTGTCCCGAATATTGAGTGGATTTACACATTGTCAACATAGACAGTTAAGATGTTAGCCAGAGCCTACCACCTTCTGGAACTACAGAGGTGGAAGGTTTTACTGGCCAGGGACACTGAGGACAACTTCCTGGGCTTCAGGAGGAAGGCCAATGATACATTGGACACTTGTGCTGCGGGCTTTGGAGTCTGGTCAGACCTCAACAACCTCTGCAAATGGACTGGAGTGGAGCTCAGGTGGACACGGACTAATATGCAAACTGAGCCAGTGACTGCCTCTGATGCAGTTGTGGCAGATCGCGGTGTTGATGTGGAGACTTCTGTCACCCATGATGGGTCATCTCATCCTACATTCAGGACAACGCTCATTGGTATCAGACGGATGCAGTAACTGCAACACTAGACTTGCCTGAGGCTGCAGGGAAAACTCGCTGCTCTGGACTGTGCTGACCACTGTCTCTCTTTCCATGTACCAAAATACTGACATTGGCGAGGACATTCTCACCTTTACTGTTAAGGCGAGTGTCGTGTCTTTGGCTATGCCGGATTAAGTGACATGCTATTCTATAAAATCATTTCTCCGTAATTAATATTACCGGTTTGAGCTAATCATGTAAATGTAATTAACTAGAGAATCGGGGCACCACAAAATAATATTTATAGAGCTGTTATCTTCAGAATAACCTCTTAAAGACCTAGTAATATTTTACATCAATAGCATTCAATATTAATCGTCACCTTAATTCAGTCTCATCTGAAAGTTGTAAATTCTTGGCTTTCTGCACGAACCATGGCTAACAAGTTGAATTAGCAATACAAAATTGGGTTTCATTATTTTTTTACTAAATACCTAATTAATCACACAGAATTACACATACACATAATTAATCATAACTTGATTACAAATTACGTCATAAAGGAAAACGTCCCTAGCGGGTGGAACAGATATGACAGCTTGTTACACAAAAGAAAAGGGGCTGGGTTTGAGTGAAAGAGTGGGAAGACTGGGGAACAAAGGGCGAAGATGTAAATACAGTATCTTATGCATTCTACATTACCGCCCATTTGGAAAAGAAAAATGCAATAAATACTTACTCTGAGCTGCGCTTCGGTAGGTTGGTGGTAGATGGAAGGCCGTGTTGCCCAACCGAGTCCTTTGTCCTTTGAAAAATGTCTCTGCTGGTAAATTAGATACGTTGTAGCAACGTCGTTGTGTGGTAGAAGGGATATTCTGTCTGTTCCTTCCTAACCTGCGTCTGCAGCTGCTGTTGCTAACTCAACTGCTAGGAAGTATCACTTCTGTAATGAATTAGAGTTCAAAGTTCATACCATTTGCAACCGAAGCTCACGCTGATGTTGGCTTCGTTCTGTAGTTATTATCTGAACCATTCTGACATGGGACCGTCGTCCTCACATCCTCGGAACAGGAGGTTATATTGCCATCAAGGCTTGATATAGGAAGGGAGAGGAGGGCGTGTTTGAAAAGTTTTATAGCCCAAGTCCCTTCACAGAGGCGGGCCACTGATTGAGCATAACCCTAACCTTATGAAAACCCAAATCTCACATTTTAGAAGCTAAAATCACATTCCATCCCATCACGAATAATTTCATATTCAAACATTTAAATTGAACAACAATTGCATGTGAATCCGATAACTCTGATGTGTAGACTTTCCACTGTAGAGTTTATGTCATCTTATCATTGATGAGAATGTCTCAGATGACAACCGAACTGACATCATATTCATTAAGTACCACCGCATATGTTCAATTGTTCGGATTACCAGAATATAGAATCTCTATGTTAACCAAAGGGGTTTGCAAATGTAACATCAGTAGGGTAGAGAGAGGAAAAGGGGAGGAAGAGGTATTTATGACTGTCATAAACCTACCCCCAGGCCAACGTCATGACACGAGGCTGCAAGTTCTACCAATAAAATATAATCTAGCACTCTGGTACCCTGCAAACCATGACCCATTTTGTATTCTACATGAGAGTCCATTGCCCACGTTGTAAATGGTTGCTGTTCAGGCAAGGATTTGTAATTTGCTAGACATGGCTGCCTTGTTGACCTGATAGCCAGCGAGGTGAGACAAGTAGTCTCACCAACAGCACCCATGCATTAAAATTATTGTGTAAGGGGAAGCTGGTTTGACGTTGATGATGATGTGTTTTCCTGTGTGCCAAATACACCACATATTGTTGTTGTGGGGGAGGCCAGGGGAGGTGCTAATTTTGGAAGTGGGCTGCTCATTTGACGGCTACATTGAGCAGGCCTTTGCCGAGATGCTGCTTAAATTCCAGCCCCTTGTGGCATCCTTGGACAGCCTCGGGTGTAGGTGTAAGATGGTGGAGCGGACAATAAGATGTAAAACGTATATAGGTTAAGAACTTTTGTGAAAGAGCACAGTTTGAAAGATATGGCAAGTACAAATCAAACCGGGTGGACATCAGAAATAGATGGGAGAGATGGAGGGTAGAGGATGGAAAGGAGTAAAAACAAACAAGATAGAACTATTGTAAAATAGACTGTCTCCATAAAATGTATATAGTATGTATACGCTGGAAGAAGAACCCTACTGTAAGTTCACTAGTTTGCTCCAATTTGTGGAGTGGTGGGAAGGATGGAGGGTAATAAAGCAAAACATATTTAAACAAGATATGTATATAAATGTATGTATATGTATTTATGCGTATGCATTTATATGTGTATGTACACTACCAGTCAAATGTTTGAGAACACCTACTCAAGGGTTTTTCTTTATTTGTACTGTCTTAATCAAGAGGACAAACATTTTAATAAGGCACAATTCAGTAGGACTACAAAACATAGTTTCCTCTTCTTATTCGAGAGCCAAGCCACACTGCTTCATGACACACTGCTCGCTTAACCCGTAAACTAGCCGCACCAATGTGTTGGGGGAAACACTGTCGAACTGAGGACCATAGTCAGCTTGCAGGCGCCTTGCCTGCCACAAGGAGTCGCTAGAGCACGATGAGACAAGGACATCCCGAGGCCAATGACGTCATTTTATCTGTAGCCAATGTCCTTGAGACTTCTTGGATGGGCACTTCTAATGTAAGTGTTTGGCAGCACCCAAGAGGCTTAAATTTTCGAGCTCTACCCGTAGATTTTGCAGTGACGTAGTCTCCCCATAAGTGACAGAACACTGAGCCAATCACGGCGCAACTAGAGAACATTACCAACCCCTACACTCTGTATATTCCGCTGGCTGCCCCACCACCACAGAAAGCACTGAGCTAGGTTGAAACAACTGTATTTTGGAGCTGCAAAAAATAAACCATGTTTGTATGCGGCTTTAAATTATAAAACATGTTTTACAATGTTTGCAATCTGATATGAGATGCAATAACAACAGGCAACAATATAAAACTTTTTTTTATTTTTATAGCTAAACAGGTGGTGCTCAAAACCGGTGGGGCGCTCCCCCTCCTGTACCGAACGATGCATTGCCACTAGGAGAGAGGGTGTTGGATGGAATTTTGCACAAATTAGGAAAAGCCTGTGTGTTTATGAATACTGTCGGCAAAGAAGTGACAATTACTGAAATGAGTCCTGGGGAAATAACTTTTCTAAAATCAGGATAATGCAGAAGCAATCCAAATGAATTGTTATTGTTATTGTTTTCACTATATATTTTACCTTTTGGTGATGTCATTCGGAAACATAATGTTAACTTTCACTGCTATGCAGATGACACACAGCTGTACATTTCGATGAAACATGGTGAAGCCCCAAAATTGCCCTCCTTGGAAGCTTGTGTTTCAGACATAAGGAAGTGGATGGCGGCAAATGTTTTACTTTCAATCTCAGACAAAACAGAGATGCTAGTTCTAGGCCCCAAGAAACAAAGAGATCTTCTGTTGCATCTGACAATTCATCTTGATGGTTGTAGAGTCTCCTCAAATAAACTGTGAAGGACCTCGGCATTACTCTGGACCCTGATCTCTCTTTTGACAAACATATCAAGACTTCAAGAACAGATTAATGACTTCAAGAATTAAAGACTTCAAGAACAGATTTTTTCCATCTACGTAACACTGCAAAATCAGAAAATTTCTGTCCAAAAATGATGCAGAAAAATGTATCCATGCTTTTGTCACTTCTATGTTAGACTACTGCAATGCTCTACTTTCTGACTAACCGTATAAAGCACTAAATAAACTTCAGTTAGTGCTGAACATGGCTGTTAGAATCTTGACTAGAACCAAAAAAATATATCATATTACTCCAGTTCTAGCCTCTCTACACTGGCTTCCTGTTAAGGCAAGGGCTGATTTCAAGGTTTTACTGCAAATCAAGATTTTACTGCCTCAGGACTACCTGGCCTGGTGACTCCTTGCTGTCCCCAGTTCACCTGGTCATGCTGCTGCTCCAGTTTCAACTGTTCTGCCTGCGGCTATGGAACCCTGACCTGTTCACCGGACGTGCTACCTGTCCCAGACCTGCTTTTTTCAACACTCTAGAGACAGCAGGAGCGGTAGAGCTACTCTGAATAATCGGCTATGAAAAGCCAACTGACATTTACTCCTGAGATGCTGACCTGTTGCTCCCTCTACAACCACTGTGATTGTAATTATTTGACCCTGCTGGTCATCTATGAACATTTGAACATCTTGGCTATGTTTTGTTATAATCTCCACCCGGCACAGCCTAAAGAGGACTAGCCCTGTTCATCTCTATGTTTTTTCCTAGGTTCCTGCCTTTCTAGGGAGTTTTTCCTAGCCACTGTGCTTCTACACCTGCATTGCATGCTGTTTGGGGTTTTAGGCTGGGTTTCTGTACAGCACTTTGTGACATCAGCTGATGTAAGAAGGGCTTTTTAAATCAATTTGATTGATTGATTGATTGTCCAGTTTGAGTGTGTGAGGGTGAGTGAACCACTTATCTGAATGGAGCAATCATTTTTTGGTTGCTTATTACCATTGGCTAAATAAAAACAGGCTATCAATGGTGTTGGAGTATTAGTGCAAAGTGTAAAGAATCATTTATTTTAATAGTCACCCATTTACACATCTAGAATCTCTACCAACAATCCAATAAATTATGTCAGCCAGAAATTAAATTATGTCAGCCAGAAATTAAATTGTCAGCCAGAAATTAAATTATGTCAGCCAGAAATTAAATTATGTCAGCCAGAAATTAAATTATGTCAGCCAGAAATTAAATTATGTCAGCCAGAAATTAAATTATGTCAGCCAGAAATTAAATTATGTCACCCAGAAATTAAATTATGTCAGCCAGAAATTAAATTATCTCAGCCAGAAATTAAATTATGTCAGCCAGAAATTAAATGATGTCAGCCAGAAATTAAATTATGTCAGCCAGAAATTGCTCCTCAATTCTAACACAGGCCTCAGTGTGATAAAGTAAACAAGAAAAATAGGCTAACTTTAAAACATGAGCTATAAGTGCCCCTAGAACAGTGACGAACGTGTAGCTGTTTGTAGAGCGTTGTCTAAAATGAAAATATCACCACCACTGACATGGGCCCTCTCAGGTTGTATGCGGTGGCTTGCATCTGGCGGGGGGTGGCAATAAAATTAAACTGTCAGTCACTTAACACCACTCGATCGGGGGCATCATAAATAACAATGACAGATTGCAGCGGTGAAATTTGGTGGCCCCTAAGTCATGCAAATCAAGTTTAAATATATTGCCATCGTTGTTGATATGATATCGTAAATTAAGCACGATAAATTCTTCATATGTGCATCGTTGAGAAATCAGATCATGGCGTGATCATGTTGCGGAGAAGAGAGCGAGAGAGGAGAGGAGAGAGAGACATACATTCAATGAACTGGACTTTAATATGTGGGACAAAAATTCTACAAGTCCAAAAACACACACCAACTAATGCATGCCGGGGAGAATTAGACAACTTTCCAGTGGTAGTGAAAATACTAAAAAGATAACATTTTTGACTGCACCTAAATTCAAGTCTCCAATTTAAAGCACTTCAAGCCCAAGAGCTGACCCAAGAAACAAGCCCTCTCAGTCAGCTGGTGTTTTTCACCATGTTTTTATAAAAAGATAAACTTGGATTTTTCCAAAAGGACCTTCACTCCAAACCTACAACCTGATCTTGTACAAAAATACCTGGAAGGATTCCTACTATGAAAGATTCTTATTCCCAAGGACTATACAGCAAATTCTCTGGCAAACCAACGACCAGCAAAAGAAGCACAACAGAAACCTGAAAACACCATTCAACCTGGAACTGAGTGAGTAATGTTTAATCTGAAGCTACTTTTAAAGCCAAGAAGAAAAATCTATTGCAATAATATATTTTACTTTATAAAAGGACTAAACTCTAAGTTAAGGCTACCAAGCTTGCTAGGACAGAACAGAGCTGCAACTTCAATTAGCACTAAGGTGTGAAGTGAGGTGTGTCAAGACACTTTTTGCTAAAAAAAAAGGGAATATAAGCAACTTAATCTTCCACACAGACCATCCCCTGGCATGGCACAGTGTTATATTAACCAGACCATCCCCTGGCATGGCACAGTGTTATATTAACCAGACCATCCCCTGGCATGGCACAGTGTTAAATTAACCAGACCATCCCCTGGCATGGCACAGTGTTATATTAACCAGACCATCCCCTGGCATGGCACAGTGTTATATTAACCAGACCATCCCCTGGCATGGCACAGTGTTATATTAACCAGACCATCCCCTGGCATGGCACAGTGCAATATGGGGGGGGGGCTGGGTGGAAACTCAGGATGCTAGACAACAAGGACTGAGTCAGCCAATGTCAACCTGTACACATGGAACAGTATTGGTACAGCGCAACCCCAAACAGTTTCAGCTGGACTTTCACATAATCAAAGAGGGGGAGCAGCATGAGAAACTCTCTCTTGTCAGACCAGACCTCTTCATTAAAGAACCCCACAGATGAGCAACCCCAAGCGGAAAGTCAACCTCCCAGCACAGAGCACTAGTACCTCATTGAAATTAAGGATAAATTCACCCAGATGGAGAAAAGGCAAGTGGAGCTGGAACAGCAGGTGAACACACTCCAGTCAGCACAAACAATTGTCCAGTACAACACCCCCTCAACCAGACCCAGTGAGCTGGAGGTGGATAGAGACATGTCTGCACTCTGGACTGTGGTAAGACAACATCAACAGGAGAAAGGGCAAGAAAAGAACAGAGCACTAGAGGAAAAGGTGAGAGTGCTGGAGGAGAAGATGAGAAAGATTATGTGTGAGAGAGAACAACCCATTATAGAGCTGGCCACCCCCACTGAAAAGCCAGCAGAACAGCCCACCTCAGTTCCTGACCATAGCCTCGTCATCACAGCAGGACAGACAAATTAAGAACCCCAAGCCCAGGAGATCCTACCCCCTCTGAGCACCGCCAGTCAGCCCTCCTGACAATTACACAGATTACACATACCCACAAATAATTCGAAATCAAACCCAATTTTGATAAACTCTTATCTATTGTTTGAAATACCACAGAGTGCAATCACAGCAGCAATATGTGTGACTTGTTGCCACAAGAAAAGGTGAAAGAAGTGAAGAACAAACACCATTGTAAATACAACCTATATTGATGTTTATTTTCCCTTTTGTACATCATTACAACATTGTATATAGCCATAATGATGTTTGAAATGTCTCTATTCCTTTGGAACTTTTGTGAGTGTAATGTTTACTGTTCATTTGTATATTTCACTTTTGTTTATTATCTATTCCACTTACTTTGCCAAACCAAACTACTTCCTTAGCCCTATGGCAGACTTAGTGATCCCTCTAAATTCTGGAAAACCATTAATTCACTGAATTGGGCTAATTCCTCTACTTCTCTGCCTAAACGAGTAGTTTTAGAGTCCTGTATAATTACTGAAAAAGTTCAGATTTGCGATGCTTTTAATTCATCAGCATTTTATCTTAGCTGGTTTCTTATTTGAAAAAATAAATAATGGTCTTGGCCAGTGTCATGTTCCCCAGCAAGAAAACCAAAAATGTCACTCAAAGAGAAGGGGGAACTAACAAAGTGTCACTGACTACAAACACGACACAGGTAGGGTTATAGGTGAGGTTGTAAAAACACCCTACGGAGGTGTTCACTGAAAGTTGCATAATAAGCTGTACAAGTCCAACATCAAAACATCAATGGAAGATCAAAGCCTGTAACACCAGCTAGTTGACTGTTCTTCTCACATACAGCCTCCAGTTGCTTCGATGGATGATCTGCCAACCTCACGTGACTTTGGAAATGGTAGTCAGGGTTTTTATTTTTGGCAACTCACAGAGACAGAAGTTCTTTCGTTCTTATAAGCTATTGAAACCAAGAAGTCATTAGGAGCTGTCACGGAGCCCCCCCCCCCCCCCCCCCAGTACTGATGCTCATTCTGTTGACCAGTTCTGGAGGTCTACGTCATCGGCTTTCTAGGCTTCACTGAACGGGACTCACTATCATCAACCCCGGACTGTCTTGTCTGATTACACACACCTGGTTCCCATTTCCCCTGATTAGTATATTATATATGTGCCCTCTGTTCCCTCTGTATTTGTCGGTTATTGTTCCCATGTTCGTTGGTGGTGTGAGTACCTATGCGTTGGTGCAGCTGTAATGCTGCGTGCTTTATATGTTGTGTTTTACGGGTATCGTCCCGTGTTGGTCAACAAGGTATACCCTCGCTCTTTTGTTTGGGTACAGCCCAGTGTTTTGTAGGGTTAGGGTTAGCTAACCCTAATACCACTAAAATGTGCTAGTCTCCCAAGTGGGTGGACCTATGTCCTCCCAGGCCCATCCATAACAGCGCACCTGTCAAGTCATGTGAAATCCATAGATTATGGCCTAAGGAATTAATTTCAATTTACTGATTTCCTTACATGAATTGCAACTCAGTAAAATCATTGAAATTGTTGCATGTTGCGTTTATATTGTTGTTCAGTATATACAGTGCATTCGGAAAGTATTCGCACCCCTTGACTTTTGCAAATGTTGTTACGTTACTACCTTATTCTAAAATATATATTTTTTAAATCCCTTCATGAATCTACACACAATACCCCATAATGACAAAGCAAACACTGAAATTTGACATTTACATAAATATACAGACCCTTTACTCAGTACTTTGGCAGCGATTATAGCCTCAAGTATTCTTGGGTGTGATGCTACAAGCTTGGCACACCTGTATTTGGGGAGTTTCTACCATTTTTCTCTGCAGATCCTCTCGAGCTCTATCAGGTTGGATGGGGATCGTCGATGCACAGCTATTTTCAGGTCTCTCCAGAGATGTTCGATTGGGTTCAAGTCCGGGCTCTGGTTGGGCCACTCAAGGTCATTCTGCATTGTCTTGGCTGTGTGCTTATGGTCTTTGTCCTGTTGGAAGGTGAACATTCGCCCTAGTCTCAGGTCCTGAGTGCTCTATAGCAGGTTTTCATGAAGGATCTCTCTGTACTTTGCTCTGTTCATCTTTCCCTCAATCCTGACAAGTCACCCAGTCCCTGTCGCTGAAAAACATTCCCACAGCATGATACTGCCACCACCATGCTTCACCACTGGGTTTCCTCCAGATGCGACACTTGGCATTCATGCCAAAGTGTTCAATCTTGGTTTCATCAGATCAGAGAATCTTGTTTCTCATGGTCTGAATGTACTTTAGGTGACTTTTTGCAAACACCAAGTGGGCTGTGATGTGCCTTTTACTGAGGAGTGGCTTCCGTCTGGCCACTCTATCATAAAGGCCCGATTGGTGGATTTCTGGAGGGTGGTCCTTCTGGAAGGTTCTCCCATCTCCACAGAGGAACACTGGAGCTCTGTCAGAGTGACCATCAGGTTCTTTGTCACCTCCCTGCCCAAGGTCCTTCTCCCCCGATTGCTCAGTTTGGCTGGGCGGCCAGCTCTAGGAAGAGTCGCGGTGGTTCCAAATGTCTTCCATTTAAGAATGACAGAGTTCACTGTGTTTTTGGGTATGTTCAATGCTGCAGAATGTTTTTGGTATCTTTCCTTAGGAGATAATTGTGGACTACAGGAAAATGAGGACCGAGCACGCCCCCATTCTCATCGATGGGGCTGCAGTGGAGCGTGTTGAGAGCTTCAAGTTCCTTGGCGTCACATCACCAACAAACTAACATGGTCCAAGCACACCAAGACAGTTGTGAAGAGGGCACGACAAAACCTTTTCCCCCTCAGGAGACATAAAAGATTTGGCATGTGTCCTCAGATCCTCAAAATGTTTTACAGTTACACCATCGAGAGCATGGTTGCATCTCTGCCTGGTATGGCAACTGTACCACTTGGTATTGCAAGTGCTTGGCATCCAACCGCAAGGCACTACAGAGGGTAGTGCGTACGGTCCAATACATCACCGGGGCCAAGCTTCCTGCCATCCAGGACCTCTATACCAGATGGTGTCAGAGGAAGGCCCTAAAAATGTTCAAAGACTCCAGCCACCCTAGTCATAGACTGCTACCGCTTGGCAAGCAATACCGTAGCACCAAGTCTAGGTCCAAGAGGCTTCTAAACAGCTTCTAAGCCATAAGACTACTGAACAGCATCAAATGGCTACCCAGATCATTTGTATTGCCTCCCCCCTCTTCTATGCTGCTGCTATTCTCTGTTTTTATCTATGCATAGTCACTTTAATAACTCCACCTAGATGTACATATTACCTATATTACCTCAACTCCAGTGCCCCCGCACATTGACTCTGTACCAGCACCCCCGCTATTGTTATTTACTGCTGCTTTTATTCATTTGTTTTTCTTATCTCTCACTTTTTTGGAGGTATTTTCTTAAAACTGCATTGTTGGCTAAGGGCTTGTAAGTAAGCATTTCACTGTAAGGTGTTGTATTCGGCGCATGTGACAAATACAATTTGATTTGATCTGTGCCTCGACACAATCCTGTCTCAGAGCTCTATGGACAATTCCTTTGACCTCATGACTTGATTTTTGCTCTGATATGCACTGTCAACTGTGGGACCTTATATAGACAGGTATGTGCCTTTCCAAATCATGTCCAATCAATTAAATTGACCACAGGTGGACTCCAATCAAGTTGTAGAAACATCTCAAGAATAATCAATGGAAACAGCATGCAGCTGAGCTCAATTCAGAGCCTCAACAAAGGGTCTGAATACTTATGTAAATAAGGTGCTTCTGTTTTACATGTTTTAGGCATTTACAAAAAATTCTAAAACCTGTTTTAGCTTTGTCATTATGGGGTATTGTGTGCGTATTGATGAGGAACATTTTTTATTTAATATATTTTATTATAAGGCTGTTACCAAAGTTGCACAATGCTCTGCATGCTGTGCAGGCGAGAAAAGCAGACACCAGGTGAGACCTTGTATTTCACAGCTAAAGGCGACAGGAGCGATAAGGGGTTGGGTTACATACATGTGAACTTTCATAAAAATGCTTGTATGTAAACACAGACACACACACACACACACACACACACACACACACACACACACACACACACACACACACACACACACACACACACACACACACACACACACCACACACAGACCCTTCGGAGATTCAGGGCTTAAGGGCCCTCTGCCCCTGAGCTCTGCACATATTGAGGGTGAGCCAGCCCTGGTCCCCGGCCAGGACACTGGTTTGTCTTGCTTGCTGTTTTCCATCCGGCCTGGCCGTGCTTCGCATAATGCCCTGGCTTCTGTAATGCCATTACACCGCTGTTTACATCTCTGTCACGTTCTTAAGTGCTTATTCCAGAGTTCTAGGGCTTCGTTGGAGATGAGAGGGAATAGGGGGGAAGTGTGTGTGTATGTGTGTAGGGAGAAGTGTGTGTGTATGTGTGTAGGGAGAAGTGTGTGTGTATGTGTGTAGGGAGAAGTGTGTGTGTATGTGTGTAGGGAGAAGTGTGTGTGTATGTGTGTAGGGAGAAGTGTGTGTGTATGTGTGTAGGGAGAAGTGTGTGTGTATGTATGTTTGTGAGGATGCATCTTCTTTGCTTATGTGTGCATATATGTGTGTGCGTGCTTGCGTGCATGCGCGTGTGTGTGTTGGGGGTGTGAGCATTTTTCACAGGCCAGAGGAAAAGAGCATCGAGAGCACATGCCTAGAGGCAAGGCTTAGAGGGTTGGGAGAGAGGAAGGGAGGGAGGAGAAATTGGAAGAGAAACGTTTCTTATTCTCTCTTTATCTTCGCTTGAACTCTGCAGACCTCCCTTTCAGATGCAAATGGCAAATGATTCAAAGCGAGGTCAAACTTGTTCATCCTCTGTTTCTCACTCCGCTCCTAATGAATAAAGATACAGTTGAAATGATCGCCGCTCCAAACCTGCCCCAGGAAATGATGATGGACACACGGGTATAGAAACACACGGGAGGAGAGAGAGATAGAGAATGTCATTGGCATGGAGATTACTGCCTCGCTTAAGTGTGCGATCAACAAATGGTACCCCCGCTGAGATGTTGAATGGCACACGGCGACAAATTGCTCCCAATTTACTTGTTCAATGGCTTTTTTTTGTTCAAAGGCTTGTTCAAAGGCTTTAGAAGATAGTCGTCAGTTTTAAATTCAAGTGAAGTGTGCCAGTTTGGGTACGTCAGAATTCTCAGTGGAGTCGAAGCCATTCAGACATGTTGTTGGGTCATGTAGAGGTTAAAATATATATTGTTTTCATGAGGTAAGGGGATTTAACAGAAACTTTGTCTCTCAGTTATGAGTAGGTAGTTTCTGAGGTCTCCTCAACACAAGGGATATGACCTGCTAATGGGCATCTTGGCATTATGCTCTGAGTGGAATAGCTACTGTCTATCCATTTACCTACTAATGTTACTCAGAGCTAAGAGCGTGGTTACGGTTGACAGTACATGTTCCAATTCAATATTTAGATTTGAATATAAATTAACATTTTCATTATAATATCCATTATGCCTCTGTGAATGCATGGCCATTGCTTTATGCTTGTGCATGCCTTTTTTTTCTTCCAATGGCATTATTGTCGGAATGCTCATTAGCCAAACACCATTCATTTCATTGATGTTCACCACCTCCCTACTGTACGAAAGACAACGATCGTCTGATGATGTCAATGGGACTCATCCTTTCCCATTGTAGATTTGCATTTCATTCTTCCCGTTGGTGGGATTAGCCAATACATGGATAACTAGATTGCGATGTCCAACCAAAACAATGTGCCAAGTTAACAAATCATGATGAATGGAAATGTATGAGCACACAGCAGCCATTAAGCAGAAGGTTAATACCACTACAATCTTAGTACTTGGCAATGCTCTTCCTCTTCAATGTGACCATCAAGGAGTTCTTCACAAGCCAATAGTGACAGTACAGAGAGTGAATGTTCTGTAAGATGTACATTTGGTGAGTAAATATCATCAATTTCCCTGAAATTTGAATCAGAATTGGAATCAGTATCTGCATCAGAATATTATTTTGTTGTAATGTCATATAGCCCAACCTTTTTTGTCCAGGGTCATGTATGAAGATCTACTGTCTATTCATTCTATTTGTGGTCTGTCTATTTGACAATGAGAGCAAAGAACATTCAGCTCCTCCATTGCTGTAGATCACAGAGGACTATTATGCTGAAATGCGTTTGCTCTCTTCTTCCTCCTTCCTTCCTCCCACCATCCATTCTACCGTCAGTATGTTTGCTCTTCTCACTGTCCTGCTATCCTTCTCTCAACATTTTCTCTCCTCCATTCTTTCATTTGTTCTTAATATGTTGCTTGCCTTATCTACTGAATTTCTCCTCCACCCCTTCTCATTTGTTGCTCTCCATCTTATTTGTTTTCTCTCCCTGTATGTCATCTTTCTCCTCCATCCCTCTCAATAGGTTTGCTGCCCTTCTTCCTCTCCTCCATGCTTCTTCTCTCACTTCACTAACTTTCTCCTCTCTTCATCTGTCTATTCTCAGAATGGTCACTCCTCCTCTCCTCCTTCTCCATCCCTCTCTTTCTCTACTCTTCACTTTATAATAAAGTCTCACACATGGATAGGAGAATAGCGTTATTATTATTGGGCATATGGACCGGTGACCAATTTAAACTACAGGTCAGGCACACCGCTGTTGGACCACTGGGTCTGAAATGACCTAAACTAGTGTCCAGCTGTTCCAAAGAAATAAGTGCAGGATATGGGTAGCTATAAATATACAGTCGTATGAAAATGTTCGGGCACCCCTCTGAGGCTGCATAATCATTTACTCTGTCATCACAGAAAATGATCACAGTGGCTTGCCATTCATTTTCTAATAAAAGCTGAGTACTGGGGTATTGTCCAGA
Organism: Oncorhynchus kisutch; assembly: GCF_002021735.2. Classification (NCBI taxonomy): domain Eukaryota; kingdom Metazoa; phylum Chordata; class Actinopteri; order Salmoniformes; family Salmonidae; genus Oncorhynchus; species Oncorhynchus kisutch. Next base: position 19,107,151 of record NC_034190.2, read on the forward strand.
CAAAGATTTTTAGTGTAGCAATATTAAGTTGTCTGAAATTAAATCGGATGTGAAAAATAGGCTATGCAAAAATGTGGGCACCCTTGTCATTCTGATGATTTGAATGCCTGTAACTACTTAGCACTGATTCATTGGAACACACAATTGGTTTGGTGAGCTCATTAAGCCTTGAACTTCATAGACAAGTGCATCCAATCATGAGAAAAGGTATTTAAGGTGGCCAATTGCAAGTGGTTGTTCTCTTTGACTCTCCTTTGAAGAGTGGCAACATGGGGGCCTCAAAACAACTCTCAAATGACCTGAAAACAAAGATTGTTCAACATTATGGTTTAGAGGAAGGGTAAAAAAAGCTATCGCAGAGATTTAAGCTGTCAGTGTCCACTGTGAGGAACATAGTGAGGAAATGGAAGACCACAGGCACAGTTCTTGTTAAGGCCAGAAGTGGCAGGCCAAGTAAAATATTGGAGAGGCAAAGGATGGTGAGAACGGTCAAAAACAGACCACCTTCAAAGACCAACAACATCATCTTACTGCAGATGGTGTCACTGCATCGTTCAACAATTCAGCACACTTTGCACAATGAGAAGCTGTATGGGAGAGTGATGCAGAAGAAGCCTTTCCTGCACACACACCACAAACAGAGTCGCTTGAGGAATGCAAACGCACATTTGGACAAGCCAGCTTCATTTTGGAATAAGGTGCTGTGGACTGATGAAACAAAGATTGAGTTATTTGGTCATAACAAGCGACGTTATGCATGGCGGCAAAAGAACACAGCGTTCCAAGAAAAACACTTGCTACCCACAGTAAAATTTGGTGGGGGTTCCATCATGCTGTGAGGCTGTTTGGCCAGTGCCGGTACTGGGAATTTTGTTAAAGTTGAGGGTCGCATGGATTCTCCTCAATATCAGCAGATTCTTGAGAATAATGTTGAAGAATCAGTCACAAAGTTGAAGTTACGCCGTGGCTGGATATTTCAACAAGACAACGACCCAAAACACTGCTCAAAATCTACCCGGGCATTTATGCAGAGGAACAATGTTCTGGAATGGCCATCCCAGTCCCCAGACCTGAATATCATTGAGAATCTGTGGGATGATTTGAAGCGGGCTGTGCATGCTCGGCAACCATCAAGCCTAACTGAACTGGAGATGTTTTGTAAGGAGGAATGGTCCAAAATACCTTCATCCAGAATCCAGACACTCATTAGAGGCTTATGGGAAGCGTCTAGAGGCTGTTATTTTAGCAAAAGGAGGCTCTACTAAATATTGATGTGATTTTTCTATTGGGGTGCACAAATTTATGCACCTGTCTAATTTTGCTTTGATGCATATTGCACATTTTCTGTTAATCCAATAAACCTCATTTTACTACTGAAATATTACTGTGTCCATCAGTTATTTGATAGATCAAAATGAAACTGCTGATCCAAATCCAATTATTTATAAATGGAAATCATGGAAATTGTCAGGGTTGCCCAAACGTTTTCAAACGACTGTAATAGGGAGGATGGAACAGTAGACATAACTGGCCTTTGTTGCTTGGGATGTCTTGGGATGTCGTTATGGTTAAA